>NC_085842.1:142158535-142463535 GCF_035594765.1 Anolis carolinensis | reverse complement strand
GCCACAGACAGTAGAAGCACATAAAATATCGCAAACAACACCACTCTGAAAACAAGGGAATTCCAGACAGGAAACAATCAGGGCCAGCTAACACCTCCCAACAAAAAATTCACTCAGGGAGGAAACAGCCAGGCTTTAAAGCTGCAAGGCCATTACATCCTAATCATTTTTCCTAATTGCAGCATTCATACTTGCCTCCAACAAACAAAAAAACCATTCAGAAATACTGTATATTCACAACCTTTAGGAAATAATATCCCCTGATGGCGCAGTGTGTTAAAGCGCTGAGCTGCTGAACTTCTGGACTGAAAGGCCGCAGGTTTGAATTGGGGGAGCGGAGAGAGCCCCCACTGTTAGCTCCAGCTTCTGCCAACCCAGAAGTTCAAAAACATGCAAATGTGAGTGCATCAATAGGTACTGCTCCGGCGGGAAGGTAACGCCGCTCCATGTAGTCATCCCACATGACCTTGGAGGAGTCTACGGATAACGCCGGCTCTTCGGCTTAGAAATGGAAATGAGCACCAACCTCCAGAGTCAGACACAACTGGACTTAATGTCAGGGGAAAACCTTTACCCTTTACCTTAACTACCACCAATTCCTCAATACTTTATTTCCCAGAACACCAGACTTCGCCACAGCAACGCGTGGCCGGGCACAGCTAGTCTCTCTATATAAAAGGGTAATGAAATTTCGGCCTAGGACAAAACAACAAAACTACACATCCCAGAAACACTAAACTTGGCAGCACAATCCCTCATCCATGCCTCTATGTTCATACAACAAAAAGAAAAGAAAAATAAAGTCCTAATTAGAGGGAGAGGAATCATTGTTTTTATCCAATTGCTACCAGTTAGAAGGCTAAACTCTGCCCACTTGGTCTCCTAGCAACCCACTCAGCCCAGGGGACAGGCAGAGTTAGGCCTCACTTAGGCCTCTTCCACACTGCCTATAAAATACAGATTATCAGATTTTAACTGGATTATATGGCAGTGTAGACTGAACGCCCTTCCACACAGCTATATTACCCATTTAAAATGGACTTAATGTCAGGGGAAAACCTTCACCCTTTACCTTAACTACCACCAATTCCTCAATACTTTATTTCCCATACCACCAGACTTCGTCACAGCAACGCGTGGCCGGCCACAGCTAGTGGTTTATATTAAGGGCATAGTAATTTGAAGTTCTCATAATTCATAATCCCAGGTTATTTTTTAAAGCCAGTGTTCTTACATTTTTGGCAAGGCCAACAAATACTCCAGAGTTTGCTGAAAAAACTAGTCTGGGTATTCTTCTGCTTCATGGCAGTTTGGACTGGGCTTGAATTGGTCTGATCCATTGACCAGATTTGACACTGGCACGATCATCCTTTTCCTACTCATGAGTGCAAGGATGACATGTGCCTGTGTTACTACCACAGGTACTCCTTGCTAGCCACATACGTTCCTTGGTTATTGTTGTTTATGTGTTTATTAGCATTGAATGTTTGCCATTTTTGTTATTTTTGTATATCGCCTGAGTCCCTTTGGAGAGAGAGGATGAGTTATAAATATATGATTATTATTATTATTTTATTATGACACAGCAAACAAGATAGATATGCTGGATTTCATATTATTATTATTATTTATTTATTATTATTCAATTATTATTATTATTATTATTATTATTATTATTATTATTATTATTATCAGCCATCGAAGACACCTCCACTGATGTCAGAATGGGATGCCCAGATAAGCAGCAAGACGAAAGGGAGATTTCTTTCTTGCTGGTTTGATGGGCATTATTTTTTGGCATCAACAAAGTTGCCCTGGATATCCAGGAGCTCTCTGGCCAACTAGGAGTGGTGATGGTGACATGGAAGAAGTGAGATTTGAGTTGCTCCAGCAGAGCAGATCCATTCCTGAGTCAACTAGATCACTGCTTCTTCTACTGTATATCCCTACCCAAATGGGGTCACCTTATTCATTGTGTTGTTCAGTCACTCAATGCTGGAGAGACTAAACAATTAGCAAAAATAAAAGGCATTGAAATGCTACCCATTTATACAAATGGATTAGCAACAATGAATGGTGTTTATAGTGGGTTCTGCAGAAAGTGCTTCAGCTGTACTCCACACAAAGGAAAACCAGCCTGTTTAGCAAACCTTGCAAATGCTGATTGATTATCAGTAATAATTATTTGATTTTAGACTTATTTTTTTTTACCTGGGATCACATAACAATGTATCAAGTAGAAAGAGGCTATGAGTGGAAAAATGTAAGAAACCCTGATCTATACAACGGTCCCTATTTAGCATGAATTTAGCATATTTGGGGCTGTTTCAAGGCATATTAACACTGGTCTAAACTTTCCGGGCAGATTAGTCTTTAGCATGCTTGCACTCATTCTCAGACTCATATAAGCATGATAAATGTAAAACCCCAATTCTAACACATCAATAACCAAATAAGGAATAAAATGTTACAAAAAGAAGCATATAACACATAAATATAAGGAACTAGTTGGCAATGAGATGACCAAATGGAAGATGTAGTGGTGCATGAAAGAGAGAAGGAACAGTTGTTGTGTTGTCAGAAGCAATGAACAAGATAAAGCAGTCTCCCTCAACTGCTCATCACATCGAACATACTTGGGTTAATTTCACTCTCTACATATTTATATAATAATTATTTTACTAACTATCATTGCTCCATGCTATGAAATCCTGGTATCTGCAGTTCAGGGAGGGGTTAGCCCCAGCTCCTGCCAACCTAGCAGTTCGAAAACATGCAAATGTGAGTAGATCAATAGGTACCGCTTTGGCAGGAAGGTAACAGCACTCCATGCAGTCATGCTGGCCACATGACCTTGGAGGTGTCTATGGACAATGCTGGCTCTTCGGCTTAGAAATGGAGATGAGCACCAACCCCCAGAGTCGGTCATGACTGGACTTAACGTAAGGGGAAACCTTTACCTTTTATTTAGAATTCACATCCACAGAACTCTACTGCCTCACCAAACTATGTATCCCAGGGTTCCATGTGATCCATGTATGGCAGTTTAAGTAGAAGTATAATGCAACAATGTAATTGATTTTAGAATCTGAACAGGTTTGGGCCTGGTTAATACCTGGGTGTCAGACCACTAGAAATTCCTAGTAAAGTATAGAAAGAATGGTGCTTGAAACCTTGCAGACCCTCTGCCAGTCAGTATTTACTGTACTATACTAGTGATACAAAGCTAAGTTCCTATCTTCTTTGGACTCATCAGGATAATTGCAATTGGCATCTTCAGTTCGGATGGCAAGGGACCATGCTAACTATGTATACTGAAAATTATAGTTCAACTTTTCAGGACCGCTTTAAATCTATGGATCATACAGCCAGAACCTTGTCCTCTGGCATCATAAAAAGTGATTTCATCTGTATAAGAACTCATTTTTCTCATTTTATGAACTTAGTTTACACCCATCTTTGTATATTACTTATTCTTTATGAGCAAGAGAATTCAATGTTTTCAGTTTCATTCCTGTGGCAAAGGTTATCTTTGTTCCATCTCTGCATCAGATGGGAAGACCTTTCAAACTGAACCTTTGTAGCTAAATGCAGCAGAGCTCAGCTCCCTGCCAACAGAAGCATGGGCTATTTATTGCCAGATCTGTGAACATCTGAACCAAAAGGCTTTCTCATTTCAATGCCATCATCCTTAATAATCCTTTGAAAAGACACCTATAGCTGAGTCCTTTGGGAGTCAGATTTAAAAGACCCATAGCTTATGTCAGGAGGTACCAAAGATGGGCAGAACAAATGGTGCCACCCTCAGTGCTAGGTTTGGGGAAGGAAAGAGGCCTTTGCTATGGATATTCCACTTCCGAGTGATGGGGTGCTGATGGCTGAAGCCTCTGACATGGGCTACTTTGGGTGATTAATGAAGGCTGGAGCATCCCTGGGGGGAACAGTCAGAGTGCTCTGCCCTCATCCCCTCTTTGTTCAGAGGATGTTCCCAGTCAGCAACAGATGGCCCTCAGTTCTTCCTCTCTGACCACTGATCTACAAATGCCATCCATCTTCCCTTCTGCTTGACAGAGACGTGGACAGATTAGTGGGGGGGGGGGGGGGGAGAAGCCTTCAGTAGCAAATGTGGAAACCTTCTATGCTCCTTGCAAACATATTCTGAAAGAAGGACAAGGACACACACACACACACACACACACACACACACACACACGGCCCTCCCAGCCACCCCAGGGTAAAATGATCAGGATTTTTGACCTTTGCTTCTGCCAAACTACATTGGAAGCACTTCCTGTCTTGGGGAGAGGGGGGAGTCTTTCTTCAGCATTTGTTTGTTTGTTTGTTTGTTTATGGTGTTTCTTCTTCAAAAGGGAGGAAGAACAACAGGATGAGAATATCTGTGCTTGCAAATTGTTGTGTGGCTTCAAGTAATTTCCAACTTATGGCAACCCTAAGACAAATTTGTCATGTGGTTTTCTTGACATTGTGAGGTTCTACTTTTTTCAGTTTGGTTGCATAATTATCCACACTTAGAGAATTTACTGCTGAATACAGTTGAATATGTGAAAAATTCCATATGCATGCAAGTAGTAGTATTATTATCACAACACTACAAACTGGTATGTGGGTGTTCCAGACTGAGAGCAACATAGTGAATTCATGGCTGAGTTGAGATCTCAACTGGGAATAATTTGTATACACATTAACCATGATCCTCAAAATAATGGAAAACTGTGGATAAAACAGTAAGCTGATAATATTTGGGGGCATGCCCCTCACTATCTACTAATGCAAATTAAGCTGTACATAAAAATACATAATTGCACTTTTTTTTTTACAAATATGAAGGCAAACAGCTCTTATGGTTAACCCCATCTTTAAGAGGAAGGCTGTGTTTACATGGACAAAATTAAGTAGACTCCAGATAGTGCACAGCTGGATTCACAATATAAATGTAGCATCCAGCTGTTAATTCAAGTCAGGAGAATTAAAGATTGATTCTGAAGCTTCTAGGATGCTCCATAGTGATCCCAGACATTCAGAGGTGTGGACTGCTGGATCAGGCTAGATCCACTGACCAGCCCAATCCACTGTCCACATCTCTAATGGAGTCACTGCTGCATCACTGCCAACAAGAAGTTCCCTGCCAGCTGCTTGCTGACGACTGGTTAGAAAAGTTACCTGGAGGGGAGTATATTTCTCAGGATTCTAAAGCATTAGCAATGTCAGGTATGCTGTTTGGAGAATTTTGAGATCTGTAGTCCAAAAAAGTAGTATTTCAAAATTCTGTACAGAAAGTACAGCTAATCCTTGGTTGTTGGGTGAACCAAACTAGTTTGGTATACATCTGCACAGCAAAAAACAGACTTTGAGACATCAAAATACACTTTAATTGAGGTTTGTCCTATGCACATCCCCTTTTTAGGTATTTATTTTATTGTAATTGATCAGTGTAACCCTATATGGTCAGCATAGCACTTTGGAACTGATTCCATGATCTTTCTGGAGTAAAAATTTAAAAAGAACATTTATATCACCCTAAATTGGCGTGTGTATATAGCCATGGACTAAAAAATGTTATGTGATAATCTTTCCTCTTTCTCACTATAAAAAGATGGTATCTCAGATTTTGTGTGTCACCTTATGGTAGCTTACTATCCATCTTTCATTTCCAAGCATTCAATATTTGTCTGTTTTGAAGGACCCTGGAGATAACCTTCTAAGCACTGGTGATTATTTTTATTTCAAACATGGAGTAACTAAGGAACTGTCTCCCACTGATGACAAATTATTCCAATCTGCTCAGAAAAGATCCCAACAGCTATAAACCTTAAAAAGTTACAGACGGGGGAGATAAGAATACACTGAAACTTGAATGTACTTTCTTGCAATCCTTTACTGACTGTACAACCAGAGTGGCAGCATCTAGTTTGGTACTTTGGTAGTGATCATTTGGGTGGGGATAGTATCCACATTGGGTTTACCTGCAGGACTGCACTCCATCCCTAGGCTAATCAAACCTTTAATCCCCCCTCTCTCATGCACACACACATGCAGGCACATACAGTATCAAACCAGTCTCTCAAAAAGCTAACCGGAAAAAAATTAGCTGGATTAAAAATTGCTCCTGTTCAGTCCTCCTATTATGATACCTATTGTCTCATTGCCCCCTTGTGACTATAACTGTGTAATGTGAACCGTGGAACTTTAAAAAGCAATTCCTTTGGACTAGAACCCCCTGAATGGCTCCAGTTAACATGGTTTTCACTGCCTACAGTTCTGGCAATTGTCATCTCAAACCTACAGTCCCTTCTCCTAATATGGAGTTTTAGATCTTTCATAACCTTCACTTGTGTAAGTTATATAGCATTTTATTTGCACATTGGTCTGTGGTAGACACTGGGAAGAGTTGATCCCTGCCCTATGCTACTGTTCCAAATTACGTTTTATCACCAGCCTGATTACTGTTTTGTGTTGGAAGTGAAACAACCTTAGCTTCTACTTCAAATATTTACTGCTGGGTTAGATGCATCTGTGTTTTCTGCCATTTCCTTTGAACCATCTTTAGTTAGCCAAGATATGCTTATCTACATCTCCCACAACAGGATTTGTTGACAGGGATTTCCAATGGTAAATGGCTGCCTACTTTGCATTCAAGCAGAATTTTGCTCTTATTCTACTCCTTCCCACCTCTCTCATTTGTTAAAGTTGACAGGGCCTGGCAAAATTATTTCCTTTGACTCCTGCTCCCAGACACTCTTGGCCAGCATGGCGAGTGCTAGAAAATTACTGAAGTTGCATTACAAACAAGTACAGTGTGCCCTAGTGTTTGGTCCTAGGACCTCACATAGATATCAAAATGTGTGGATGCTCAAGTCCCTAAAGTGGAACAAAAACTTTAAGTGTGAAACTGGGTTTTTTGTTTGGTCAAATGGTTAAATATTTGTGGGTTAATTTTTTCTACTTATTAAATTATATGGTAAAATATGGAAAGAGATTTTAAAAGATTGAAATGAGTGGAAGGATCCAGCCTATCTTTGTGATCACATCTTTTTCTATGAACCTGCACAAACTCTAAGATCTGCTGGGGAAGCCCTTGAGACTTCCACCACTGTCTCAAACACAGTTGGTGAGGACGAGGGAGAGGGCCTTCTCGGCAGTGGCCCCTTGACTCTGGAACTCCCTCCCGAGAGAAATTAGATTAGCCCCCACCTGGCCTCATTCCAAAATGACCTGAAGACCTGGCTATTTCAATGTGCTTTCGACTAGGTCAGTGCAATGGAGTCCCTACCTTCACCCATACCCAGCTACTGTACTTTACCACTGGCTCATGTTATTACTGCCCCCAATATACTGCACAAGTATAATTTATCCTCTTGTTTCTAATATTGAACACACCATTGTGAGGGCCATTGGCTACTGATTAGGTTGTTGTCGAGTATGTTATGATTTTATATTTTTAATGCATTGATTTTTATGTTTAATGTTTTGTACATTACTGGTCTTGGTCCCCATGTAAGCCACTCCAAGTCCCCTTGAGGAGATGGGTGGGATATAAGAATATGTCAGCGGGGATGATGGGTAGCAGAGTGAAATCCCAAAAATTCACCATCCCGGTCTGCCTCCTTCTCTCCAGACTGTTTCCCCGTGTGGAAAACAGCACTGGATAAACTCACTCCAGCAGACGAAGTCCAACTGTTGATTAAACTTTATTTACATGAACTATTTACAAATAGAGTCAATTCAGTCCTTTCCTCCATGATTGCTTGCCGAAAGCACCCATGCACACACACAGCACATTGCTCATCGCTGTTCTCCGTTCTAAACAGGAAAACTAACTCCTCCGCATTCCACAGGAACCAAGATAGTAAGTCCCGGTCAAAACACACTTGACCCCATTGGTCCTGTGATACATCAATCATAGCAGACTCTCATTAACTCCATGATTGCTGTATCCAGATTGATTTTAACATTTCACAATACACAATACCCTGACAATTCCCCTCCGAAATGTTCAAATCAATTCTCTACATATACTTTAACACTCTACACATTTGATCAATCTCTCTTGAACTTCCACAAGATAAAACATGTATACATACAGTCATTTTCAATCACATGTAAATTGTTTTGATCACAATACATCAACTCTCTTCTTGCATCTTTATTAACACAATCGATGCCAGAACCATAACCTAATACACTGATGTTTCACTTCATTAATCAATAGTTTTCCCAACCTCTGAAAACTTAATTCATTGTGCCACATAGATTCATTTGATGCTGCCAGGTTATATTACAACTCACTGCTGGCTTAACCATGGATTTCAATTTCTCTTAAAATCCAATTTCTTAAAACCAATTCATTACATAATCAAACTTCACCCAAAAAACTCTAGAGAGTTCTTTCTCTCACTCTCTATCTCTTTTATATCTTTATTTTTCATCACAATTATTCACAAAACTGATTTAACTCTCTCTGAACATATATACATATTTCAACTTCCGTTCAGACTAATAAACAGGCACAATGTTTTTGCATCTCTTGCGCTTTGGCAACACCCGTGCCAATTGACAAGTTGGAGACCACTGATCAACTGATTCAATCTCGGTCTCAAGAAGAGATATATCTTCACTTTTTTCTGTCACCTGCTCTTCACTCTCAAGCTTAGGTGATTTTTTCCCTTTACCCCCTCTCTTCTGACTCTTCTGGGGAGTCTGTACTTCCCCATGTTTCACTGGAGTAACCATCTCCTCCTTAATGGTTCGTTGCATATCCTTTTCAACAACAGAACCCCCTCCACCTGAAGCTTTTTGTACCTCCGCTTCTTTTGTGGAATTGTTATTAAACAACATCTCTTTGTTCAAATGCAACCTGTCCCAGCCTTCATCCTTCTCAAAGAACGCCTTCTTTGAGAAAATAAGCCTCCCAAGATCACTGTGAAATTTAAGCTTGTCTTGGTAGTAGCCTAAAAACTGCATCCTTCTCCACTTAGGCTCACCCTTTTTCCTTTGGTTGGCTGGAACTAATACATTAGCATTTTGACCATATACTTTTAGATATCCTATATTTGGGGGTTTTTTTGTACATTCTCCGAAATGGGATGTCATCCAATTCCTCATCCCATAACCTGTTTAAAATGAAATTACTTGTGTGTGAACACTCTGGCCAATTCTTAGTTGAGCTTTTGGAATCTCTAATTAAACACTCATTCATGTGAAGAATTTGCTTCATCCTATTTTGAGCCACACCTTCTTCATTTGACTTATTTGATTTTACATTTTTAAATCCTATTTTCTTTTCACTCAACATTTTCTTCATCTCTTCATTACACACATTAACTCCTTTGTCAAAAACTATTTGACCTACATGCTGTTCAAAGACCCTTTGAACCATGTCTATCCAATTAGACACCTTTACAACAGCTTCCTTCAAATCCTTAAGGAAGTAAATATATCCAAATCTCATGTGTCTATCTACTAACAGCAAAGTAAATTGAGAACCTCCCTGGCTTTTTACATCAGATTCTGTTACATATAGATGGACCATTTCAAACATTTCCTGGGTCTTAATTCCAGATCTTTTAGGATGCTCATTTGATTCAATTCCCATCTCTGAACAAACTGCACAGTCTAATAAATTTTCACATTTCTCACACTCAAAATCTGTGCATATTTCTAAAGTTTTTCTGAGCACCTCTACACGTGCATGACTCATCGCTCTGTGAAGATGATGGATATACCTGTCATGCATAATTTTCTGCTTCACACAATAGACTTGTGCCCCATCTGGAAAGTTATTTTTGTCAAACATCATATACATTTTGTTTCTTTTTACACTTTTTGCTACTACTCGTCCATCTTTCTGTATATAGCAATAGATCCCGCTAAAAATTACTCTATATCCATTCTCGGTTAAGGTAGCCACACTTAACAAATTAGAACTCAATTCTGGGATGTAAAGTACATTTTCACAATCCACATTCAAGCAAGGGATGAACACAGTGCCACATTTGTTGAACTTCCTCTCAGTTCCATCAGCCAAAGTCACTGCTGTTCCAGACACATCCCTTCTGTTTTTCAAAAGTTTAATATTTGTAACAACATGGTGTGTACAACCTGAGTCCAAATACCACTTGTTCTTTTCGGTGATCCTTCCATTCACCGCAGCCATAAACACTTGGGGCTTAGTTGTTGTTGACAAATTCTTAGCTCCTCTGTTCCCACGAGAACTTCTTGCCTTGTTGTTTGGGCAACTCCTGGCAAAATGCCCCGGCTTGTTGCAGACAAAACACCGCCGTGTTTTGACCTGATGTACTGCAACCTCCTCACGATTCCCAGGAACACCATCTGGACCAAAACCGGCCACTTGCGCCCCCTCCTGGTCGCTCTGCGCCATCGTCTGCTTCTGGGCTTGTTCAAATGCCCTCCGGTCCACTTCTTCTTGGATTCTCCCACAAACTGAATCCAAAGTTAAATCCTGGACTCTCACATTCTGGAAAGAATGTACCAGAAAGTCCCAGTCCTCAGACAAGCTGCACAGCATCAGATAACACTTCTGTGCTTCAGAATATTGTAGGTCTTTTTCCTCAGCTCCAATCAATAATTGCTTTACATTGTCCAAATGTTTTCTGACATCCTCGCCCTTAACAAGCTTTGCTGAAAACAGCCTCTTAGTCCAAATCATTTGAGACATGCAAGTCTCTCTCTGATGGACATTTCTTAAAGCTTGCCAAATCTCTTCAGGAGTGTCCTTATTTCTCACATAGACAAGTTGGTTTGGTTGGAGGCACAGTATCAAATATGCTTTGGCTTTCCTTCTGTGCTCAGCATTTTGATCTGTTCCATTGAGGGTATTTTCCAAATCCTCAGATGCCAGCAAAGACCTCATCATTACTGACCACGAAGCATAATTATCATCAGACAGCTTTTCCATGCTGGAAATGAAGCTTTTCCCAGCCATCTCAGCCATCAAGATTCAACACCCCAAGCTCCCGGTGAATCAGCTGCCTCCGTGACCCTCGGTCCCCGAGATTAAGCCGTACTGCCACTTACTCAAGTGCAGACTCAGGCGGTCACAATCTTCTCCTGCAGCTTCACTGGAGCTCTCTTTCGGGTCCCCTCTGTCTCTGGAATCCCTCTCACAGCCGCACAGTTGCTGAAAGCTCACCAGCCATCAGCATCTCCATCTACTGTGCAGCAGGAAGCGTGGAGGCCTGGGCCCATAACCCACTGTCAGCGGGGATGATGGGTAGCAGAGTGAAATCCCAAAAATTCACCATCCCGGTCTGCCTCCTTCTCTCCAGACTGTTTCCCCGTGTGGAAAACAGCACTGGATAAACTCACTCCAGCAGACGAAGTCCAACTGTTGATTAAACTTTATTTACATGAACTATTTACAAATAGAGTCAATTCAGTCCTTTCCTCCATGAGTGCTTGCCGAAAGCACCCATGCACACACACAGCACATTGCTCATCGCTGTTCTCCGTTCTAAACAGGAAAACTAACTCCTCCGCATTCCACAGGAACCAAGATAGTAAGTCCCGGTCAAAACACACTTGACCCCATTGGTCCTGTGATACATCAATCATAGCAGACTCTCATTAACTCCATGATTGCTGTATCCAGATTGATTTTAACATTTCACAATACACAATACCCTGACAGAATAAAGTTGTTGTTGTTGTTGTTGTTGTTGTTGTTATTTACATTACGAATGTCCCTTGTTTATTTATTTATGTATTTACAACATTTATACTCCGCCCTTCTCACCCAAGGGGACTCAGGGCGGCTTACAAAAATTGGCAAAATTTAATGCCCAAAATGCAATCATAAAAACAAAACAATATAAACAGATCCATTAATAACATTGTTAAAACACATTATAAAACCTTAAAAACGTATATATAATTAATTCCATTCATCCTGGATCCTCATGCTTCATCCTTAAATCAGGCCATGTCAACTTTGTCATTTACGCATCAAACGCTTGGGCACATAACCATGTTTTCACGGCCCTTCTGAATCCCAGCAGGGTGGGAGCCTGTCGGATATCTCCAGGGAGGGTGTTCCACAGCCGAGGAGTCACCACCGAGAAGGCCCTGTCCCTCGTTCCCACCAGCCGCACCTGTGAGGCAGGTGGGACCAAGAGCAGGGCCTCTCCAGATGATCTTAGTGATCTTACTGGTTCGTAGGAGGAGATACGTTCGGACAAGTATATTGGGCCAGAACCATTTGGGGCTTTATAGGTCGAAACCAGCACTTTGAATTGGGCTCAGTAGCATATTGGCAGCCAGTGGAGCTGGCTTAGCAGGGGGGGGTGTGCTCCCTGTAAGCCGCCCCAGTTATTAATCTGGCTGCTGCCCATTGTACTAACTGGAGCTTCCGGGCCGTCATCAAAGGCAGCCCCACGTAGAGCGCATTGCAGTAGTCCAAACGGGATGTAACCAGAGCGTGGACCACCGTGGCCAAGTCAGACCTCCCAAGGAACGTGCTCCCCTGGCCACCACCAAGACCTGTGGCTCCAGGCTCAACGATGCACAGCTGGCACACAAGTCTGAGTTTTGCGAATGCTCCCCTGGCCACCACCGAGACCTGTGGCTCCAGGCTCAACGATGAGTCCAGGAGAACACCCAGACTGTGAAAACATTCTCTGCAGCATCTATTGCCGCAGCATATGCCCTGAGGTAGAGACATAGACGTGTTCGGTTTGGCTTGCTCGGCTTCGAACCCCACATAGGTCCTCCACCCCTGCGGAGGTTAGGGGATGCAGTGTGTCTAAACCTGATCAGGTGATGGTTGGTCCATGGCAAAGGAGCGATGGTGAGCTCCTCCACACTGCCACCTTCCTCCCATCCCTGGCAGAAAACCAAGTCAAGTGTGTGCCCCGCTCTGTGGGTAGGGCCAGATACTAGTTGGGACAGCCCCATGGTTGCCATGCTGGCCATGAAGTCCTGAGCCACCCCGGACAGAGTGGTCTTGGCATAGACATTGAAGTCTCCCAGCACAATAAGCTGTTGGGACTCCAATACCAGGCCACCCCCGCTTGCTCAGGCAGGGAGACTGTAGTGCAGCGGGGTGGTCGGTACACTAACAGAATCCCTATTCTATCCCGGTCACCTATCCTCAGATGAGCACACTCAAACAAGGTTGACTGCATGATGGGACACCTGGTCAGGGGGATGGACTACTTATAGACCCCTGCAACCCCTCCTTCCCTCCCTCTGGATCTTGGTTGGTGCTGCACGGTATACCCTGGTGGACAAAGCTGGGTGAGATTGTCCCCCCCCAGCCTCATCCAGCCAGGTCTCCGTTATGAACGCCAGGTCTGCCCGCTCATCCAGGATAAGATCCTGAATGATTGCTGCTTTTCCATTAACAGACCTGGCGTTCAGCAGCACCACCTTTTGACCGGAGGGATCGCCAACCTAGGCACCCAAATTTACTGTGTTTGGAGGACGTTTTAACTCTACAAGGACTCTTCTTCTTTCCCTAGGCCAAATTCATTTTTGCCTCCCTTTCCCGTATCTCCCCCTCCCTTGAATTACTTCTATAGGGGCCTCTCGGCTGTTGGGCATCTACCCTCTCCCGAACTGGTCCATCATTACATTAACCCTGGCTTTTAGAGTGGTCAGAGTTCCTATTTCAGCTGCATCCTGCTTCCACTTCCTTTTGGTTAGAGCTAATTATTTCCTTCCTTATGAACAGAATCCCAGCCATAAAGATGAATATATTGCCTAAGATGCTGTTTTTGTTTCAAACTATCATTTAAATGGAATTACACTCCATTTAAACAATGGCAAAAGGACTGGCCAAACTTTATGTGGCAAAGAAAGGTACTCAGATTTAAGGTATCATAAGATGACAAGAAAAGCGGGGAAATAGGACCCCTCCCCCCAATTTGAATATGCATTGTTGTGCTTGTTGTTTGACATGCTTGAAGGACTGGTTAACTTTGAGAAAGAGAACATTATTACAATTAGAAGGAGATGGTTGGAAATTTGGGATGCATGCTTATTTCTGACATGATAAAATAAAAGCAAATTTCAAAAATCACTTCATAAGGAGATCACTATTGTGAGTGTGGAATAAATATAAATCTAGTCATTGTGGTGTTTGCTGCATGAAGCTTAGTTTAGAAATTCCTTTACAAGGTAAATGGTTGATTTAACAAAGATTTGTTACTCTTGCACAATGATTAATAGTGTAATAGTAGCAGTTAAAGACCGAAAGAGGGGCAAAAGACAAAGGGTTTTACAATTCAATAGTTTGTTCATGACAAATTGCGAAGCAGTTTAAGATGGATGAAAAGTTATTCAGATTTGTAACAGTCAAGTCTGATTTCAAAAGTTTATTATATTCTTGGAATGACGATTTGATGGCAAAATATATAAACTGTTGTAAATATATGAAACAGAGGAAGAGCAAGTGAAAGATTGTGTGGTTAATATAGGTTCACAAATTGAATTGGAAAAAGATCTGGACAAAGAGTTTGAAATTTACTTTGAGTAATGACTTGAAAGAAAACGATTATAAGATGATATATAGGTGGTCCTTGATGCCATAGAGGTTTTCTAAGATGTATAAAGGCAGTTCTAGTAAATGTTGGAAATGTGAGACAAATGTTAGGACATTTAGTCATATGTCTTGCAAAAATGGCCCAGAAATTTTGGACTCAAATACGTATGATGCTAGAAGAAACTGTCAAGGTTAAAATCAAAATAAACCAGAGTTTTACATTTTGGGGATGCTGGACAATCACCTAGAAGAGAAACATGTAAGACTATTACCATCTATTATTACTGCAGCAATAATCATCTATGCCCAAAGATGAAAAGAACCATTATCCCAATGTGAGAAGAATAGCTTTAAAAGATTTGTAAATTAGCTGAGATGGTCAAACTGACGATACTGATCAAGGAGAAATCCTTGACTAATTTTAAGAAAGACTGGGACTTATTTGTCTTTTTTATGCAAAGATGGGGGACAAACATCAACTGCTGGTTTTCTGATTTAGAAGAGTGTTATTAAAAGCAGAAAGGTTGGGTATATAGCGATATTTAAAGAACCAGAAAATAAGAAGTAAAAAATCAACAGGCACTGAGTGTGAGTCTTGTAGATTAGTTCTAGTAGTTAGATGTTTAGAATGTTTAATAATGTGAGTTTGTTTATGTTAGGGTAGTGGTTTTTAACCTTTGGTCCTCCAGATATTTTGGACTTCAGCTTCCACAATTCCTCACAGCTGGTAAGCTGGCTGGAATTTCTAGGAGTTAAAGTCCAAAACAACTGGAGAACCAATGGTTGTGTTAGGGTGACTGTCCTAGATATACCGGTAGTCGTTTTAGTTGTTGTAGTTTGGTTTTATATATGTATCATCAAAAACTGTTGGTATTGTTTTTGTTTTCTTTATTTTTTTCTGTATATTTTGTATTTCTATATTTCTGTATTTCTGAATAAAAATCATTATATAAAAAGAAGAGGAGAAATGCAACTTGCAGGAAGATGACGTCTTAATTCAAGCTTTCAAAGGCTTATTGTGAATAATGTATATATGTACTGGGGGGTTGGGGAAGTGTTTTAAAATGATGGTAAAACCCTGATATTCCTTTCAGATTCAAGCTCTGAAGGAAGGAAAATAGATATGTGTGAGTGCGTGGGTTTGTGCTTTTTATATCAAAGTACAGTAGCCTGCAGAAGTTAAGTTAATGGGGGGAAGGAGGCATTAAACAGAAAGATCAAATGCATCAGATCATAGCCCAAAGGAGTAAAATGATACTGCACCTGAAAGTAGCAATAAATGTAAAGTGCTTATCTTCCGTTTCAGATGGATGATTAACTACATATTTCTAAATTCTCCCACTCTGGCTTACTGGACAGGAAAGGAGAAAGGTAATTGGAGCAAAATGTATCAGGGACTTTGACTAAACTGAAAGAGAAACTTTACAATCTGGAGCCAAGAGGGCCATATTTATCTTTTCTTTCTTTTTATAACACCGGAAGTTGAAGGGTAGAAGTGCAGAGAATAAAGATTTATGGAGTTGTAAATAAATTTGGTCGGGACAGTATTTCTTTTATCTGGATGTAACAGAGCCTCATTGTTGCAATTCAAACATTTTGTGGGTCAATGCTGGAAGAAAGATACCTTGAGGTTTCTCCAAATGTTCTTCCTGAGTGTCCTCTTCCAGCCCAAAGTGCTGTTCCAAGGTTTGAAATGGGTTTGCCAGCATTTTCATCAGCCCCTGTAGCTGTCACTCAAAGCAGCTTGATTTATAGATATTATGGTGTTAGGTTATAAAGCATGCCTCTGTGTGATTTAAATCTCCGCCCATTGAATACTGCACTCTAGCTGCCATGAAAAGTCACATGATGAACTGGTTTGTGAGGTTTTTAAAAGTTTTCTATCAATCACAGAGTTTACTTTTTGCACCCGTTTCCAGATGGTACAAAGTGGGGCAATTCTATGGCTTATTCTGTATATGATTACTGGCCAGAAACCTACCAAGTTTTCCAAACTCTGGTTCGTTTAAAATACGGCGGCTAGATTGGTTACGGGAACATTCAGGAGTGAGCGTAGTACTTCCCAAAGTCACTCCACTGTCAATTAGCTTCTGGGCAAAGTACAAGGTATTGGTTTTGACCTTTTAAGACAGACATGGACAAATTTTTGTGCCTTGGGGGCACATTGTGGACACGGCCAGGAGGTGAGGCAGGAGCACGCTGAGTGGAGAGGGCCTGGGAAAGGACAGGGCCAGAAGGGTCATCCTCAGGTTGGTCTCCCAGTATAAGGATGGGACTGCTCAAACCTATCCTTATGCTGGGACGAAGGTGGGACATGCAGCGACAGCCCTGATCCTTCTTCCTATCCTCCTCCCCATATCCTTGGGCTGTCTTCTTGGCATTATGCCAGAAGGAGGGTGAGACAGGCAGTGGCTGAGTGTTCTCCGTAGGACTCTCAGCTAACGCATGCCTTCTTCAAGCCCTCCTCCTGGCATAAGGATGGGGTTGCTCACATCGTCCTTATGCTGGGAGTAGGGCGAGACACATGGTGGCTGAGAGAAATCCAGAAGGCTCTCAGCTGCTACGTGCCTTCCTCACCCATATTTTTGGCATAAGGATGTGGTGAGCTACCGTGTCCTTATGCTAAGAGGAAAGGGAAAATAAGAAGGGAGGGCTTGAGGTAAGTGCCCAGGGGGCTGCATCTGCCCCCCCCCCCCGCCTTAGTTTGCTCATTCTTATTTTAATCCTTACATGGTTTGGGTCCAGGTTACCTACAGGATCACCTTCTCCCATACAATTTGTTCCACATACTTAGGTCCTCTGGGCGGGGGGGGGGGGGGAGTGCTACTCCAGCTTTCCAGAGCGTCACTGACATCCAGAGCACCTTTTCATTGGCAGCCCCAAGACTGTGGAATAACCTGCCAGAAGAGCTCCAATAGCTAAACAACCTGTAGGAATTTTAAACCCATCTAAAGACATATCTCCATATCTCTTCCGCAGGCCTATCAAGCCAGTTTTAAGAATGAATTTTAAATTCATGTCCAGTGTTTTAATCTCTGTCCTGTGTATCTAATATGTATTTAATAGAAATACATTTTAATATGTATACAACTACATTTTAATATATGTGTTTTTAGAATGTTTGTAATGTTTGTGTGTTTGACTGTGGCCCACTTCAAGCCACGAAGAGGGGTGGATAAGATATAAAATAGAATTATTACTATTATTATTATTATTATTATTATATCCCCAGATCTGATCCCAGATTATCTGCTTTGAACTGGATTATATAAGATTAGATTACACTGCCAGATAATCTGGGATAAGCAGACCTGGTACATAGGGCAGTGTAGATCCAGCCTAACTAACAGTTCAGCCCACTCTATCCATATCACACAATTGTAGCAGTCAGATGGCACTTTAAATGCCATTGCCCCTCCTTATAAAATTCTGTGATGATTTGTAGTTTGGTGAAGTTCTTAAAATTCTGAAATACAATCTTGTGAAATACAGTCTTGGAACTTCCCAGCAGAGAATTCTAAGCATTTCATGAAAATTCTGGGATTCCATAGGATGGACCCAAGGCAGTGAATGTAATATCAAACTACTATAGTTGTGCAGTGTTCAGTGTGGGACTAACCATAGAAAGTGAATAAATAAGAAGTTGGATGCGTGTGGGAGATCTCTGCAGGAAAAAATGACACATTTTACAGCACTTGATGCATGAGGTCAAGTAAATTTCAGACTCATATGATCCCATTCAAAACAGATAATGTGGATTATCTGCTTTGAAAATCTATTATAATGGCAGTATAGAAGGGGGCTTCTACACTGCAGAAAATCAAAGCAAATAATTTGAATGTTATATAGTAGTATAGAAGGGGCCTCGTATAATCGAGTTTAAAACAGATAATGTGGATTATTAGCTTTTTTTGTTAATCTGGATTACATGGCCGTGTAGATTCAGCCTCAGAGGCCCATTCTACACTGCCATAAAATCCAGATTATTTGCTTATATAGCAGTGTAGACTCAGATAATTCAGGTAAAACAGATAATATGGATTATCTGATTTGATAATCTGGATTATATGGCAGTGTAGAAAGAACCGGAGAAAACTTTGACTTGGCCTTATTTCTTATAACCTTGATTTAATGCACTAAGGAGACTGAGCAAACGTGTGGCCTACCCAGGAGCGGCCCTAGGTTTTTTTTAGTATGTAAGCAAACCTAGGGCCGCCCCCCCCCCCTCCAAAATTATGCCCCCCCCCACCAATTTACCAGCGGTGGTGGCGGCAGCGGCGACCATTGGGTCGCTCGCCGCAGAACAAGGAAGTACTTGGTATTCTCGTGAGATTTCACGAGGTTTCGTGACATCTCGCAAAATCTCGCAAGAATACCAAGTACTTCCTTGTTCCGCAGTGAGCAACCCAATGGTTGCCGCCGCCGTCGCCGCTGCCGCTGCCACCACTGCTGCCACCACCGCCGCCGCTTTGAGTGTGCCCAGCAAGCGCTACGCCCAAAGCAGCGGCTTCATGGGCCTCCACAAAGAACCAGGCCTGGGCCTACCATATGTTGTTGGAATGTAACCCCCAACATCCTTAATCAGTTACTATGTTCTCCCTTGTACACTTACTGCCTTCACAGATTAAAGGAGACTGTCCTGCCTGTGTGAACTTTTACCCAGTGGCTGAGGAGGAGGTGGTTGTTATCCAAAGCCAATTCTAATTCATTAGTTTTTAAGCCTGCCAAAATGCTCTTTTCAAAATGCTTCTCCGTATCTTGCCTGTATGGGATGCCAGCAGGAGGATCTTAATGTAAATCTAATTTGTCTTCCAGCGGAGCCAACTAAAGGATTTGGCAGACTAGCTATGTAGGGTTAAGTCTATGTTCTTTTTTCCTTCTCTTCCTGTGTTCTTTTTCATTTCTTCTTAATAAATTTACTTAATTTGATTATTAGACTGGATCTGGTTTCCTTTTGAAACTTTGGGGGGTTAAATGCTAATCTCCCACAACATCTAGAACATTTGACACATGGGTATTGCATGAGCTGCTTGAGACACCAAGAAATTTGCCAAATAGGGAAAAAAGTTATTGGGGCTAAACTGCTGAGAACATCACTAGTTGCTTCCCCATCCTTTGCCAAACAGCAGGGACTGTTAGCCCTGATAGAACAGGAGGTGATAAAAAGAAGAGATTGCTGAGTGTTCGATCAGTATCCTGAGCTCTGCCCTTGAAGCTTAATATACAGGCATAATCCTTGGAGTTGTCACAGTACAAACAGTCATGCTTATGGTCAGTCAAACAGTTTGTCTACAACACTTAAGACTTAGATCTGTGCTCTCTAGAACGAACACCCACACACACACATAATGGAGAACCTTCTGTTGTGGCTCACTACGAACTGATATTTTGCTTGCTGGTGGCTTATGCTTCATACATTTAAAATTTTGTAAACCTGAGGAGTTAATCTTGCTGTTGCCTGAAAAGTATTTCACATCCCGGTAAAAGTGTAAATCACCAGCATCATATGCCAAAACCATTCTACGCAGTGTCATCAAGCTTTTTCTGAAGAAGATGGGATGAAGGTAAATCTACCATGGTTTTGCATCTCTATTTATGTCAGGAAAATTCTTACAAAAGAAGAAGTGAGCACTATGAAAGTTACATAGTATATTTCATTTCCTATGATGCCAAGAGACTGGGAAATAGTTTAGGTAGCAAGGACCAGGGAGTGGTTATTTAACGTACAAGAAGCTCTGCATGACCCATGAAAGTCAAAACTATTATCAAATTAATTAGCTTTGTGGAATTTTACCAGCTCATTTGTTTTGCAACAGTGACATGCTATCTATATCAAACTATATTAGAAAGTTAGAGCATAGGGCTCAGGGTTCCCATTTTGTTTGGAGTCTGGTTTGTCAAGGTAAGGGAAAGAAATGCTTTTTTTTGTCTAAATGATTGAACCCTTGATTCAATAGCATGAATGGGGGGGCCTTGGGGGGGCAGGAGGGGGAGGGCTTCTGGGGGGTGAGGGGCTACTTGTGGATGCCACCCCCTCCCTCCCTCCCTCAGCTCCCCCCCCCAAATAAATCATGGACTTAGTACTCCTATGTCATTAGATGGGAGCCCCTCCCCCCCAAGGACTAACTGCCATTGTGGGCCACAGTGAAGAAAGGGAGCCAGGAAGACATCATTCCATTCTCCTGTGTCAATATAACAATAATATAATATGTAATACTCATATTATATTATACTATACTAATAATATATTGTACTATATATACAGTACATATAATATTTATAAGAATATTATAATGCAATACAATGTAAAATAATACTTTATTATAATTGTATATTATATATTACATGTAATATTAGTAATAATATTGCAATATAGTGGTATAGTACACTATAGTAATATATAATGCTTATATTGTGCTATACTAATAATATAATACATTGTATGTACATATAACTTGTAAGCTGCACTGAGTCCCCATCGGGGTGAGAAGGGCGGGAGATAAATGTCAATAATAATAATAATAATAATAATAATAATAATAATAATAATAATCATCATCATCATCATCTGCTAATGTTTGTTGCTGTGGCTTAGAAAAGTAATTCTACTTCAGGTACAGAAAACTATGGAATATCTGTTGGAGTATTAATGCTGTGAAGTTACTTTGGGGTTTACTGCCAGTAGAAATACTGGTTATGGTAGATTTATGCCAATTGAATTTTCTATAGGCAACTCCAGGGACTCCATGATAGATACTTTTTCCACCTGCAATAGAGTAGCACTTCTATCTTAACCCTTTCAGATGGCCAGCCCAGGAAATTTAGGCTGGAAGGCCAAGCATACTAGTCATCTGCACGAGTGTAGCTATGGGAGAGAGAAATAAGGATACTTCTCCCTCTAATAAGAATCCTACCCCCAAATGTAAGTTTCCTTCAGTCCCCAAATGTCATACTCTATAGAGAGTGGGACACTGAAAATTGTTCATGCTTGGGACTCTTCTGTTTGTTGTGTTCTCATCACCCTATATCACGGTGCAGAACAGGTATCTGAATACTGCAATGAGCTGGGTACGTAAAGTGAAAGTGGATCTCAAAAGGGTATTTACTCGTACTTTATCAGTTGCTCATTCCTAAATTTAGGAAATGGAGTGTATTCTTGTCTAGACGGAGCTGCAGTCTTCCTGAAGATGAAACTGCATAGTGTGGGAAGAATCCCACTAACTGGACACTCAAGTAGATTCCATGACATGGGATATTTGAAGATACCTTCAGCTGATTGACTAGCTATTTCCTTTTCTTGATATAGATCAGTGGTTCTCAACTGTGGGCCCCCAGGTGTTTTGGTCTACAATTACAAGAAATCCAGTCCGCCGAGGAAGGTGTGATACCTCAGGCACCTTTGGCCCCTGACCCGGTGGCCATTGCTGACCAGGACAAAGAAGACTTTGGTTTTCTCCCATGTCAGCAAGATTCAACTCCTTTCCAGATGCCTTCTATTGACATTTCCGAGCCAGCGCCAATTTATTTATTTTATTTATTTATTTACAGCATTTATATTCCGCCCTTCTCACCCCGAAGAGGACTCAGGGCGGATCACATTACACATATAGGCAAACATTCAATGCCTTTTAACATAGAACAAAGACAAACAAACATAGGCTCCGAGCCGGGCCTCGAACTCATGACCTCCTGGTCAGAGTGATTCATTGCAGTGATTGATTGCAGTTGCTCTCCAGCCTGCGCCACATGCCTTTGAAACAGTGCCGGCTCTCCCAGATTCTCCTGACGGGTTAGTGTTTGATCGCAGGGCTTTTTTGAAAACAGAGAGATCGCAGAGACAAAGCTTGAGGAGAAGCGCCAGATTAGCGGAGCGTGGTGACTATGGCTAAGCTTAGTTCTCTTGGGAAGAATTAGGGAGTCAGGCACCTGGCACGGTGACTATGGCAAGCTCAGTTCTCTAGGGAAGAATTAGGGAATCAGGCACCTGGTTTGGGGAAGCTTATGAACTTCAATAAAAGGATTGCGCTGGAAACTTTCCTCTGCGGTGTCAACATTACTTCTTACTGAGAAGCATAATCATCTCTAGCTCTAGAAATCCAAGTGGCCTGACGGTGCGCTTACTCCTGAGTAGACCAGGTGCCGGTCTACCTTCTTGCCCAAGTTTGGACTGCGTTTCAGCTTCTGCACATCCAGTTCATGCCTTGCCTTGAAATCCTGCTTTTCGACATTTACTCCAGAGAACTCATCTGTGCCACTTTGCTCCTTTCCCCCACTCAATACTCAAGCTGAGTTTGAGGGTGTTTCGGTTTCTAGACTTTGGACCTTAATATTGGACATAAGACTTTCACTTATTGGACTAATTTGATCTTTCCTGAAAGGTCAATTGCTCATTCAACTTTTCTGCTTATTCTCTTTTGGAACTTTATTTGCTTCAATAAAGATATTATATTGTTATTGGCCTCTGTGTTGGTTTTCAGTGTTCTCGCTGCCCAGGGGTGTAACAGAAGGTGTGTGCGGCGCGAGGTAGGACGGAGAGGCACACACCTTTCCCGTCTCCTCCCTCACCTGGTGCGTGTTTTCCAAAGCTCTGCTTGTTTATAATGGTATTTTAATTATTATTTAATTAATTATTAATTATTAAGGGGTGCTTTGCTAGTGCTTTTGGTGCACAAAGGCAGAAGGAGGTTGGACTAATTGGCCCAGGGGGTCTCTTCCAACCCTCTTTATTATTTTTATTATGATTATGATTAACATTGAGGCTGTATTTATTCCTGTTTTGTTTTTTACTTCAAAATAAGATATGGGCAGTGTGCACTGCATAGAAATTTGTTCATAGTTTAAAAAAAAACTATAGTCCAGACCTCCGACAGTCTGAGGGACCGTGAACTGGCCCCCTGTTTAAAAAGTTTGGAGACCCCTGAGCTAGACTGTCAAAAGGAATGCCATATAGGAACTATGCGATACTGCTTTTGAAAGAATTGCCCTGTCTATCAATTCATTGCCAGTCTGTGTTACAGTGTTCATGAAGATATCACCTCAACAGCTGCATTTACTCAGCAGCTTTGCCTGCATTTTCCCTTTAAATGGCTGAACTTTATGTCAAAATTATCAAATGAGAATTTAAAGCTAGAATTGCAATGCAAGAAATTTGAGGAACGAAGGAAAATTCATCACGGGAACTGAATTCTTATTTGGGGAGGAGGCTCTCCTTTTGGTATAGACCTGGTTATGTGGGATTAAAGTCAACTGAATATAGAATGATGTGAACAAAATGGCTATGGGAAGAAAGGAACCTTTTTGGATGGCTTGCTTAGTTCACTATTGTTATTACTGCTGGCTGGTACTGCTTCTGTTGTTTTAAAGCCAACCCCAGCTGCATCTGTTACTACTTACCACTTATCTAGCTCCTTTTGTGGATTCTTAGACAAACTTTCAGGGCAAAAGAAACCAGACTGGGGGAGGAGGGGAAAGTGAGGGGGGAGTCTTTTGATCACTCAACATTTTTCACTTTGATGGGCTCCCTGTTTTTTGCTTATATGAGAAACATTCCAAACCACAGCAAGCGCCACTCTGAAGCCAGACTGACTTCTTCCAAGGCTTAATGCTGTGCACAATATAAATTATAGACCACTCCTGCCATGAACCTGTCCTCTTATCTCGGAAAGCTCAAAGCTGGCTGTGGCACGGCACCACTTCGCTTAATCCCCTCCCCAAGTGTCTTCAATCAGGCACATTAAAAGTAAAAATAAAAATGAACCCTCTCCCCAAACTCTACTGATTATTTGGGATAATACCACAATAACTTTCTAAAGGCATAAAGCTTTAAGGTCTTAAAGAGCTACCAAAAAGGAAGACACTTTTATAGCTAGAGGTAGAGGGTAGAAATAGTCTGCAGAGGCAAAGATGAAACAAGATTTTTGTTGATGTCTCTGGTTTGATATTTAGCTAACACAATGGGCTCTTGGTATTCCCTGGGCTTTGGTTCCAGAAATCTTCATGGAGACCAATGGAGACTGCTCATATCCCATTATAAACAATGTTGTAGTGATATATAAAATGGAAGAACCAAAGTATGTATAAACACACACACACACAAAATCAAGTTGTGGATGGTTTAATCCATATATGTAGGTTATGTGAATATTGAGGGCTGACTATATAGGAATAAGAGTCAACAAAAGAGATACATTCATTACACTGGCAACAGTGCTCAACATCATTAATAAATGCATTTGCCCCATCCTATGTATATCTTCTTTGTTGGCAAGGAGTTAGCTGGGTCACTCCTACAATTAGGCCAAGGACAGGGAAGTTGTGGAATTCCAGAAAATATTTAACTATAACTATCAGAGTCAGCATAGTGAATGAAGGATGGCCTTTCCATATACTCCCTTCTTTAGCAGCAATTCTGAGAAACAGATAACCTTTTAGTTGTTTTTTTTTTCTTTTTCTGAACCACTGGCTATTTCGCTTGGTTGGTAGATAGAGCTGTGGGTAGGTATGGAACAAATCTTTCAAAACAAATCTTTTTTTAGTGTTGAAAAACCCAAGCAAGAAGAATCTTTCCTCTGTTGGGGATTCTTCCATACAAAATATGCATGATGTTTTGTGAAGGAAACAACCTATTCTGTGCAGATACATTTTTTCTGAACTGATGATATTATTTCTTGCATGTAAAATGCTGTGATTTGGGACTTACACTCACAAAATACTTCTGTGGATAATACTATGTGCAGAAAATGCTGTTTCATACCCATTCTAGATCCTTTTCAGAAGCAGTACTTTGAAATTAGATATCACCAATCCTATATTTGTCATTTCATTCCCCCCCCCTCTATTTGTAATACCTTGCATTCATGCTGTTGGAATTCAGTTTGATGCTCATCGAGCTTTATGGTGTTTTGTGCATTGTGAAAAATGCTGGTAACTAGACCTACTGAGGCAAGGCATGAATGAGAACAGGACTCAAGACAGCTCTCTCCTAGGCCTTAGTAGCTTGCAAATGCTGTCAGATATTAAAACTGTGTATATCACAGGCAGCCACAATGTCCAACTTAGGGACACATTTTAAAAAATAGAGAAATTCAGCATGTGAATCAGAATTAGATGTTGGTTTTTTTCTTTTTTGCCTAAGGTAAAGAAAAAGATGTTTCTCTCCCGCTCTTCCATTCCATAGGGAACCAGTCTGACAGCTAAATTTACTACAAAACCTAGATCCTGCTCTTTCAATGAGGTCTTTCCTCTTCCCCACTCCCTCTTGAAAAGCTCTGTGAAGTGAGTCAGAAAGAAAATTACTGATCGAGGCCTACCAGGTGGTTTTATTTCCAGAACCTGGATTTCTCATGAATGTCAATTCTATCATTATACCATACTGTCACTCTAACCAAGTGATTCCTAAATTCTGGTCCTCAAAGTGTTTTGGACTTTATTTATCATGACATTAGTGACATGCCAAAGTGGCTGAGGCTGCTGGGAGCTAAAGTCCAAACATCTGAGGCCCAGAGTTTGGAAATCACTAACTCATTTATTCATATGTATGATCTGATTCATCTGGTGGAGATCAACTAAAAAGACTACAAGCCTATTGACACTTTTGTGAGATCATGTCACACTGAACTCAGCAGAATTCTCCAGTTTGTGTCCTCAGGCACAAGACTGCTTGGTAAGTATGTTTAGTACAGCCTTGGAAACGTAAACATTCAGTGGGAAGAGCAACAGAGATGCAGTTAGTGAACCAGGCTGCCTAAGATAAGACTTGGGAACATTAGATCTGAGGTCAATAATGCTCATGAATCTTCCATCACTTTCTGGTTTATCAGCAACATGTCCAAAACTAAACATTTTCAAGTTCAGGTTGAGACGATAGGAGTTTTAGAACCACATGACCAAAGTCAAGGAAAACTGTGAACTGTTACCCTTAAACTACTTAAGCCTAATAGTAGAAATTCCGTACCCTCACACAACCTGTCAATTGGTGCTCCCACACAACATGTCATTAAAATTTTCAACAAATATTGAAATTTCCAGTAGCCACACTCAGTAGGCAGCAATATCATCTAGAGCAGTGGTTCTCAACCTGTGGGTCCCCAGGTGTTTTGGCTTACAATTCCCAGAAATCACAGCCAGTTTACTAGCTGTTAGGATTTCTAGGAGTTGAAGGCCAAAACATCTGGGGACCTACAGGTTAAGAACCACTGGTCTACTGGGTCACATACCCATTGCTCTGCTTTACTAATAGCATGTATCTATTTTCCATATTAGTTCTGCTTTTGGACATTATGATTGAGGAACTAGTTGGTGGCAATATTTCCAAAGTACTAATCCTGCCATAGGAAGGAGTCCAAAGGCACTTGCTGTGGGTGTTACTCATCCTAAACCACACATGGCATGTATTCACACAGCAGACCATAACAGAGTACATTACTATGCAGCCAACACAGAGGGCCAACTTGGCTTGGTGTTCTCCAAACTATGTTTCTGTAACTCCTCTCTTCTGCATTGCATGGTTCATGAATTATTGCTGGGATATTACTCTTCTTGGAAAGAAACTCTGCAAGCCTCCAGCTGTGTCAAGCACAGAGGAGAAAGCAGCAAGGGTGTCATTAAGGTCACTCGGAGAGTCCCATGCTGGGGCTAAAGAACAATTCCTGACAAAATGAGGTGGTTGGAGCAGTTCAGAGATAAAGACTTGCCTGTCATTCTGTTACATGAACCTATATTCCAATTTTATCTGGTGAATGTGATTCTCCCTTATCCAGTTTGCTGTTTGAAGGGATTTGGAGCAGAATAGATAATCCTAACTTTGAACATAAATCACTGAGCTGTGTGGCTGATAGATGCCTTGCACTTTCTTATGATAATGCCTGATTGGAGGCTGGGAGGGAAAATGCCAGAGGCTTATCTCTGGGAAGCAGCATTCAGAGGGGATGTGGAAAGAGCTTCGGTCCAGGAGGGGAGGCCACAAAATGAGACCCTCGCTTACCTATTTATTTACTTCTTTGTGAGATCTAAACTTCAGTGGAAATGCCACCAGGCATGTCATAGGGAATGGTGGAGTGAGAGGCAGGAGTTACCAACCCTAGAGAAACTGGAATTAAAGACAACAATGATCTTACTGAAGGAGCACTGAGAGAGCTATCTAGGTTTAATGCCATTGTCAAAGCTGTATTTGTCTTTAAACTTTGTTTCTATTCAACAGGGTCTTGTCACTTTTAAAGAGTGGCATATAAGCAGGGATGGGCAGTTTTCCCCTCTGGATTATTATGATGACAATTACCATTGGTCAGGCTGGGTAGGAATAATGGGAACTGTAGGAAAAAAATTCTGAAGGTTTTTCTCAGGTTTAAGGCCAGGTTGCTGCTGCTACTGCTGTGCTATTGCTCTGACTGCAAAAGAGATATTGGAAACATGAAGAGTATCAGAATTTCTTTTTCTCCAAAAAGATCCAGGGCTGAACTGAAAGCCCAGAATTTTGGGGCTGGGGTTTTAACAGAATAAGGACTCCCTAGAACAGAGACTCGCCTGATATCCAGTTTAAAAAAAGAACAAACCCAACATTTTTGTACACTTAGGCTATGATCCTATGTACCTTATTGGTAGCAACCCCCATTCAACAAGGTGGGATTTCCTTCTAAGTAAATTAAATAGGGTTACACTGTTAAATGTTGTTGTTAAAATTGCAGTTTGAGTGATCTTTTCTAAGACAGTACAGGGGGAAATCCTTATTTGAAAACACAGCTTAACTGATGGCTCGTCTACACTGATCATATAATGCTGTTTGATGCAGCCACTTCAAATGTAAGTGGCTAAGTAATTAATGCTTTCAAAGTGTGCTGCACCATGCATTAAGGAGATTAAAGCACATCAAGTGAAATAAGGAGAAAGTCTGAAATAAGACGCTTAATATGCTGCAGTATATGCACAATCTAAATCACACTGTCCATTGTAGACACCCACCATGCTAATGCACTTTGTAAATTTTGGAAAGTGGGGACATGGAGAGGCAGTTGAAAAATGCCTCACCGGCATGGCTGGGCAGCAGGAAGCTAATTCATCCCTTGGAACAGGCAATTGAGTCCCTACACTGCTGTCACTTTCCCTTCTTTTTTCCACCTCATATGCTTCTGGAGCGCTGGAGCGCATCCCACCCAGAAACAGGAAAAAAAAAGGATTCTCTGGCAGCTGTCAAACTACAAATAGTGTAAATTCTGGAACCAGTTCAAGGCAACCTTCCATGATTAATGTAATCATATTGCTAGCCTCAGCCCTGTTCCAAAAATGGCAGTCTAATCACCCGCACAGTGAAACTGGTTTCTGTCAAACTGGTTCCGAACCGACCTAAATGGTCAGTGTAAATGAGCCCTCTCTCAAATTTGCCAATCCAAAATTCTAACAGTAAAGGTGGAAATGTTATAACACTTGATATAATATTTTATGTTTCATGGGGTTATGGTGACTTGAACAACTTTGTTTTTAAATTAAAGGAAAGCCTAGGAGAATGGGTGTCTAATGTTCTTCAGCAGTTTGTCTAGGGCTATTTTAAAGTTGAAGGGGAAATACTGCAAGCTTACTTATTTTTGTCTTCATTGACACTGGATTTCAAATATTTTATGCCGCTAAGTGGTGCCCCAGAACATTTGACTCCAGTATTTCTCTAATATCATTCCATAAAACAACAATGAATCCCCATGTGTTACTGTCTTCTAGAAAAACATACATGCTTATCATTTTCCATTGGAATGCAACAATTTCTAAATAGATTCCAAGTGCTGCACATGCCATCTGTTTTGCCTTGGTCCTTTTGGTAGCCAATTTTCCAGTAGCTTGTGAATGTTATTTTGTTTTAGTTGTTGTTGTGTTCCTTCATGTCATTTCTGATTTCTGACAACCTTAAGATAGGCATATCATGGTTTTTCTTGGCAAGATTTGTCGAGAGGCATTTGCCTTCCTCTGAGGCTGAGAGAATGCAGTTTGCCCAAGGTCACCCAGTGAATTTCCATGATCAAACAGGGGATTGAACCCTGGTCTCCAGAGTTATAGTCTAATGCTCACTATACCACTCTGGAAACAAAATGCTAAGCATCAAATCTCCAAATTACTTTATGTTGATGTTTGGGAGATGGGCCTTTGAAGTATGCTTTGAGAGACAGCAGGTGCTTTGAATCTTGTACCATTTGATGGCTACATTTTCAATAGCAAGGAACAATATGCAGAGGGAGCGAGGAAGAAGTAGACTGAGACCTGGAGAAGCTGGTATCTTGATGTTATGCATATACAAATGTGATCATCTTACTAAAAGAGAATTAGCTTGGCTTAGGGTTAAGGCCACAGTGAAGCTTGTCCTTCCTGGTGATAGAGGGGCTCAACCCTCCCCCACCCCACCAGACTGGCTAGACAGCTGCTCCCTGTTGCCTTCAGACTGGCTGGCGTCCAAGGAAGGGCCTGGCGGAATGTGGAATGGGGCACCTGCTGCAAATCTGCCTGGAACAGCAGGGAAGGGAGTGATGAATACAGCCTCCCTTAATCCTAGGTGCTGCTGTGGGTTCTCTTAATGATATACCATTACTGGAAAGGAAAAGAGAGAGTCTCCAGAGAAAGACCAACCTCGGAATTTCTCAGAAGTGTGAGTGCTATTTGATATGACTGGTTTGTCCCATCCTTTTGTCTGGGTGGAAATGCCTCTCCACACAAGGAAAGGTAGCAAGTCCAGTCTGCAGTGGAGATAGACCACTTTTCCTCAGATTCATAGCCAATTCCGTAAGACCCCAATAATGAGGCAACCTTTTTCCATAGTTTCAATTACCATGACAGTGGGAAAATTGCCTCTCTAAGAATTTGGTAGGTCCTTCAGGCAATGTTATGGCATATTTCATCTAGAAGTTACCATAGACTTGTGTTGGAGAACAGGAAATTCCTAGAGTGGTTATCTCTCTAGAAATCACTAGGTCCTCCAAGGCAATTCTGGAAGTGAGCTAATTCAATGATGTTCAGCCATCCCCATGATTTCATGTGAATAAATATAGTCTGGCTGGGAATGTATCCCCCACAGATACTGGGGTCTTTCTGTACAGACCTGAAACTTTGGGACAAGAAACCAAAAATACCTTGGAAAGCCAGATGAGCTTTTGTCCATTTGCTTTAAATGTCAGAGTGCTAAAATTCATCTGCACTCCTACACTTGGTTTGTTTGTTTATAATATTGCAATATATTTCCTATCCCACAAGGTTCAAGGCTATCTGTAGAACTCACCCGTCCCTTCTAAGAAAGCAGCCTGTGAACAATACATCAGATAGAGACAAGTGTGAAGTTACAGTAGAGACTCACTTATCCAACACTCGTTTATCCAACATTCTGGATTATCCAACGCATTTTTGTAATCAATGTTTTCAATACATAGTGATATTTTGGTGCTAAATTCTTAAATGCAGCAATTACTACATAGCATTACTGCGTATTGAACTACTTTTTCTGTCAAATTTGTTGTATGACATGATGTTTTGGTGCTTAATTTCTAAAATCATAACCTAATTTGATGTTTAATAGGCTTTTCCTTAATCCCTCCTTATTATCCAACATATTCGCTTATCCAACATTCTGCCGGCCCGTTTATGTTGGATAAGTGAGACTCTACTGTACAATGAGATCTCTTGCATTTTCAGAGAACCAAATTATATTACCGAGTTTTGGTTGTTTTTTTTCTTATTCTCAGAAAGGTCTGAACTGTTGCAAGAGGGCCTCATGGACCCTTCATATTCCATCTACAAAAAGCATGGGCAAACTTCAGCCCTACAGGTGTTTTGGACTTCAACTCCCAGAAATCACAGCTATTTTACCAGTTGTTGGGAATTGGGGGATCTAAAGTTCAAAACATCTGGAAGTCCAAAGGTTGGGAAGTATTAATCTAAAATGTGGACTCTAACATCACCATTCCTCCACTCTGCACATTGATGAAGAAACTTTGGTTTCTAAAGCTAGAACTGAAATTTTTGTGCCTTTCTAGCTGACAAATATTTGAGCAGATAAAGCCATTCTGTATTTGTCTTCTCAATATCATGGTATCCCATGGCTGCATTCTTTTCTTTTACAAATTACTATTTGGAAGTTGGGAAGATGCCTTATCCTGAATCAGATCAATAGTCCACCTACCCCCTTACTATCAGCATGAACTGACAATGGATTTTCTGGGATTTGGACAGGAGGCTTTTCTAGCCCTCTCACAAGATGCTGGTGATTGAACTCCGGATCTTCTGTATGTAAAGTATATGCTCTTTCAATGATTTGTTTCATGGGATTAGGATCTTGATAAATACATCTCTTGGAATATGTAATTAGTTTCTTAAAGAGATAATCAGGAATTGCATATGGGTCTGGATATTGGGTGCCTTCAAATTACTACCAATATAGGATCACTATCGTACAGTTTTCTTTGCAAGACTTCTTCAGAAGGGGGCTGCTACTGTCTTCCTCTGAGATGCCTTATGCTGAGTCAGATCAATGAGAATGTAATTTGCCTGAATTCAGTCAGTGGGCTGAATGGAGACTTGAAAACTGGTCTCCCAATCCTAGTCTAATATTCAGACCCCTAGATTATGATGGCTTTTCAGATGTATTAGAGGAGATGTGGGGCTGCCTTTCTCTGATTCTGAGAGTTTGTAACTTGACCAAGGTCATGCATTGGGTTTCTATGGTGGAGCAGGAATTAAAGCCATAATATCTCACTATGTAGCATTCAAACTACTACATCATAATGGTTATCACAGAAATTGTTAATGCTAGTGAAATAACATGTATTTTCCAAGTTATGGTGACCTTAAAGTGAAAATATCATGAGTTTTCCAGACTGTATGTATACTTGTTCCAGAAGTATTCTCTCCTGACGTATTCTCTCTCATAACCTCTGAGGATGCCTGCCATAGATGTGGGTGAAACATCAGGAGGGAATACTTCTGAAACATGACCATACGGCCCAGAAAACACACCACACACCACAACCCTGTGATTCCAGCCATGAAAGCCTTCAACAACATCATGAGTTTTTCTTGGCAAAATTTGCTTAGAGGAGTTTTTGTCCTTTTCTCTCTCTGAGGCTGAGAGACCATGCCTTGCCTAAGGTCACCCAATGGGTTTCCATGGCCAAGCAAGGAGTCATTGTCCAATAATCAAACCACTAACCATGCTGACTCCAATTCACAATGCATATGCAGATACAGTCCCAAGAATTTCAGATAAGGGAGAATCACCCTGCATATTTTTATAATGTCCTCTCACAAGTATGTATCATTGAAAGGAAATGATGTATTTCTGGAGAAAGGCATATAGAACTGTATACTTAAGGAATGTCTCCAATCAGAACTGAAGGTTTGAACTACAAATCTCAGGCCTTCTCTCTAATAACATTGACACTGGCCATGGTGCCTGGAGATTCTGGGATTTGTTGTCCCAAAAGAAACTTAGCCAAGCTTTGCCCTATATGCAGTCTCATAGCATTACCATAAGATACTAATTCCTGCCAGATTTAGCCATGTAAATGTTATACTTGGGGGACTAATAATACCAGGCATACACTCTAATCAAATTATGGCTGTGTACATGAGGATCTTACGAAAGCTTAGGTGTTAAGTTGTTAGAATAATACATGAAGCATTTCAGAAGGGAATGTTGTTGTGAATGAGGTTGGCGTTGACCTCAACTTAAAAGGAAATCTTCAAAGCAGGAGCATAACTGCTCATCATCTCGACAAGATCTGAAGGCTTTTGCTGTAGACAAAATCATGTTTGGAACTATTTTACTAAAGGTATCCTTCCTTGGAGTTTTGATCATATAATCTTGGGATATTAAAAGTGACATTATCCTTTAGTGTTTTGTGTCATCCATTTCCAGCCAGAGCCAATAGCTATATTTACATAAAGGGCGTCCTTCCCATGCCCTCACACCCCACAGGATTTTGAACTGCATTTGATCTCTGAGATAGAGGCTGTAATTGACTTCATTTAAAGATTAACTTAATGTGATGCCTTATTAAAAGGAGGGAAAAGTTATTACGGAAGTTGTCAATCAAAGAGTTAAAGCCCTTTCATAAAAGCCCAGCCACAAAAATGTTTCCGTTTTAATATCCCAAAGGCCCCAAAACAAATTACTAAACTGCAATGAGAGATTAGCAGTTTCCAGCCTCTTTTGCATCTGTTACTTCACATCTTCCACCTTGTGCATAAAAAGATGCCTCTCTGGTACAGCAGGAAAAACCTAATTCCTTGCAAGGATTTATGTACTGATCCTGAATTTACGGTTTCTGGATGAGAGAGTAGAGAACACAGTAGTTATTAGGAAATAGTGTAATTATCAAGAGAAAGGAGATGATAAAAAGTGTGGGTTTTTTAAGGCTGAAATCCAATTGAGAACATTTGTTTCTCTTCAATGGGATTTGTACTCTTAAGTATCACTTAAATCCAAAGGCTTTGCTGCCTAAGGGAACACTTGAGCATCTTGTTAGGTATACAAGGAAGTTTTTGGGCAACTGCTTTCTTTCAAGAACTATAACTTTGAATTGAACACAGGATGAATTCTACCTTTCTAGAATCTGTTTGGAAGGCCCAAGTCTGGACAAGTTTGCATCAATCATCTCTCTGTATGTGTTACTTAAGGTGTTAATTTTCCACAATCAACCTTGACATAGCAAGGTTTGATCTGTCATTTCTCATTTCTTTTTCCTGATGTCATATTTTAGCCCAACACTCACAAAAGGAACAAACACTATGAACAAACAAATTAGAAATATTGATAACTAGCTTGGGGACCCGGCGATGCCCAGGTCATTTGAGAATTGTATTATTTGTCTTTTAATGTTATGTATTCTGTTTGGAGTGGGTGAACTACAATTCCCAGAATTGTGTGGTGCAGTACTCTGTGGATGGGGGTAAACTACTGCAATTTCCAGATTCCTGGGACAATTGTCCCGAAATATCTATCAGTATTCACAGCAGGCAATATTCAGTATGTGTGCCAAGTTCAGTCTGTGTGCCAAGTGTAGATTCGTCATTGGCTGGTCTCAGTGGTCTTTGGATGGAGGTAAACTACAACTACCAGAATCAAGGCCCCTTCCCACAAATACCTGCAGTATGTTCAGTAGGTCATGAGGCTTCTCTGTGTGAAGTGTGCTCCTAGTGCATTGTCGGTGTGGGTCAGTGTTTATTTGGTTGCAGGTGAACTATAACTCCCTTTCCCCCAAACTTTTCCAATATGTTGTATTGGTTATGGGGGCTCTGTGTGCCAAGTGTGATGCTCATTCATTGCAGGTGAACTATAAATCCTAGTACCTACCACTCCTGAACTTCCAGTCCAGTTCCCCTCCAAACCCACCAATAGTCAAATCTGTAGGTGAACTACAACTCCTCTATATTCCGCAGTAGGAGTGACAATGCTCTGACTTGATGCAGGGTGAACTACAACTTCCACCATGTGGAGTCAATCCCTAAACTCCTCCAGTAAGTTTAGTTGCAGCTCAGTTCTGCTGTGTTTGTTATGCAGAGAGATTGGAAAGGAAAGGGCAGTGGGTGGGGCCATGCAAATTCCACAGCAATGGAGAACCCTGGGATGCCTGCCTGTGGTGGAAGAAAAAGCAAAATCTAGGAGGCAATTGTCCTCAAATGAAAGCATTGCTTGGGTGGTGGGTCATAGTGTTTGGGAAGGACATTGGCAGGGGCTGGGCTGCATGTTCATGGCGCTCGCTGTAACCACAATGTCAGTGGAAAAGAGTGACTTGCTAGATTTTTAACCCTGGGAAGTATAGCCTGTTTATGGAGGCCGGAGGCTGTCTGTGTGAGCAGACATCCATGCCACATACACACATATGGGTTTTCGCTTTTATTATGGATTTAGATTTAGATCAGATAGATTAGATTAGATCTTGTCTCAGAAAAGATCTTGAATGGCACTAGGCTCACAATTCAGTGGATCTACTGAAGAGGATCTACCTCTATCTCAACATACAATTTTTACGCAGCCTTTCTCAGTTCAGTAGGCTGATCAAAAGAGATTAATACACAGAACAAATCTACCAAATTACATAAGAAGGTACAGCAAAGTATGCATTTGATTAAATAATTAATTGGATTATAGCCTAAATTTTTGCACTTGGTATTCAAGGCAATTCCAAAATAAATATAAAATGGCTAGAATTGTTTTGGTTTGTTGAACTAGAGTAACCCTACTGGATCTGTTGTGGAATGTCAAAATATAGTTAAATCCAATTGATTTAATGGATCTGCCCTACTTAGAAGTAACAATAGAATTCAGGCCAATCTAAAAATAATGATGTCAGTCATATACAAAAAACAGCAGATGACAGAGCTTGAGAATTAGAACCTGGAGCATAGGGGCAATATGGAAGTGAATAAAGTGAAACAGAAAATAGGTAACTCAAATAAAATCAAATTTAAAAAAATTCAAACTTTGCTTAAGTAGCAAAGTAGGAGACTTGGACAGCCAGTGCTATAGCCAAATAACTAACATATTTACTTGAGTATAATGCACCATTAAATATAATATGCAGTGCAGCTCAGTTTTGAAGGTGTGTATTACAAAAAAAAAAAGGATTTGCTACTGAATGTAATGCGAAGTGGTGGTGGCCATGAAAAGATTGGTAGGAACCCATGCCCCACCATCAGGCCTCAGAGAAAGATGATAGTGGCCACAAAAAGCCTGTTCCCTCCTCTGTCCCCAGCTGGGATTTCTTGACTAACAGAGCAGATGGGTTTAGGTGTGCGATTCTAATGCGCCATCGAATGAAATGTGCACCTCAATTTTAATGATGTAATTTAGCAAAGAAAGGTGAGTGTTAGATTCGAGTAAACACGGCAATGCTGAACCAAAAGCTTTGGATTAACTTTATAGTAGAAATATTCAATAGAGACCTTTCTCTCTTATGCACTTAGCTGGATATTTAAATCTAGTGAATTTAAAAAAGGGGTAAAACATAGCTTTAAAAGAATGTATTTTTGAACAAGATAAATCAGAGTTTGAGAAGAAATTATGTATGGATGATTAACATCTCATTATTAAAATGTATCAACATTTGCTGTAATTTGATATGGAAGGTTGTATGGTAAAATTGGATTATTTTATGATATACAGATGGAACAATGGGAACATTATGTCGGCAAAAACATATGGGACTTATAGGCATACAGCTAGAAAACTATTGTTGAAGACTACTGCAGTGTATGATAACAGCAGCTAAACTGATATATCTGCAGAAATGGAAAGATTCGACAATAGCAACCATAGATTATGAGATGCCAAAGATGATGGACAAAGCAAGAAATGATGGACTGTTCTAATTCAAGGTATGTATATCTATAAGAAGTTGTGGAGCTTTTGAGGAAAGAGAAAGATTGATTGTTGCTGGATTTGACTATTAGTAGATAAGTAGTTTAGTAGTAATGGAGTAATGGGAAGAAGCATGCAGTAGGTTAAATTATTTAGAGGCATTTAAATTAGCCTATTATAGATAACTCTAAATATGCAAAAGTATTTCTTTTCTGTTTTCTTTCTCTATCTAGTGTACTTAATGATCCTATTGGAAATTATCTTGAAATGCATAGAATTGCATTGGAGGACCTAGACATCTCTAATCTCTGGTGGAAGTTGACCATAGAGTCACATTGAAGGATCTTAAAATTCCTAAATAAAACATTTTAATTGGATCCATGAATAATCCCATCTTCAAAAGTCAAAACTTTAAATGGGGAGGGGCAACTTATTTATATTTTTCACAATTTGGGACTTAAGACAGCTTACAAAAGTTAATAGTGTGCATTCTGGAAATATTTTATAAGGAAATGTTGGTAATGCATTTTCTCAACAAATTAAAGAGAATTAATAGTTTATGAATTAATTCTTGAGAAAAAGACATCGCATGATGGCAATTTAAAATTTTATGATCTTCATGTAGTTGTTGTCTTGTGCCTTCAAGTTGACTCAGACTTGAGACAATTATAACCTAAAGATTTGGAGCATGACTTCTTCAAAGAAGGTTTTCCATCATCTTCCTCTGAATCTGAGAGAGTATGACTTAACCATAGGTTTCCACAGCTCAGCAGGCATTCAAACACTAGTTTCCCTGAGCCTTAGTTCAGCACTGAAACCACCATACCACACTGGCTCTGTGATGTCCCCTTATTGTTACATAGGACATGCATTAGCTGCAAAGATCTGCTGTCTGCTAGAAATAATGTCTGAATATTCTCCTTGTACAGGATTCTTATTCCGAGCAGCCAGCAAATCCCAGCAGCTAATGCATACACCATCAATTCCCATGCTACTGGGAGTGGGATGAATAAATAGCCAACTGGGGGATGAATACAATTATTAACACTTAGCATTTTCGGCCATCTGTGAAAAATCAATGTTAAGATCATTAAGAGATCTGCCTCCCTTTTGCTTTCACTGCTCATGTATCCATGAATGAAAACTCATACTCCTTTAAGCTCTAGCCATGGTGCTGAAGCCTCCTCCACCCTTCATGGCTGTGTCATGTGAGAATATCCATAGGCAGTTTTGTTGTTTCTCAACAAACAGGCACAGGCATTAAAAACATTTCCTCAAAGGTCTTCTCAATATCCAAGCCATGATGAACTTATGGCAATACCCACTACATTGTACAAACAGAGCTTTCATGTGCATTCATCTAAAAGATCTACTACTAGATGGAAATGATGCAACCGTCCAGATGTTCTTTAACAAAGTAACCATAGTTAGTACACACCACTGGAAGGCTAGAAGATGCAATTCAACTTCTAGATGATGAACAATTTCCATCCCTGTTCTCCTTGGATGGCTACATGAAACACACTTCAATTAAAAATCTTCTAGAGGAAATATAAAAGTGTCATTATAATGCTGTAATAAACTGTAATAATCATGCACTTGAAAAAAATGTGTGCATTATTTTTTTAAAATGGAAGGGCAAAAAGAAATCACAAATTGCACTACCAATTGCACATTGCACAGTGGTGTCAAGGAAAGGAAGGAAATTCTCTAGCTGCTATGCAGCCAATTTCTCCAATGCTTTCCTTCCTTCATGGCTTGCTGCCACTACCTAATTGCTACCGTTGACATCTACATAGTGTATCAACAGTATTCCATCCTGTAAATATACTGCAGATATAATATATGTTGGGAGGTAATTTTTAAAAAGGAAAAAAATCATTCAAAAAGGTAAATTGGCAGTAGCAGTTTAGCAGATCAGAAGCTTGAAGTGCCAGCAGTTGACTGACTGAGCTTAAGGAATTCAGCAGCAGAGTCGAGCTTTAAAAGGTATAAAAAGCTTTATTGAAAGAACTACATATCTAGATAGGAAAGTTAACAGAACCTAGTTATCTAACTAACTCACACCGGACATCTTGTCTCTCTATGCTCACAAGAGAAAAACAAAATAGTGGACTCAGGGGCTTGCCATGTGCTCAGGTGTGTCCCTGAGAAGTATCAGTCTAACAAGAAAGGTGATAGGAGGAGAGAACAGAGTGACAGGCAGACAGAGAGGCCAATGGGGAAAGGGCTTTTCCCTGCCAGCTGACTCATCTGCCTATTTAAATCCTAAATGAGGACTACAAATGTGTACAGGACGGGGCAGGACGATTTCCAATGTACCCATTCAATGTACCCATTATTTTAGAATATTAGGAAATTATATGAATATTAATAAGTATTATATGAAATGTTCCAGATTTAGAGGAACATTCACCTGCATCTTAGCAAGCACATTCACATATGAAACCAGCATCTCAATCAATCAGTTATGATTGTATTGTTTTCTATTGTTTTAACTGTTTTAAGTATATTTTATTATTCCATTTTAAATGTTTATTTTAATTCTGTATTGTTGTTAAGACATCAAATGGCTGCCTTTATGTAAAGCTGCCTTGAGTCCTCTTCAGGGTAGAGAGGGGTGGGATAAAGTGCGTAAATTTATTTATTTATTTATTTACAGTATTTATATTCTGCCCTTCTCACCCCAAAGGGGACTCAAGGCAGATTACAATGTACATATATATGGCAAACATTCAATGCTATTAGACAAACAAATAGCCTCTGTGGCTGTCTGTGTTTTAACTTCGAGCTTCTGGCTTCATGAGGGTGTGCTCGATTTCAGCCACAGGAGGAGCTGCTGCTTCATCATCCACTGTGACAATGAGTCCTTTTGATGGCTGCTGGACATTTTTATGGTGCTGTAAATTAGTTAAATTAGCCTCCCCACATAAGTGGGCCTTAAATTTTCCTACTTGACAGATGCAACTGTCTTTCGGGTTGCTTAGGTAAACAATGAGCTGGGGCTATTTAACAGTCGGGCACTCAATCCAACTTGGGCTTTGAACTCACGACCTCTTGGTCAGTGGTGATTTATTGCAACAGGCTACTAACCAGCTGCACCACAGCCCGTCTTACATGTCTTCAGTAAGTCTCTACTCAGAATTCATCAGATATGTGTTTTACAGTATTTTGAGCTAGTATTTTGGACTCATTACATATTAGAATTTCAATGCAAATTAAGCTACAGCTGTATCTTTCTTCATTTCAGGTTGCAACCTTATAATGATGACGACTGTGTTGATCTAGTGCTTGAGTGCAATGCATTCATTTTCATTCATGTAAGTCCAACAGTGTTAGGGATTCCAGGTTTTATCCATCATTTCTCAGTAATTTGATAAAGAATATAAAGTGCTGTATCTATACTGCGTCTACCCATTTTGTTCCTCGGATAACCATTATTTAAACAGACATTGTCATTGAAAGGACTGGAGATCTATTATTATTATTATTATTATTATTATTATTATTATTATTATTATTAAACTTTATTTGTACCCCGCTAGCATCTCCCGAAGGACTCGATGCGGCTTACAAAGGCCAAGGCCTCAACACACAATATAACAATACAAAACAAAAGGCAAATTAAAACAATTAAAACAGTATAAACAACAAGCAGTAAACAATACGCTAAAACACAATAAAACTGGGCCGGGCCAGAGTAATGGGTACAAGATTAAAAGTGCTGATGTGACAGGTGAAATGTAAGGCTTATAGGGCAAGTGCAGGGTGCGATATGCAATCTAAGTTCTAATAAAGTGCTTATAGGACTTGGTATTGGAGATTTCCTATTAATCTATTCCAGCACAACCTTCTGTTATCCAAAAATAGTTCCTGGTTTCATGGTTTTTAAAACCACAAGTCCCCTTGGGGAGAAAAGGCAAGTAACAAATAAAGGTTTTTATTATAATAATAAAAATATTTATTAAAAGCATATTCATAATCTGTAACAATGTTGACTTTCAAATATAAACCTGAAATATAAAAAAACAATGGCTATTTTGATAAGCCTTTACTTCAAATGCCTAGCAGCTTGGGAGTACTCTTAGATCTGTCTCTCCAAATGTCTGCTCAAGTTGATGTGATGGCCAGGAGTGCTTATTATCAGCTTTGGCAGATATGCCAGCTGAGCCCCTTCCTAGATTTGGAGGATCTAAATATGGTCTTGTAACCTCAAGGTTCGACTTCTTCAAAGCACTTTATATTGAACTACCTCTGGACCAAATTCAGAAATTGGTTCAAAATGTGGTAGCTGGAGCCATACTTGGTCACAGGAGCATCCAGGAGTGAGCATATGACTCCTATACTAAAGTCACTAAATTGGTTGCCAATTAGTGTCTGGGTAAAGTACAAAGTGTTTGTTTTGACCTTTAAAGTCCTACATGGTTTGGATCCAGGTTACCTACAGGATCACCATCTCCTGCACAATCCACCCTGCACATTTTGGTCCTCTGGAGGGTGTCTGCTCCAGCCTGCCAGAACCTGACTGGCAACTGCCATGCAGAGGATCTTTTCATCAGCTGCCCCAAGACTGTGGAATGACCTGCAGAAGAGCTCCGACAGCTAGATCAGCTGTCAGCATTTAAGATACAATTGAAGGCCCATTTCTTCTGGCAGTCCTACCCAGTCAGTTTTAAGATGTGAATTTTAATCTGCTTTTTATCTGTGGATTTTAACTTTGTGTGTCTTGTTGTATGTCTTTTAATAGTGTTTTATTTCTTGTTTTAATGATGCTGTATCCTGCCTAGAGCAGGAAGAGACAGGTAATAAATTCATCATCATCTGAATTATGGAATAAAAGTGAGAAAAGGTAGCAAATGTATTGTATAAGCTACTATATCTATGGGATGTGTTGGCTTTGATGAAGTGTAAACACTACAAGCCAGCCCATAGTTGGGTTGTGAAATCCCATAGAAAATGGGCATAATGACTTTGTACCATACATGACAAATAGTTACTTTCCCCTAACATCAGGTAGAAATAAATGTAACTGAATGGCAGAGACAGGCAGTTTACGGTCTTCTAAATGTTAACAAACTGTAAGTCTCAGCAGCTTTCAGCATTGGCTATGTTGACTTAGGACCTCATCATACTGATGATTTGTCCCGTCCTGTTTCACCAGCAATCACTGGTGGTAAGCTGTGCACCCTTCCTCCTTCCCCTATCACATGGGGGCATTGGGGCAAGTCATGTTGGTGTCCTGTCATTTCCCCCATCAGACAGGGGAAAGTGTGGCAAGGCATGTTGGCATGTTGTTGTTTCCCATATCAGACCGGGGGAAAGCCTAAAAACACGAAAGACTCACAGAGGTGGTGAGGAAGCCATGGCCTGCGTCATTTGATGCCATTTCTTAGGATCTGTGGCTGAAGAGCATCTCCAGCTTGATAAGAGGCTAACCCCATCCTGCCATGTGATGAGGTGGTTAGAGTTGGCAGGGAGCTGCAGTGCAACAACATCTGAATACTGTCCCCAAGGAGAAGAGAGAGGTTTCCAAAAGTACATGGGAAGTGTAATCTTCTAAGATGACCTCATTTGAAGGAAAAAGACTACACCCCAAGGTACACTGTAGAATTAATGCAGTTTTGTCAAATTTTACCTGCCATGGCTCAATACTATGGAATCATGGGAGTTGTAATTTGGTGAGAAATCAGCACTCCTTGGCAGGGAAGTCTACATATTTTGTAAAACTACAACTTATATAATTCTATAGCATTGAGCCCTGCAGTCTTTTTAATAGAATGTTGCAGCAATCTTCTCCTTTGGAACATTTTGAAGTGGCTTCTAACAGAACAGGAAGTACATAGAATCACAAAATCACAGTCCTGTGAGCCTTATGACTTTGTTCTCAGCTAGGTAGAGTTAATTAACTCGCATAGTTCATATACTGCTTAAGTGCTCTATATAAGAATGTGCTAGCAAACTTTTTTTAAGTTATTGTTTGCCTGTGTCCTCCAGTCATCTTAAAAACCCTCAACTTTGGACCTGAGAGTTTATTGGATAACAGAATACATAAAGATGCCTCTACTGTGACAATATGTCATTTTTATTTCACTGTTCATCATTTTGTCATTGTCAATGTTATCTGGCATTTCCCAGATTGTTAAATAATATACCAGCAGTTCTTAAAATGTTTCCCCTGTAGTCTGCTTGAATATTTCTGGGGATCTTGGGGGACCAGTTAATTTTTGTTGTTATTCTAAACATCAAAGCACACACATTATTCACATTAACAACCACAACCGTGCCTTTCTATTGCAATGGACGATGAAAATAGAGGAGTATTCCCCTTCCCCCAACATCAGCATTGCTGTGAAAATCGATGATGTACTATTTAAAAACACTCCTCAGGTTCTTAAAACGCAGGTACATTTTAGGAACAAATTAGTAGGCTACATCAATGCTCTATGATAAAGAGAATGGGCCTTAAGACCTGGCTAAGAAGCCTGCTTGATAATCCAATTCTGTTTCAAATTCTTTATCAAGGTCATCAGAAAAAATAGTACTCATGTGCAGATGTAAGTATTTGGACAGTTCCACAACTTTTTCTCTCTCTCTTGAATAAAGTGTGTAGATGACAGCTGGACAACCTTCAAAATATACTATAATGTATTGGGTTTTCTTTTTTACAAAAATGGTAGGCTCTCCATATATAATTTATACAGGTCTTTTCATTTTATACATATTTAATTAACTCTATCCATTCTGACAAGAATGATAAAGAGAGTTTTCATCTATAAACTTTAGTCTTTATTGTGACCAGAAAAAAATGAAACACCTTGGTATTTTGTTCAAAGGATCATAGTTCCTTGGAGGGAAAACAAGTTCTGATTACCGTGAAGTTATTATCACTGTTTATGGCTCATAGGAATTGAATTTTCATATGGGATTTTTAAAAATTAGTATGTTAAATTATGCTTTTTATGTTATTAATATTATGGGTGCTGGGGATGTATACTTTTTTAATGTGACAAACTGTTAATTTCACATATGTCATGGTTTATAACTGTCTTTTATGTTATGTAATATGTCTGTTATGTTGTATATCACTTTGAATCCCACTCTGGGAAAAAAGTGGGGTAGAAATAAATAAACAAATACATTATTATTATTATTACCAAGTTGCAACACGAGCTTAAACTACAGGTTGGTAGGGTGGTGTTGGGTCCAGTGCAGGAGGGAAAAACATGTACAATATCACCAAAGGCTTTGTAAGCATCAAGAGAACTGAAAAACTATGATGTTTTCCTATTGTGATATCAACAAACTAGCAGGTCATGAGGACAAAAGATCTCTCTTGCTATTTTCTCTGGCAATTGAGGGGAAAAAATCTTGTTTTCTTGGTTATGTAGGCCTTTCCTGGGTTATTTGTGCCACTGATTCAGAAAATGGCATTGGACAGACCACACCAGCCACTGTTTCTTAAATGTAGTTATGATGATTTCTTATGGACAAGCAGATGAAGATTGGTATATGATATATGTTCTGTATTCCAAAAACTAGATCTCATAGGGGAATACTGGTGCCATTTTTGGAATCAGCAGGCCAAATATACCTAGAAACAGGGCTAACACTTGTGTGTTTGCCAGTGTAAACACTCTGCTTGATTTTTCCTTAACGTATCAGTTTGATATACTGTACTGAGAGAACTATCACATTTTCTTCTGCTTCTCCATTTTTTCCTTCTCCTTATTTATCTACTTCTTTTATGGAGGAATTTTAGCACCTACAATCTAACAGGGCATGGTCAGACAGATTTTTTTAGTAGAAGGACAACTAGAAACAGACACTTGACTTGGTTTTCTGCCAGGGATGGGAGGAAGGTGGCGATGTGGAGGAGCTTACCATCGCTCCGTTGCCATGGACTGACCATCACCTGATCAGGCTTAGACTGGCTGCACCCAGAGCCGGCCCTAGGTATTTTTCAAGTGTAGGCGAACAGAATTTTGGCGCCCCTGCCCAAACCAATAACTGAAAAATAAAAGCGTTGGGTAAGCGAAAATGTTTGATAATAAGGAGGGATTAAGGAAAAGCCTATTAAACATCAAATTACATTAAGATTTTACAAATTAAGCACTAAAACATTATGTTTTATAACAAATCAACAGAAAAAGCAGTTCAATACCTTGCGGAGGCAGGCCGCAGGAGACAGGAGTTGCCTCGATGGCGCTCCCAACAAGATGGCGCCACAAGCAACTGCCTAGTTGGCCTGGTGGTTGAACCACCTCTGGCTGCACCCCCTATCCTCCACAAGGGTGGAGGACCTATTAAAATGGTCTGCCCAGGAGACTTATGGATCCGGATAGATTCCTGACAGCTCTTGGGGAATTTCCTGCCACCACGACTGATGATCCTGTCGATGCTCTGGTCGCTCTCTGGAACAAGGAGGTGACTAGGGCAATAGACACGGTCACTCCAGAATGTCCCCTCTTGAGTACCTGAGCTAAACCAGCCCCTTGGTTTACTGAGGAGCTGGCAGCGATGAAGCGAAAGAAGAGGGAACTAGAGAACGTGTGGCACTTAGAGCCAAACGAGTCAAACCGAACACAGCTATGTTCCTATATTAGAACATATGCCGCGGCAATAGATGCTGCAAAGAACATTTTCTTTGCAGCTAATATTGCGTCCACAAAGAACCGTCCGGCGGAGCTGTTTCAAATTGTCAAAGGTTTGTTAAATCCTGTCTCTAGGGACAGGATCCCTGACAACTCAGCAGTCCGCTGTGAAGCATTTGCTCAGTTCTTTGTGGACAAAGTCACTTTGATCCACTATGGCTTTGACATCATATTAATGGCAGCTTCAGAGGATGTAAAATGAGCACCTACTTGTTCCATTTTGATGGATTCTTTTCAATTGGTGCAGCCTGATGATGTGGACAATGTGCTTGGAGAGGTGAGGACTATCACATGCATCCTAGACCCCTGCCCATCCTGGCTGGTGAGAGAAGCCAGAGGGAGATTGGCTGAGTGGGTGAAGATGGTGGTGAATGCCTCCCTTTGGGAAGGCATATTTCCAGTGAGCTGAAGAAGCCATCACTGGACCCCACTCAACTGGATAACTTTTGGCCTATTTCCAATCTCCCTTTTTGGGCAAGGTCGTGGAATGTGTGGTGGCCACACAACTCCAGGTATTCTTGGTAGACACTGATTTTCTAGATCCGACACAGTCTGTCTTCAGGCCGGGACATGGTACCGAGACAGCCTTGGTCACCTTAGTAGATGATCTATGCCGGGAACTGGACAGGGGGAGTGTGTCCCTGCTGGTTCTGCTGGACCTCTCAGCGGCCTTCAATACCATCAATCATGGTATCCTTCTGGGGCGCCTTGCAGGGATGGGTCTTGGAGGTACTGTTTTGCAGTGGCTCCAGTCCTTCCTGGAGGGTCATTCCCAGATGGTATCACTGGAGGACACCTGCTCGGCCCCACAACCATTGTCTTGTGGGGTCCCGCAGGGTTCGGTACTGTCCCCCATGTTGTTCAACATATACATGAAGCCGCTGGGAGAGATCATCCAGAGTTTCGGGGTATGGTGTCATCTGTACGCAGATGATGTCCAGCTCTGTCACTCCTTTCCACTTGTCACTAAGGAGGCTGTCCAGGTCCTGAACCAGTGCTTGGCCGCAGTGTTGGACTAGATGAGGGTGAACAAATTGAAATTGAATCCAGACAAGACAGAGGTCTTCCTGGTCAGTCGTAAGGCTGAACAGGGTATAGGGTTACAGTCTGTGTTGGACAGGGTCGCACTCCCCCTGAAGATGCAGGTTCACATGCAAACTCAGGTCTCCCTTTAATTAACCAAACAAATTTTCTTATTAAATGTTCATTACTTTCATATGAGGTTAGCACAGGCCTCAGTGAAGTTAGGCCTGTTTAACAGCAGAAAACCTTTTATTGTATCAGAAGTGCTATAAACCAATTGTGCTCAATGATTACAGTCCTCTAGTGGGAGATAAATCTAAATAGGGGGTGCATGGATCTGTGATGGAAAGTCATGTATGACAGTCTTGTGGGCTGTATCTTTGTTCCATCCTGTGCTGAATGTCCAAGGATGTCACCAGAAAGGAGGAGGGGAAAGGAGAGCTTTAATAAAACCCTGATTAAGCAGTCAATTTAGCAAAGAGCAATCCATAAAAACAGCTTCTTCAAAGACTTCCCTAATGGTGCTATGTGTTATGTCAAAGCTGGGTAATAGAAAGCATATCTGCAAGAGCTATAAAATAGAGTCAGTGAGTGCCTGATAATAGAATGTGTTATATGTCTAATTAGCCAGGCTAATCAATGGAGTCCAAAAGAAATATAGCCACGCTTAAGGCTTAGTTTGTGCCCTTCTACTGCTATCCATTGCCTTGGTTTAACTGAAAACACTTTTAACAGTAGTAGTTGTGGCTTTTTGTATTGTGATTGTCTACTGTTAGATATCAGGAGGGCTCTATGCAATGATTTACTACCAAGCAGACTGTTATGAAATGCTTGCAGCCCCTGCCCACACAGTTCCTTTTCAATTAGATCAGGACAGGTTGACTATAACAGAGGTTGTCCAGAAATGGAGAGCACTGTTGTCCAACAGGGTCATGCTCTGGGGAAATCCTGGCTATTGCTGGGTGTCTTTGTTGATATCACAGACAGGTAAAAGGAGGAGTACGAATCCACCTCCTTCTCCTTGGTCATGTGGACATCTTTGCAGATATTAGCAAAGGCATCTGGCAATAGCCAGGAACTCCCCAGAAAGCTATGGCCAGGTGGGACAGTAACAGGGATCACGGCCAAAGTAAGTATGTCCATCCAGTGGGGTCAAACTGGATTTGGCCCCACTGGATAGTCTGGACTCTGCTGCCACAGCTCAGGGGGCAGGGCATTGGAACAGCTCTGCAGAATCCTGGGCCAGTCTGGAACAGAAATGCTCTGGCCTGGCCTGAGATTTTGGTGTAAATGTAGGTTAGCCTGAACATACTGGTGGCCTAGTTAAACACAAATAGCCATTAAGATTGACATGTATATAAGCTTTCCTTCATGTCCTATGCTATTTCTTCAGCTTTTTGCAGGAAATTTTATTTAGCACTATAGGATAGCAATAGAGCCTGCAAGTTTTTCTTCTTTTTCTCCTGTCACATAATCAAAACAAAGAATTGCAAATTTCAATTCAAGTCTGCACCACATTCCAAATTATGTGCTAAATGGCTCACACACGAGGCACAAAATATTCATGTTCCCAAACCAGCTGGGGTAACCCTGCTTCACAGCATATGACTTGTCTAACTAATATAGTGGCCATTATGCACAGCAAGAGAAACTCAGCCTTATCTCTCTAGATCAAAAGTGTTTTTCCTGCCACTAAGTGGCTCCAGATGTTAAAATATTCAGTAGTGTTGCTTTCTCTCTAGCCACCATAACTGCTGCTGGAGTTTAAAATATTTACTCCCTTTGATGCTAAACTCCAGATTGAAACATAAAATATTTATAAGATTGGCCATCTCCTTTGTGGCCTCACTCCATTTTTCTGCATCTTGAGATAATTTCTAAATTTGCAGAAAATTGGTGTTTTCAGCTAATAAAATGACACCTTCAACCAATTCAAAAAGGTGTGACCATGGCAACATGGAAGCCCATCACTTTCAATTCCATTTCTCAAATAGAAGAGCAATATCCTTTAAAATGATGTATACCTCCAGATGTTGGTCATCAAAATAATGGTTAAGAATTCTGGGAGTTGTAGTTCAAGAACACCTGATGGACTGCTTACAACTCCTATCACTGCTTTAAAATAGGGATTCAAGGAAAGGGCATTGGACACCAACATTCTCTTTCTACACCCTGGTGATTTAGGATCACATCACACAAGGTCTGGGCTCCTTCCTAGGACACTTCCTGGACACAGCCCAACTGAGCCTATTACATGACACGGGGCTACTTCTGGAGGAGTCCCGTCCTGACTCCATCCGAGGATGGAGCCCTGAGAACACAGAAAGCTGTCCGCGTTCTCATAAGGTAAGTTGGGGAAAGCACAGAGGGAAGCTGGGCAGCAAAGTTTTCCCCCGTGGGATGGAGAAGGGGGCGATGTGGGGCATGGGGTGATGTGGGGCATGGGGCGATGTGGGGCATGGGGCAATGGTTTCCCCCGTTATCTGATGGATTTGCCCCACTGCCTCACAGATACCCCAGCCTTCCCCCAGAAATGTAATGAGGCTCTTAGACTCAAAGGCCATTTTGTCCACAGGTGACCTGGGAACTAAAAATATGATGATCTCAGCAAGGCACATGTCTTATACGCAAAAGATGTCAGAACCATGCTTATCTTTCAGCATATAGCAGAGCAAATAACATCATGGGCCTCAGGGCAACAAACTAAGCCACACACATTTCAACTCAGAGGAAGCCCAAATATGACTGAAATAAATATGTCTTGCTTCACTATGAGTGTCCCATTTATTTGTTACATTTATTTTATTCATAGCCCACATATTCTTAATAAACTCAAAGTGCACAGGTGAGTTTTATCTCCTCCACTTCTATTTAACAAGTCTGCCAGGCTGAGTGAAAGAATCAACCACTGAATTTCACAGCTGATGGAGACCTTGACCTTGGATTTCACAAGTCCCAGTCCAAGGCTGTAACCAGCACATAATGCTAACTGGTGCCAAGTGGATTGAGAATGGTGGTTATGTGCTGATCTAAAGAAGGAAGACACAGGAATCCAGGAAATGATGTTGCAACATTGAATCAATGATTCTCAAATGTGTATCCTCAAGGATTTTTAACTGTTTCAGCATTGCCATTGGTCAAGGATTTTTGAATCCAAGTTCTAAAGGCTGAAAGAACTATAGAGTGAGAACTAACTAATGAAGAGAATGGTGGGGATATAGTACGGATGAAAAGAGGCAGTTTTTCATACAGTACGTAATTGAACAATGGAATCCATTGTTAGTGAGGATCACTAACCTAGATAGCTTTCATTAGATGCAATATATTCATGGAGTATTATAGCCATATGGTCTATTGGGACATTTAGGATCAGAAGCAGCTTTGATTTAAATACCAGTTGCAGCTGTCCTTATAGCCTGTTTGTGGGTTTCCCCTGGTGGGCCACAATAGGAAATTAGATGCTGTGCTGTTCTTATGGAATGGCCCTGTACTTTATGCTTTCTCTCTAGTAGAATAAACTTGTTTTCTGAGGGAAATAGTTACCATATTGCTGGTCCTGGTGATAAAGCTAATTCAGTTCAGGTCCTCTGTGCGCTGAGGCACCACTGTTTCTCAATTCATTCATGCATTTGCCCAATATATGCATTAGGAAGTCAAATTCTTGTTACATGTCTCCCCCTTGCCCCACCCTCCACCTCTAGCATATTCATATGCATGCTGAAACTCCATAAGAGCCTGGGAAATCGACAGCATGTCCACATGAGAGTTCTAGGAATTGTAATCCTTTGAGCTTGTCTTGTCCTTCAATAGACAGTTTGCTGCACTCACATAGTCTGAAAAAATTACCACATCACTGCCATTGAGAGTCAATTCTGCTATAAAAGTCTGAAAATTAAGTAAAGGGTGAGGAAGGCACTGCAGGAACATTATCCTCCATTGCTTTGGGAGTCTCCCTCACTCCATCCCCTGAGTTCATCATGGATTACAACATGCCACTCAATTCTCTTCATGGTTTCCATCATTCTGATGGGTATTTGTATTGGAAAGTGCTGGCATGTTCCCCAGGGCTCCATGCCCTTTGCTACCTCAGCAAGTTGGATCCATATGGAAGGGAGTTCCCTGGGTTAAATATTTACCATATGAGCCACAATGTTTCCCATCAAAAGAAGATCTCCAGTCTGGGTTGTCTGAGTCTTTGTGCCTTCATGCCTGCTGGGCTCTCTGGGGAGAGGCACTGAATGAGCTGCCCCAGGGCAAACACTGACAGAGAAAAAGCACATTGTCTTCCTCCTCCTTTGCTTCAGAGGCCTTTTTCTGCCTGCCCATCAGATGGGTCTGTATTGCAGACCCATCTAAACATGTCCCACTGGGGAGAATCAGTCCTGCTCTGTGTTTATGCATCTTGCCATTCAAGAGAAAGAGATCTTAAGAGATAGCTGGCTGGGAAATATCACCTCAGCCTACTGCAGCTGATAGAAAACTGTATGGCAGGAATGAGAAGGAAAATCCAAAACAGAGCACATCACAAGGCCCTGTAAACAAATCAACATTAGAGCCACATTTCCTTGCCTGTGCTAGGTACAAGTTCCACTTACCTTTCTACCAAAAAAGGCCAAGCTAAAGTTAAAACTGATAGAGAGATCTGGAAAGTTCTCCACAAGAAAAAAGAATACAACTGCAGTAGAAAATTAAATTAAAGATTCATTTATGATGAACCCATCCACTGTAGCATAAATTCTCCTGAACCAATTTCTTCAGATGTTTGGAGCAGAGCCTGGGAGCATTAGGTATTTAGTTCCTGTAATTAAGTTAAATATAGAGAATGAAGGGAAATTTTTAGTGCAAAACGAATTATGATATTAGTAATGTCTAGTACATTAACATGAATATGTTGGCACTGAACAGTGTGATAAGAATGTTTTATCTGATATCAACCTCTTGTGATGCAGGGCCATGCTTTAAAAACCACTTTCTAGCCCCCATCCCATGTTTCCACACACTGCAAAAAGCCCACTCTTTCAGGGGATAGCTGAGCATCTTAACAAATGATTTCTGTATCCAAGAAACTTCATGTTATATTATATTCTGAATATGTTGCACAATTCTTGTGTTCTTGCTGGAACAGATATGCATGGCTGCTCTTCTGAAAACTGGTAAAATGTATCTTTAGAAAAAAATTGGAAGGAGTGTGGGCAGATTCAACTGAGCTTGTTTGATCATCTGAAGCCTTCAAGCCACAAAGCAATTGTATTCAGGACATTATTGATGGCTACTAGTCCTTGAAGCAGACAGAGAAAATTTTAGGTCAGCACAAGTAGGCAGTCTGTGTTGATGAACCCCATACAACAAAGTAATTCCCCTTTCAGATAGAAAACATACTTCAAAGTGCCATGAGTCTGTTGTAGGCTCTCTGGAAAACAATCACTAGCTACATTGCCTTTGGAACAGAACAATATAAGATAGCTTGGACTCACTATCACAATTATGAACATATAACTTATTAGTCATTGTAAATGCTTTGCATGGTCCCAATATATTCCAAACTGGCACTATTGACACAATTATAGGAGTCCCCCATCTCTGCTTTACAGGACAAGTTAATATTTCCACCCTCTCTTTTCAGTGATTTCCAGTGCAAGGAAAAATTACAGTAGGGTTTCTGCTTCTGATTGTCATACCAGAGATTGCTGGAGAAAGTGGGCAGGAAAATTCAGTCTGATGCATCCTGATTGATCAGAGAACAGACCTCCACTGCTCACAGTGACTGCTGCTCCATAACCTAAGACTAGGGAAGGAGACAAACCAAGAGACACTATTTAGTGAAGTATCTGATCTAAGATTTCAGGTATTACTTTTTAATGAGTGCACAATATTTATTATACAGAACTTGTCTCCCGCTGCTTTAAAAAATGAGAACTGCATGGCAGCCAAATATGATTGGCAATAGACTTGTGCACAGATTTATTTTCTTCTGTTTCCTTTGGTACCTTCAGTACCTCCGGGAACCCATAACGGTAAGGGCCTTCCTGGTATGAAAACCCGCCCATTCGGCATCACAGTTAAATAGCTTCTTTCTCTTCTTCCCTTCCTCTCCTTCAGAAAATACTTCTGAAAAAGATAATAATTATTATTATTAATAGCAATCCCAACAAACAAAAAGAGAAGCCTTTCTCTCCACTAGAGTAGAAAGTAGAAATAGCTTTAAGGAAGCAAAACCCCAAGCAGAAAGAATATTGCAGTCTTGCAGGCAAGAGAGGGGTTTTTAAGGTATTCCAGGGAGGATAGCTCCACTGAGCTCCAGGTCATCAGTCTTCCTTCCCTGGGCCTCCTTAAAATGCCTTGGAACGCTGTGTGGCATGCTGCTGGTGTGGGGAGAGAAAGCGCATGCTCCTCCCTCTCCTCTAGAGTAGAACAGCTTTAAGAAGAATTAAACCTGGTCTCCTTCTCTACAAACTGAAGTGAAAGGATCCAGAAACTTAAGAGTAGTAACTCTGATGCTTTTTTAAATACAAGTCTTAATGAAGGATATGGAAGAAGAGCCTGTGTGAAGTCCCCCCCCCCCCATAATGGAATGGATAGGGTGCTTTCTTAACCCCATTGCTGACACTCAGGCTCCTTTGAAGGGAAGAAAGGAAAGGCTCCCAGGGAAAGAGTAGCCTTGTAAGTTCCCCATTTCCGCCAATGGGTCAAAAAGAACCTTTTTTCAGATGCGGAATGAAAAGGCCCTTTAGGCAGTGGGCCCATTTTTGGGAGGTGCTGGAAAACGGAGATAGGGGGCTTCTGGTATCTGGCAAGCAAAAACGGACAGTCCACCTGAAAATGCATAAACCTAATTGCCAATCTCCAGCTCCACCTATTATGACATTATTCAAAATTGTTTTTTTGGGAAGAGGAGGTTTAAAAAGAGCAAGAGAGAACATAGGTAATTGGCTCTACACTTCATCACACACACAGTTAACATTTGGAAGTAACATTAAGAGTCAACAACTTTCCAAACAACAACAAATAAAATTTCTTTACTCCACTCTTCTCTTATTTATTTATTTATTTATTTATTTATTTCAATTATTTATACCCCGCCTTTCTCACCCGAGGGGACACAGGGCGGCTTACAAGTGGCAATTGATGCCGTTACACTGATATACAATGAACTAAAATGTTAAAACAGTTAAAACAGTCACAAAATACAATATACAAAGCTTAAACAATGCAAAGTGCTTATGCCATTCATCCACCAGACCTTATAAAAGAGCCGTAATCCAGACCACGTCGAAGCCAACACATGCTTATTCTTCAAATGCCTGCGTACATAGCCAGGTCTTCAGGTTTTTTTTCTGATCCCCAAAAGGGATGGAGCCTGCCGAATGTCACTGAGGAGGGAGTTCCACAGCCGGGGAGCCACCACCGAGAAGGCCCTGTCTCTCGTCCCCACCAGCCGTGCCTGTGAGGCAGGAGGGACTGAGAGCAGGGCCTCTCCAGATGATCTTAAGGTTCTCGTGGGCTCATAGGGGAAGATACATTTGGACAGGAAATTGGACCAGAACCATTTAGGGCTTTGTAGGCCAAGACCAGCATTTTGAATTGGGCTCGGTAGCTTATCCGCAACCAGTGGAGCTGGCTTAACAAGGGAGTAGTACGCTCCCTGTATGCTGCCCCAGTTAACAATCTGGCTGCCACCCGTTGTACTAGTTGGAGCTTCCGGGCCGTCTTCAAAGGTAGCCCCACATAGAGTGTGTTGCAGTAATCCAACTGGGATGTGACCAGAGAGTGGACCACCGTGGCTAAGTCAGACTTCCCAAGGTACGGGCACAGCTGGCGCACAAGTCTGAGTTGTGCGAAGGCTCCCCTGGCCACCGCCGAGACCTGGGGCCCCAGATTCAGTGATGAGTCCAGGAGAACACCCAGACTGTGAACCTGTGTCTTCAGGGGGAGTGCGACCCCATCCAACACAGGCTGTAACCCTATACCCTGTTCAGCCTTACGACTGACCAGAAGGACCTCTGTCTTGTCTGGATTCAATTTCAATTTGTTAGCCCTCATCCAGTCCGACACAGCGACCAGACACCGGTTCAGGACCTGAACAGCCTCCTTAGTGACAGGTGGGAAGGAGTGACAGAGCTGGACATCATCTGCGTACAATGACACCGCACCCTGAAACTCCGGATGATCTCTCCCAGCGGCTTCATGTATATGTTAAACAACATGGGGGACAGTATTGAACCCTGTGGGACCCCACAAGTCAATGGTTGTGGGGCCGAGCAGGTGTCCCCCAATGACACCATCTGGGATCGACCCTCCAGGAAGGACCGGAGCCACTGCAGAACAGTACCACCGAGCCCCATCCCGGCAAGGCGCCCCAGAAGGATACTGTGATCGATGGTATCGAAGGCCGCTGAGAGGTCCAGCAGAACCAGCCGGGACACACTCCCCCTGTTCAGCTTGCTGCGTAGATCATCGACTAAGGCAACCAAGGCTGTTTCCGTACCATGCCCCAGCCTGAAACTCTTCCCAAAGCAATTAGCGCATTTTACTATAAAGAGAGAAAATACAGTTAAAGTGCAAATTATGTTCTAGAGTACATTAAAAAAAACAAGATATAAAAGCAGCATTTTATCAATCAGTGTAAACACAGCAGAAGACATTGCACATTAAAATCTATTTCAGTTTAAAAGTCTCTAGAAAAAATAGCAAATAGGGAGCTTGGAATATAGGAGGCCTTTTACAGAGATGTGGTGCCACCATGTAGGAAACCATATCTGTTGAGCTCACTGTCTCTTGGCCTGAAATACAGAAATCTTGGGCTACATAAGATGGAGCGAGAGGAACTCGGTGTGATAATTCAGGCTTCGCAAAGGTTCAAATGAGAGAGATCTGACTGAGTTGCACATTTCCATTGATGACACTGACAGTTTCCCACAATGTGTTTGCAACTTTAGCCTCTTGTACCATGTTGTTCTGGAGACACTGGTACTGATTTATAGGCCTAAAAACCTATTGTTTAATTGGTTGTTGGTTGGCCTTGTCTTTCTCAACTGCAGAGTATGCCTGTCCTGTTTGGCACACGTCTGCCCATGCGAAGCAGGTGGGCATAGCACTGAACAAAACATGTAGAATAATCACAGGATGCCTTAAACCTACACCTGTTGATAAACTCTATAAGCTAGCTGGCATTGCCCCTCCTGATGTGTGATGGGAAGTTGCTGCTAACTGTGAGAGAAATAAGGTTGAACACTGTGAAAGCCACCCACTGCATGACTATCAGCCTCCTCCCACCAGACTTAAATCAAGGAAGGGCTTCATGAGAACCACCACTCCTCTTGATGTTCCTCCAGCAACAGCAAGAGTGTCCCTCTGGGTAGCTAAACCAGGCAATCCTAACTGGATGGCCCGCCATGAGGGTCTTCCTCCAGGGGCAAACCAAGAATGGGCAACTTGGAAGTCCCTAAACAGACTGAGAAGCGGAGTGGGCAGATCAAAAGACAACCTGGTAAGATGGCACTACCTGGAGGAATCTTCCACCTTGTGTGACTGTGGAGCTGAACAAACAACTCCTCATATGTATGCTTGCCCACAAGGCCCTGCCTCATGCATGGAGGAGGAGTTGTTTAAAGCTATGGACAATGCGATTGCTGTTGACCGCTTTTGGTCCAAAACTATTTAGCTGTTTGTGATTCCTTTATTTTATCACTTTTAAATTTATTTATTGTGCAATGCTTTTGACATGAAATAAATAAATAAATTGGTTGTTTATCTTATTCATATCTTGTTGTCTTCCCAATATATAATCAAAACTACCAATAATTCTAGTTGATATATCCAACCAGAGTAGACCCAGTGAATAAAAAGAACTGATATAATGATTGGCAAATTATCCAACATCTGAGTCAGTTAACCAATTGTTTTTGTAGAGACCAATATGATTCAAACCAAAAAACATTAATCTCCCTGTTAAGTTCTATAAAAAGGAATGGTGGCAGACAGTAGTGCCACTTAATATTCTAATTCACCTCATGATTGATGTACTAGATTATGATCCAGCTTCAAATTCCTATTGTAACATGAAGCTCCTTGGGCGGACCTGGTTACTGTTGTTGTTGTGTACCTTCAGGTTATTTTCAAGTTATGATACACCTAGAACAAACAATTCCATTACAAAGTTTTCTGGGAGAGTGTGATTCACCCAGAGTCACACAGTGGGTTTCCATGGCAAAGTGGGAAATAAACCCTAATCCCCAAAGTCCTAGTTCAGCATTCAAACCACTACACCATGCTGACCTTGTGCCCATCACTATTTCTCAACCTAATCTATCATTTAGGCCTATTGTAAAGATTCGTAAATAGCCATGTGTGAGTTGCTTGAAGAAAAGTAGAGACATAAATGTAACATACACCACCAATAAATAATTCAGTATGAAGACCCCCATCATATACCTCTAGAGGTCATACTCATGTCTGCGACATCACTTAGGTGGTTCCACAGAAGCCATTTGTATCACATGGCTCTAAAATGATAGGCTCCTTTTTTCCGCTTTCAGTGCATTTTTGTTTGCACTTTTATCTTAATGCATTTATGGAGCATAAAGCAATAGATTACATCATTACATCAGCTGACATACCAGATGTACAAGTACCATCATAACCAACATCTTTGACAAATGTTTCTTCTCTAATGGTATCCAGTTCCCTGCTTCTATCATTGTGGAGGCTTCTAGTAACAATAGACTTGATAAAGCTGGAAATCAGGGGGGAAATCCCAAAGCAAATGACAATGGCAATTAAAAAATGAAATGTTGAGCATAATACAGAAAGGCATTCTTTAGAGCAGACCAATGAGTACCCCTCATCTGCATCCCAATTTGTCACTGACTGTGTCACCCAACTTTTTCAGCTGCTTTTCTAATGTCCCAGTTTAATCTCCTCCTTCTACCCTATAGCTTTATCCTTGGCATATCCTTTTGCAGTTTACTGCAAAAAAGTGTGCCCCGAATGAATTCAACTACGACTGGGCAGAGGAGGGATTAAAATTTTGTCCTTTCCAGGACGTTAAAGCAAGTGTGAACTGTTGAATCCTCTTCTCACCTATGTATTCTTCCTCATAAATAACTGCTGCCACATTGACCTTTTTAATTGCCAGCAAACCTGCATATGTAGTCACACATTATCATCTGGAAAAGTTAGAGGATATCTGAATCTCAAAGTAGCATGATTTATTTTTCTGAGATCCAGCAGCTAGAGCCTGGTACAAAATGGATTCTGTACTTAGAACAAAGGCATTATGAGCCTAGGGATATGTTTTGAAAGCTAGATCGAAATGGAAGTTATAGCCCTCCCCCACAAAAGACCAGTCTTGTTTTCTCAAGCTTTATTAACTTTGCCTTACAATTGCAGGGTTGGCAATTTGTTGTTGAACTCAGAAATCTTTTCTGATCTAAGACAGAGACCTACCCGTAGATCCAGAACTCCCTTCTACCCATCAATCCTACTTTTGAGATCTGTAGTAAGAAGTGCAGGGCCTTCGTCTGCCCTTCTGCTAGAACTGCTAGCAGGCACCACTAGAGGGCACTTCATACTCAGTAATGATTGACTAGCATTAAAATATTTGATGTTAAATATTTGACTCCTTGAGGAAGTCTTTTGACCAAACTGGCTAGCAGTGCCCAAATATACAAGCAATTTTCAGAACAAATTCTAAACTCCTGAGAGTTCAAAAGAAGATATCATATATTGATGATAGGTTCAGAAAGACAAAAAGTAAAACAAAAAGAGAAATCAAAGTAAAAAGTTGTACATCCCTAGTCTAGAATTTCAAAATATTCCAAAAATCAAAATTATCCACATGTGTGTTTGAGAGAGTGATATCTTTGCTTTCTGGTGGTTCAATGTACACAAACTTTATTTCATGCACAAAATTATTGAGAATATTGTATGCAGAATAAGCTTCAGGCTATGTGTACAAGCTCTATATGAACCATAAATGAATTTCATGTTTAGATTTGGGGCTTCTTCACACAGGGCAAAAATGCCCCATTTTGCCACTTGATTTCACTACTTGGATGTGCTTGCTGTGCCATATCACACAACTCATGGCAGGCCCTGCATACTTTCATCCCAAAGTGGAGGCAAAGCATAGAAAGATGTGTTGTCCTCCACCACACTTTCCTCCCCAAATCTCCGTGTGATGGCAGAAAGAGCAGTGGGGCAATGCACATTGCCACGAGTTGCCACCCTTTCTGCCATCTGATGGGGGGAGGGAAAGGGTGCCAACACACCCTCTCCCATCCCCTTCATGTGATGAGGGGAGGAGGGAAGGCACATGGGGTGCCACTAGCCACCCCACACACCTTCCTTTTTGCCGGTGATTGCCGGCGCAGCAACACAGTCTGAAAGAGCTGTGTGAAGAAGTCCCTTGGATCCCCTCTCGAAAATATCTTGTTATGTACACATATGGAAATATAGCTTTCCAAAAGCTGAAAACATCCAAAATCCAAAACGGTTTGGGTCTCCAGCATTAAAATGCAAAGGAAAGCATTAATTTTGAGAAGCGCATTTGATATATGGAAAAATGACTTCTCAAAGGAAGATCCCTATATTCCCTCTTCCCAACAGTATCATTTGGAGGATATTGATGATAAATCTACCATATATTGTAGGAATGGTCTCTGGATCCCACTTTTGTGATTCCTGAAGCTTGGCATCAGTCCTTCAAAGTCCTCCATCCTAAAATCAAACTTAGCCCCAAGACCATGCAGAAACATTCCCAAATGCACCAAAACATAATGAATAACCCCACCCATCCCACAAGCCTGTCCTCCATTTCTGTCTGCGATTCCTCTTAAAATGGCACTAAAAAGTGGCCCATGGGCAAGGAAATAGGTTTTTGGCCCCCATTTAACTGTCTACCCTAATATACTGGTTTAAAACTCACACAGTTCTCCAGTGACTGTTCTGGCTGAGAAAATGTGGAAATTCTAGCCCAAGAACTCACTTTCCCAGGCTGTGGTCCTAAGGGCAATCAATGATTCTGTGTCAATGAACTCAAAGCACATGCAGAGCAGATAACATAAAGATGATCTGTAGGCTATAGGTCAAGGTACACATCAGTGACAAATAGTCAAAGAAGTGAGTGTGTAAGAAATGTGAATACTATCACTTATATTCTCTTTATGCACTCAAGGGACATAATACTATCTGAAACATAGGGTATGTGCCTTCAAATCATCCATCAATTTATGGTGACTTTACTCATTTCATAGGGTTTACTTAGTCAAGGAAGACTCAGAGGTTTTTTGCCAGTTCTTTCCCCTGAAATATAGCATAACACCTGATCTTTGTTGGTGGCTCACTATTCAAATTGTAAACTGGCCTGAACTCTCTTCCATAGGCCAAGCAAGCAAATAAACAAAGGGAAGTGGGCCCTGAAGCAGCTGGACTAGTTGTGGGCTGCTTTAGGTCAAAACCTGGTGACATGCTTTGACTCTGGCTAGATATGCTGCCAATTGTTTTCAACAGCCTAGCAAAGGGACTATTTTTCTAGTCCCGTGGCTGCATTCTAACTAGTACAACCCTGAACTGTGCTTCTTTGGTCATGAGATAGAAAAGGTAGTCTTGTGCAGTCAGAAGGGCAGATAGACCCTGACACTGGGGGCTATGTCCAAAATTAGTAATTATTTCAGATTATAATTCAAAGTGAATTTATTTCGCCATTGACATGGGAACCATCCGCTGCCACTGTAAACTGAATCTTGATGCTAAGGTTTGCAACTGCCCCCCCCCTTACTCTTTTATGTAACCATGCCAGTTTTTTCTCAGCTATGTTATACATGCATACTCAAAGAACTTCTAAATGTAATTGGTAAATTACTTGAACAAAGAGAAAACTGAATGTGTTTATAGTTAATCAGGGAATGTGTTAAAATGATTTCTCAACAAAATGATTCAAATAATTATTTGCCAAGAAAGTATGAGCCCACCATGGCAAACATATTATCACTCAGCAAAATGATCATACATTTCCTGCCTTTGTTAGAATTCATCAGGCATGCAGTCAGAAGCTGGTCAACAAAGAGCTCCTGTTTGCCTTCAAATGAGAAGAAAATGGCATTCAGATGTTTTAACATGGTAATGTTCATGTGGTTAGATATTTCCCAAAAACATTCTCTGGACCTCGTCACATTGGAAGGCAGGGGGTGCAGTAGCAATGTCTTCCCATCGTATTCCATGGCGTTCTGTCTTAAAACAACAGTGAGAATTTATTTGCCACCATAACACAGGATGCGCCTCTGCCCATTTCTAGTTAAACCATGTGCTTCATTCGCTATCATGCATCTATCCTCAGTTAAAAAAATGTTTGGGTAACTGTGAAATTTCAACCTTTGAAATTCTGCAATTTCACAAGAAAAAGAAAAAAGAAACCCGTTACATGGGCACTCCATGGGTGATAGAATAAGAGGGGGCAGCTGTTGCCTCCTTCCATTTCATTGTCCATGAAGTGCCCACATCATAGATTTTTAAAAAATGTTTGTTTAAACTGTGCAATTGCAGAATTTAAAAAGTTCGAAACTATTCAGTTACAGCAACAAAAAAAATCAATAAATAAGGAGGAAATTATTATTTACCAGTCCTTCCCTGTGTCCAATAAGTATTGGCAGCAGAAGGAGCATTGAGGGGCATGAAAAGACCACCCACATGCATATCCATGAAAATGAACTGAAAGTGGGCAAATACACCCATTCCTATCCCACAGAAAAATATTGATTTCTAAGTGCAGGGAGATGAGTGGAGTCATTTCCAGACTGGTTTAAAATGTATTGTTGTTTTAGAAAAAGTTATATTATGGACCACATTATTTTGAAATTGATGTTTTTATGTTGAATGGCATTGAATTGTTACCGACTGTTAGCTGCTCTGAGTCCCTCAATGAGGGAGAGAGGGTGGGATATAAAACAAAGTAAGTAAGTAAGTAAATAAATAAATAAATTCCACCAATTTCTACATGCTGCAGAGACAAGGTACCAAGGGGAGCCCACAGAACAGGTCATGTGTCATTTGATGGGATCCATGGAATTTCATCTTTGAAGTGTGTAGAAATTGAGGCCACCCTCCTTGTCATGAGGTCATCTGGTCCAGCATTCAGGCATGAATTGTAGACATACAACTGATTTCCTTTGGGGGAGGATAGTCTTAGGGTATTTGAACTGAATGTTGTGTTTGGCATGCATTTCCAAATGAGAATCTGATCCATAAATACAAACCTTAAAATATCTAAATCCTTACTTCAAAGTTTGTATTAGCAATAGAAATGGCATGAGATGATGCTTTCTAGTAGTTTTTCCATATCATTTAAACAAGAATTTTTCCAATGGAAATTTATTTAAAAAATAAATTAACGTTTTTCACTTTGAAAAAACAGATACCCTAGATATGAATTCATTCAATTAGAAATCATACTTTGTGAAGCTTGTTTTGTAATCATTCATGATATGCCACCAATGTTTGCTTGGGAATTCTTTTGGAGGTGGATGTTATCAAAGCCTCAATGCAAATATTTGAGAGGCTACAAATTTTCATGTGGTGTATTTGAGTCCCAGATGTGAGCTATAATGGGCACAAAAGAAAGGTATGCTTCAGACATTATTTTTAAAATGGCAGTCACATATATTTACTTACCATTTAACATTTCTATCGCACTTTGAATTCATGTTCAGTATTGTCTTACCTCTAGGATATGTCTCAGGGCCCTTCCACATGCCATATACCTCAGAATATCAAGTCAGAAAATCCCACAATATCTGCTTTGAAGTGGATCATCTGAGTCCACACTGCCATATATTCCAGTTCAAAGCAGAACATGTAGGATTTTATTCAGCTATGTGGAAAGGGCCATAGAGGTCTGTTGCTGCTGAGATGTCAGGGCAATTTTTCTATTTATACATAAGGTTAAATTCCACAACAGAGTTCCATACATTACAGGTAGATAGGTATACTGAGGATTTTAGAACAGTGCCAGCCTGTTTGTCTTGTAGCAAATTCCAGAAAATTCATTCAGTGATTGGCTCCCAGTCATTTAAACAGCCATTTAAAAAAGGACTGCTCAAGATTCAGAAAATAGTTTACAAATCCACATTGGACTATGATAACCACATCTACTCAATTAACACAACATGCAAATAGCAGAGTAAGTATATATTTGTGTGTAACAAAAAAGTGCAGTCCTAAATTTTCTGTCATTTCCCTGCTAAGTCGTCCTCTTCCTTGTAAAGTATTACATTTTCAACTGAATATTCAGAATCTTTATACCATGTTTACCAATATCTTTTTTAAAAAAAATAGTTGTTGATTTTTTTGCCATGTTTTGTTACATACAAACTTAGAGAACTCTTGAGAAACTCAGATGCACCACAGGGGCACCAGGTAAATATGAATTAATAATACTAATGGGCCAATGCCTACTGTGCCTTGAAGTTTGCAGGCAATTAAAAAGAAACCCAATATCGTGCAGTAAAAAAAGTTGTAGGCAAAATAATATTTTAGTCTGTTAAGGCATATCCTGCAATTCTCTCAGAAAGTCAAGCAAAATAGAAGGAATCCCCCAGGCTATTCCATCATCTGGTGATGTCGGGAAGAGAGTCAGTGCACATTTAAGCAAGTAACAGTGGATTCATCCTAGTCTTTGTGAAGCATTCAGTTCTCACCTGAATGGCCCATGAGGTCTCTTCCAACTCTATGATTCTATACAGCATATTACAGAAACATTGAAAGCATAAATCAGAGGAAGCTGAACATAGTAAAACAAGAAATAGAAAATATAAATATTGCAGTACTTGAGAAGAGTGAGCAACAGGAAAGGGCTTTTTTTGAGGCTGTTAAGGTTTTACTCAAGAAATGAAAATTTAAGAGCAAATGGGGTGGCATTAATACAGGTTGCCCTTTATCTGGAATTTCAAATTCTAAAATCCTACAAAATCCAAAATTGCCCATTTGGATGGCTGAGATAGTAACATGCTTGCTATCTGATGGCATAATGTATACAGAATTTTCTTGGGGACAATGGATTAAATTTTTAGACATGAGTTCCTTCTCCAAAATATGTCATTATATACATATATGCAAATACACATATTCCAAAATCTGCAAATAATGTAGCGAGGAGAGACATAGCAAAAAGGATTTATCATGAATTCTGGGTGAAACATATCAATGAGACTTCAGAGTAAACTCATCAGTATAATCAAATTTATGCTCCAACTACAGAGACAGAAGAAGAAAGAGTCTCTGGTGGAGTTCAGGAGGAAACTGATAATACATCAAAACAGGACTTGTTGATCATCATAGCTGTGTGGAATGCCAAAATAGGAAAGAAAAGAATAAAAGATTGTAGGAAAATTTGGCCTAGTATCAAGAACTAAACCAGGAGAGAATTTTATAAAAACAACATTATCACAAACACATGCTTTAAGAAATCAAAGAGAAAGCTGTATCCACTGACTTTACCTGATGACAAATATAGCAATCAAATAGACTACATAATTGAAGGCAGAAGATGGATATACCAATAAGACTATGAATAAGACCAATAGAAGACCATTTCCCAATGGGGGAAATGAGGAAGACCACATTCCAGGTGAATAGACTCAATAACCTGAGCTACTGATAATAGGGAAACTGGGAGTTCTCTCATGGCATCAACATAGACTGAAGTTAATTTGATGATAGTTGACAACAAGATTTGATCTCAGGCTGGATGGAATATTCTGGTTTCACTTCAGATTGTATAAATTTTTTCACCTTTTACCAAAAACAAAACAAAACCCTTATACACAAGTTAAAATAGAAATAGATAAACTCTGATTTAGATACAAGTTAAAAACACTAAACAGCATTAAAAATAGTAACATAAAAAACACTACAGCATCCTCCACATGCTGTCATCAGAAAGATAGCAGCAAGGGACCCAACTAGACCTCCTGGAGAAGAAAGAGCCAGAATTTGGGAGCAGCCACTGAGAAGGTTTCTGTTTTCACTAGACATGCCTGGGATTGTGGTGGAACTAAGATAATGCCTTCCCAAAAGACCTTTAGCAGGCTTATATAGGCAGATACATTTTTGCCCCAACATGCACGAAAACTATGTAGGGCTACAGTTGTTTCAGTAGCAGAGTTATGTTCTCCTTGTAACCAAGCCCATTCAGCAATCAAGCTTCAGCAACCTATGCTTCTAGGTAGGGATTTAGTGAGTGTTTAGCCATGCCATTTCTGTTTAGGTGAATGTCAAACCATACAGTAGTCTCTCAGCTAACTGGAACTCAAGCAATCTGAAATATCAAGCAATTGGCAAACAACAACAAGAACAACAACAGCAACCAAGAAAGAATGTGTTAAATTTTAAAAAAGCTGTTACATTAAGTTAGGTTTGTCTCTATTTGTTTTTACTTGCTTTTACTCACTGCATTTCACTATTAATATCAAGCCAATAGTGTTATGGTATAGTATGGGATATAGTATTAGTTAGGCCTATTTTAATAGTAACTCTCAAACAACCAGAAATTACATTTATCCGGCATCTACCAATCCCCACAGGTACCAGTGAATGAGAGTCTAGTCTACTGTACTTTAGAAAATGCCTGGCAGAAACAGTTTTGCAAGAAAGTCTTCTTGTAGAATTGAACAAGTGAGCAACTGAAAATAATAATAAAACATTTCTTATAGGTTTTAGCCATCAAGAGGCTTTGGACTACAATCCCTATTATCGTTATGAATTGACCATGCTGCTAAGGTTGACTAGACTGAGTTGTAGTACAGAACATCTGGTGTGCACTATGCTAAGAAAGACACCCTGCTCACTCCCCATTTTTAATCGAGGCCTGTCCTTTGACAGCTCTGTAATTACTTGGAGATGCCCTCTTTCCTGTAATTGGTTTTTATAATAAACCCGCCTCCTGTCTGAGTGATTGGATAGATGAGTAATTCCTCCTTATCCTTAAAAATTGTCCATATGGCAAATTATCTTGTATGTGTTCCAGATGAAAAGAGCTGCAAGGAAAATATGAGTTTTTATTAGTTGGCTTTTGACCAGAAACTGCATGAAAATAAGCGTGATCCTTCATTATCAGGCTATTCCCCCCTGCAAAAATAATAATGATCATCATCATCTCATTTACATTCACAGCAAATTCTTGATGTTCATCACACCCATGTTTTTAAAATGATCCAAATGATTTCTTTCAAATGATAAAGATATTAGAATCATAGAATCATAGACCACAAGGGCCATCCAGTCCAACTCCATTTTGTCATGTAGGAACACACAGTCAAAGCACACCTAACAGATGGCCATCCAGACTCTATTTAAACAACCTCCAGAGAAGGAGACTCTACCAGGCTCTGAAGGAACACATTCCACTGCCAAACAGCTCTACCATCAGGAAGTTCTTCCTAAAATTTAGGTGGAGTCTCTTTTCCTGCAATTTGAATCAATTGCTCTGCATCCTAGTCTCCAGAGCAGGAGAAAACAAGCTTGCTCCTTCTTAATGTGAACTTCTTATGTAATTGTATTTTTCAGCAATCAATTTTTCAGTGTCTTTACCTCTTGCACATATTATGATTTATTTTTTTTTACCTTTTTCATCAGGTTCTCGAGAGTTCTATGGAACTACTTATTATGTTATTTCTGTTAATATGCAAGAACTCTGAATATGACTGAAAAACTGGCTAACTCGTCTCTTCTCAGTTTGGCTTCCTGTAGGAAGCATTGCAGAACTATAGAATCCATTAGAGTTGAAAAGGACCACAAAAACCATATAATCCATCTCCTTGCCCTGCAGTAACATTTAACTAAAGCACCTTGGAGTAATAGCCACTCAATCTCTATATTTGGAGATTTTAAAGAAGGAGATATCACTATTCTGGAACAACCTTTTCCACTGTTGAACAACTTTCATATTTTGTGGCATCAAGAAAGTTAAGCATCCACAATAGCACCAATCTCATCCCTGTTCAATCAAATGTTAGACCTACAGATTATAGCTCATAGAAGTTATCCTAGAGATTTTTATCTTGTAAGGTCTGAAGACTTATATATATATAAGAGCAAACTGACACCCCCTCCACCATAAACAGATGGCTAAAAATGAACTATAATTCATTTCTGGACAATGGGACATGTCTATGGAGGACAGCAGCCCGAGGAGTGACATAAGAGTCAGAATCAGATCTTGGATATAGAAAATACTATAATAATTGGTGGGTGACTCAACTCAATGTTTTTTGTGGGTGTGATTGTCATTTTGAGAGAATGAAAAGGTCTAAGATAGGGCACCAAGGATCAGAAAACACTCTTCAAAGACATCAGCCTCTGAAGAGTATAGATAGAACCTTTTAAAGGTCAATGGCTTCCATTTGGAGGTCAGGAGGCTCTGCGATGACTTGACTCAATGGCATACATACATGTTCAGCCTTGAATCTTCCCTGAGCTTTTAAGAGTTGAAGGCCACTGGATGTCATTAGGGAGGAAAGGGTAATTTTCGATGAAGTTGTCATATGGTTTCATGTTGCAACCTTGACATTATCACATTGCAAGAAAACCAGGGCAAGGTAGCCATAGGTTTTCAAGGCTTTAGACAGCAAGCTTGCATGCACTCACATGACAGAAAAGTACCAATGATCTATCCATGCCTCACTTCTAGGTTTACATACAGAAGTTAGCTTTGTTCATTTTTTTAAGGCTGCTAATTTTCTAAACTGGTAATCATGGGCAGGGAGAAAGGAAACAACAGCAATAATAGTTATATTACCACCAGAAGAAAAATAATCTATTATTACAATAAAAATGTCTAGTCAAATTATACTGACAGTTGTAGCAGTGGATCATAATTTTTGCATCATAGCTTTTTCACAATTCATTTTTTGACTTGTTTGGGATCATAATTGGGTGCATTGAAAGTCCTGTATAAAGTAAACTCCATTGTGTTCAAGGGCTGAATCCCCTGTGGGAAGCAGATTTTGTCTGATCTTGGAAGCTAAGTAGGATCAAACCTGGCTAGCACTATATATCCAGTACAGTAAGCTATATTCAAGTGAAAGTCATAGCAGTATTCCTATGAGTAAATCTTGTAAAAAAAAAGAAGAAAAAAGCCTAGGATAGAGCCATCACAAGTTGGAATCAATCTGAAGACATATAGCAGCAGCAGTGGATGGACATTGCTGTGCGAAGGCGTTCAGCTCTAGGATGTTATTGTTGCTGTTGTTAACTCTAAAGTTCAGCTTCAGCACAACCATATAGGCTCCTCCTCCTTTGCCATTTTGTATACTTTTGTTATCTTGAAGCCATTCCTTACAATTCTACCACATACCCACTTATCCCCTGTTTAACATCTGAAAAAATTATTGCATTTTCTATATGAATACTGAAGTTTTAAAGAACTTATTTCATTTGTCAAGAGTTAATTCTGCCAAGTCCCATGGCCTATGCTAGCAATTAACACCACTTAAGAGCTTTTCAATGGGATAATCGCCCTCATTCAAATGATAATGTCTATTAGCCCAATGCCCATGCCTTCATTTGGAGGCCAGGTAGGTTCAGCAATGGGCTGGATACTTTTTATTTTATTTTAAAGACAGCATTGTATCTGAATGAAGATAATACAAAGAAAGAACTCCTCCCTCTCAGGAAGTGATCAAACTAATTGCAGTCCAGATTGCGGCATCTTTAGAAAAGAAAGCATTCTGGGGAGCAGGGAACAATGAGAAGAAGTATACAAAGAGAGCGGCAAAGGCTTTAGACAAAGCTGTCCTGTCCTTAGTATACAGACTGGAAACATCAAAGCAATCACTGAATTGTGATCTCTGGACCCAAACTCACCTGACAACAGAATATCTGGCATAAATTGCTTTTGACACATAAGTGTGGAGTGCAGAATCCTCCCATTAACCATGCCATTTCTTTGGGTGGGTGGCCAGTGGGTGTTCTCATCTGCAAGTGAATCTTCTCCATCTGAGAATGTCTACTATTTTAAGAATTGAGTAAACCAGCTTTGGTTTAAATTCAGAAGAAAGAATCATAGAATCATAGAGTTGGAAGGGACCTTGTGGGCCATCTAGTCCAACCCCCTGCCAAGAAGCAGGAAAATTGCACTCAAAGCACCCCTGACAGATGGCCATCCAGCTTCTGTTTAAAAGCCTCCAAAGGAGCCTCCACCAGACTCTGGGGCAGAGTTCCACTGCTGAACAGTTCTCACAGTTAGGAAGTTCTTTCTAATGTTCAGGTGGAATTCCTTTTCCTGTAGTGTTCTGTAGAAGAGAGTGTCAGCTTTAACACCACTCATCAACAATGAGCATAAGAGTGGAGGGCACTGCAGTAGGCAAACAGGTCACCTGATCACAGCCATCCCTTCTGATTCCATATACGCATATGCATCAGAATATTCAATATTAATATTAATGCTGAATTGTGCCCTCTTTTAGCAATGCAGAAGTGGCAGTTTATCACCCCTAGAATCCCCTCACTCATTAGACTCTTTTTCTGTATCAGGGTGGTTGGTCATGAGGTGGACTTTGCAATTCCTATCCATCACCACTTTTACTTGTTAAAATACTAGAATCTCCACTCCTCCTACTTTCTATGTGAGAAGGGCAAATGTGAGGATAAGCACATCAATGCACTGGCATCACAGACAGTTTGAGCTTCCATTTCTAAATGTTACAATCCATGATTGCTCTAAGGTTCTGGCATGCTAATTCAAGTGGCACATGAGTTCACCAGTTCAGTATTAGTTTCTACTTGAGCGCCAGCCCCTGGAGCTGCAATAGGTTAAAACCTTGTGCTGGCAGGACAGGTTAAACCCTTGTGCTGGGGTGCTCCCTCTGTCAGCTCCAGCTTCCCATGCAGGGACATGAGAGAAGCCTCCCACAAGGATGGTAAAACATCAAACATCTGGGTGTCCCCTGGGCAACGTCCTTGCAGGCAGCCAATTATCTCGCACCAGAAACAACTTGCAGTTTCTCAAGTCACTCCTGACACACACAAAAAAACTAGCACCTACAATTAGGCCATGCTAAGAGCCCTCAATGGAGTAGAGGGTCTGATTTATCATCTACTTTGTAAATAGTGGCACAGGATAATAAGGAGAAAATAAGTTGTTTCTCTCCCCCCCCCCCCCCCCCAAATGTATGGTAACACCTTCATGTAATTTCAGCTGTAAATTCTTTAGATCATAAGGTGTTTCTAATTATGAGTTTGTGCATCTTGGAAAGAAAGTTTCATAGAGTTGCTCTCTAACTCACTAAACCACCAGCTAAATTTTACAATCTTCTTAAAATGTCTTTCCTTCTTTCATAGTCTCCTTGCATGATTTGAACTTGGGTTGATGATTAGAATGGATGCTAGAGGCTGGGTACATAAACCTGACCTATGTTGCAAATATATCTCTAGGGGAAAAAATAAATAAAGTGAGATGATTAGTTGCATTCCAGGATGTCTATGGAAATGCATTCCATGTCAAAGTAGGGTAACCACCTCTTTTACAATTTCATGGCACCAGTTGGAAACATTAGAAGAGAACAAGAAAAAAATTAAACAGAGCTGCAGGTGCCACGGTCAGCCTCGAAAGCCTTGTTTAGTCTTCCCACTTATGCTTGCATTAGTTATATCAGGGTAGCCTTGGGACTCCAGCAACCTGAATGAGGCTGTGCTTTATGCTACATTTCCAAGGGACTCACAGTAAAGCATAATGAGCACATTAGCTAAAAAGGCAAGCATCTGCTTTGGGAGTTCAAATTAAAACTCAAAATGATGCTAGCACAATGGCCTTGTGCTGCTTTTTGAAACTTCCAGCATCTCTTAGGGCCAAACTAGACATGAGGCTAAATGTGTTTTTGCATTTAGTGTAGTGCTAAGGTGGGAGGAGAGGAAATGCTGGTAATGGTGGAGATTGCATCAGCCAGAGGAAGAATTAAGCCTTTCCGTCCATGCTGGGAAGTTGGCATTTGCAGTGAGAGGGTGGGTGGGTGGGACAGACCCCCCCCCACACACACACATACACAGCAATGATAAAAGAAGGTCTCCTCTCTACACAGGTTCTCATTTCTGAAGGATTGAATCCAGGGCATCTGAAGGCTCATATTTTCTCATATGAGCCTAACTAGGTTTAGTGAAAACCTTGCTAAAATCATGGTCAAACTTTAACAAGCTGTCCAAAGGCAGAGAAAGGGCTGTTTTGTATATACCAGACCTTTTTTTTATGCTTTCACTTTTCATTGGCCATTTAAGGCTGAAAACAGATCAGGAGAGTTTTGTCAACCTGCTTATATGGTTCTCAAAATACTTGAATAACCAAAAGTCTGATATTCAATGAGGTGTGTAACATTTAGTTGAATATTTATTATTTTATTAAATTTTATTAGATTAGCTACTGTGGAGAACAGGGCATATTTGAAAGTGACAAAACTGCAAATAAATAAATAAATAAATCAGTGGGTTATTGATTTCTACTGCTTCTACTGCTGCCATATGCCATTTTTCATATGATAATGCCAGTGTCCATCTTCAGCAGTTTTCAGTTACATCAGGCTTAATTAGTGCTCAGGTCTTTATCAGTTGGAAGGAAATCAAGCTGGGTGTCTAAGACTGACATCATGTAAATTCCTTTGTCTCTCATTCAGGCAGGAGAGAAAGAAGAGCATGGGACAGGGAGGAAAGGGAAAGAAGAGTGGTGCATGAATGTCCTGGGCCACTGCTATTGGAGTAGCCATCCCAGCCTTTTCCTACTGTCTTTACAGTGTTGGACTCAATGTCTCTAGGTTTAATATAGTTGTATACAGTCCCATTTCAGCCCAAATCTTTAATGCACCACCATAAGAGAAGCTGCCCCATCTCAATCCTGCTACCCTTGCAGCATTGGCCTCAGTGGATCTAGGCTTAATAGGGACTTTTATAGTTCTGATTAAGCATAGATCTGCCAGGGATTCTGCTATAGGACCAGCAACCCCATCCCTTTCAAACTGTCCTTGCAGCATTGGCCTCCATGAGTCTTGGCTTAAATGGGGCTTAAGGTAAAGATGAAGGTTTGCCCCTGACATTAAGTCATGTCCAACTCTGGGGGTTGGTGCTAATCTCCATTTCTAAGTCGAAGAGCCAGTGTTATCCGTAGACACCTCCAAGGTCATGACTGCATAGAGCGCTGTTACCTTCCAGCCAGAGTGGTACCTACTGATCTACTCACATTTGCATGTTTTCGAACTGCTCACCCCACTCCCCGGATTCAAACTGCTGACCTTTCAGTCAGCAAGTTCAGCAGTTCAGCCATTTAAACCACTGCTCCTAATGAGGTTTATATAATCTTAATTAAGTCCAGATCTGCTGAGAGTACCACCATAAGAGCAGCCACCCCAACTGGTCCTGCTTTCTTTGCCTTTTGTGGAGAACGAAGAGGGTTCTGTGGTTCCCATTCTTTCTGCACTAGGATTCAAGTTCCTATTCCTTTTTTTCAGAGATGTACAGAATAAATATTTTATACACCACATATCTATATATTCTTTGCTAAACGAATGATTTTTTTTCAGAAACAGATATAATGTAAAATGAAATCAAATCACTTCTGAAATGCATCACACACAGACATATCCATCTTCTCTCTATCTCTCAATTCCCCCCCTCTCTCTCACACACACACATACTCAAAAAGCTGTGACCATGGGCGAAACAAGAGCGAGATCTTTTGGCAGCCCAGTATCCTGATGTAAAGTAACCTCATGCATTAGATGTTGGGAATGGCTCCTTCCTCACCCCCCATGGGCTCCTTTGGGGCTCTATTATCAAACGTAGCTGTGGGGAAGGGAGTACCAATGTAGCAGTAACTTTCCCTCCCTTTTGTGCCTCTTTTCCAGTTTGATTTCATGTTTGCCTGTCTGCAGACTTCGAGCCCCCTAAGCGGCATTCCCTTTGCATTGAGACTCCCTAGCCCCCCATCCACACACCACACCCCCTGGGGCCTGTGACACTTGTTTGGTGGAGAGGAACCAAAAGGGGCTTGCACATTTGCCATGGAAACAAAGGCCTGTTTTCAAACACTACTAAAATAAACTGTTTCTCTCTTAGGCCCTTTAATGACCCGATCCATTTATCTCTAGAGCAACTAGGGACGTCCTTTTTACAAGCATTAGCTTTCTGTTATAATTATTCTTGATGAAGACGTGTCGCTGGGTAAGCACAAGCGCTTATATTTATTTATGATCAATAAATATGAAGGCATTTGTGCCTCCTCAGGGGCCAGAGACGTCATGCTTTACTGCGGCAGTTTATGTTTTCCTTGCAAGGGGAGTCCTTATATTTCAGTGTTGAATAAATAGTCCCTGGTGTTGTGTGCTGTGGCTCCAGGGCTCCCTGCTGAGAGCCTACCCTTAATGCAGACAATGCAACACATTTATTCTAAGCTGACCAACCTGACCTCCAAAAGTTTGTTCCCTCCACTGGGACAGCTCAGTCCTTTTCAGCAGCCTGAAAGGCTCACACAAAGCCCTTCTCCCATCTACTGTCCCGTCCTAAAGAAAACTAGAGCGGGGAGCCTTGGGGTGGGAGCTGGTGGAGAAGGAGGATGGAAATTGGCAAACCTTGACCCTGCTATCCTAAAAGAAGGAAAATTGAGGAATTTGCATTTTAACCCTTCTGCCCCCCTCCCTCTCCACCCATTTCTTTTAACGCTTTCTTTTCTATAGTTCTGAGAAGTTCTAGGCCCACGTCAGTCTTGCCGAGCTGAGGGCCAAGCAAAGATCAGGGTCCCCACTGTGAGGAAAGCCTTCTCTTTTCTTTTCCTTGCATTTTTATTTGTCCAGAGCTTTCAAAAATGCTGTGAAATAAACTCTCTTTTTCCACACACCCCAGTCTGCTCTTTCACCCCTCCTTCTTCTGCAGGATGCTGATTTTTCAAGATTCCTCTATTTCAGATGCACACAACTTCATCATTACTACATTTTTAACAGTAGATCTTCCCAGGATAGAAAATCAAAGTTTGAATGATCCCACATCTTGTGAAAATTGCTCACTCTTACACTGAGTCTTTGTCCATGAGCCTTAGTTATTTAATCCCCCCTTATAAAATAATTTGCTATTCTCCATAGGAATAACCAACACACACCAGCCATGAGCACATTTCTTTATTCTGTAAACAGCTGTAAGTTCCAATAAGCAAATGATTCCTTTATCTTTCATGTCAATACCAATTTGAACTACACAGATGTCATTATTTGTGCAGATCAAAACATCACAACACAACAACTGACCCCATAGTTGTCAGTAAGCATTGGAAATGTGTGTTCAGTTTCTAAGCCTCTCACATATTCGAAGGTCTGTACAAAATGGGTTCCATGAAGTCTCACAGCAGACCAAAAAATTCAGAGGAAAACAATTTATTTTGACTCGTTGGAGCATTTCGATGCTGAGGGGGAGGCCTTTTTGTCCTGGATTGTTACAGGTGATGAAAGCTGAGTGCACCATTTTGATCTGGGGACAAAAGAAAAGTCATTGGAGTAATATTATCCTCGGTTGTCTAGAAGGAAGAAATTTAAGACAGCTTCATCTGTAGGAAAACTCATAGTTCATGTCTTTTGCGGTTGTGGTGCAGTCATTTTTGTGGATGTGATGTGAAGATACAACCATTATAACTCAAGGTGTACATCAATACCCCAAAGGCTGAGAATCTTCTTCAAAGAAAGACAAATACTAAGACAATAAAGCGGAAGATTACACAAAGATGAAGATTGGGAAGTCAAGATAAAGTCCCTAACTATCCTACCCCTTGTCCCTTCCCCAGCCTCCTGCCTTTTTCAGTATCCATCTTACCTGATATCTGTACCAACCTTATTTTACTTATTTGTTATGAAAACCCTAATAAAAATATATGAGGAAAAAAAAAAAAATGGGTTGGATGGTGCTGCGTCATCCACCCTACAGCCCAGATCTGATACCATCAGACTTTCACCTGTTTGGGGTACCTAAGGATGTTTTGCATTGAACTCACTTTGAAGATGACAACATAGTAATTTATGCAATGAGGAAGGGGTTACACATGCAGGACAAGAGCAAGGAATACGTGCACTTGCTCCACACTGGTGTCAGGCTGTACAACTTGATGGACACTAAGTAGAAAAATAGTACATGTAAAAGAAACATTCATTAATGTTGTCACCAAACTTTAACCATTTTGAATTACCTTTTTTCCCCTGCTGTATTTTTCCTTAGCATCACCACCTGCAATTGCATTATATGGGAAGTAATGTGTGCATAGCATTATCTAATTCCAAAGACTGAAGAAAGGTAAAACAAAAACCACCTACCAAACATTATTTTGTAGTTTTTAATGAGATATTCATCTTCATGTCCAGCCCTACCTTTGGAAAGGTCTCTGTGTTATTTCCTCCTGCCACATGACACCTTTCATAATAATAAGGGGAGAAAGCACTATCTCAGTAAAATCTTTGATTACCAGAAATGAAGGGAGCTAGCAGTCATCATATGCCTAAACATATTACAGAGATGTTTTCACACTAAATAGTTATTGCGCTATGATTTTATTTTAATGGCATAGTCTCACCCTGTGGAATCTTTTTGAGATTTCTACTTAGGGCAGAGGCACCAGAGGAACTTCTTGACTAAAAACCCTATAAGGTCCTCTAAAACCTGAAGATCCCAAGATTTCATTGGATTCAGCCATAGCATTTGTAGCAGTATCCTAGTATTTTTGCTATGCAATGTAAAAGGAACCCTGGTCACCCCAAACTTTCTTTTATTTCTCCAGCATAATTGAGAGAGGATTCACTTAATTAAATCAATGATTATAGTGAACTAAAACCCCATAATAAGGAGATAAAACACAAAACAGTATAGCAACTACTATTTTAGCTAAAGGTCGATCATACATTAAATAATGACAAAGAAAATCAGATATTAAAAACCTTAATTAATATTGTGTGTGCAACTATATATATACACATACATACATACATGTGATGAGAAATAAACAAGTAGAATCAGAAGCATGCATATGGGGGGTGGGTTAAGGAATTTTGAAAAAGGAAATGGCAGTACAGCTATTCTAGCATTATTCATTCATTCATTGTATTTATTTGATTTAAATCCTGCCTTTCCCCCAGTATGAGTCCCAAAGTAGCCATAGATTAACCCATTTTTTTTAAAGATGGGTGGATGCCTTGCATTATGAAGGGTTGTGCAATCATTTATATGAATCCTCAGAATGAAAACAAATTCCATCAAAATCATTTCTCTCCTGGAACTGAGGTCAACATTAGCTGCAATAAGTCTTTTGAGCTGGTGGGGGTATGCTCACATGTGCCGATGGCATCTAATTCTCTTCCCATAACTGTGACAGATCTATCTATGTGCTGTACCCACATTTTAGTGTCTCAAAGAGAATGCTGAGATGTTTATTCCAGCATTTCCTGTTCACATGGGAAGGCTGAAACATTTGATGACACAAAAGATTTTTTGTGACCAAATGTTTTAACAAACATCCACCCTCAGCCAAGAATGGTAAAGGGCTGGGGGAGGACGAGCAGTTTGCTAATATGGGACACAGTTTCCTTTAGGAAGGAACTTATTCTTTCATTTAAAGGAGGGAGGAGGAAAAGAGAATAGACAATGGAAATCCATTTGCAGCACTACTGTCTCTTCTTTAGTTTCCCTTCAAATCTGACAGGCCTAGGATTAAAGGGTGGGTTACAATGGAGCCTGACAGTACATTACCCATTAATAGTGCTGAATGTCTTAACAACTCAGCCACTGGAGATGCATTCAGAAGAGCATGTGAACTGCCTTTCTCCTTCAAAGCTCCTACGAGACCATGTTTTCTTTTGTAGTCTAACTTTTGTGTTTGCAAAGAAGCCAACACAAATTGTGTCAGTCTTCTGCCTTGGTGTAGCTTTTAGGGCTGGTCTTCCCCCTTCCCCCACATTAGACACTTCAATTAAGGGGAGTCATCAGTTTTAGGCAAAGGGGAAAAATTATTCATTTTAAGAAAGAAAGAAAATAAAGAGTGATAGACCTTCACTCATTAAATTTTTTTTCTAAGCACATCTCATTGGATTGATGGTCTATTAGGCAGATATTGTCATGCCAATTGCTATTACAAAGAGTATAAAATCATGGTAAAACTGGAAGAATGTTAATTTACCGGTGACATTCCTTGTCTCATAGAAGAGGTTCCCTATACAGCTGAGTGAACTGGCAGATATAAAGAACTAAAGAAAAGCCCAAATTATCCTTTTTGGAATCATTTGGGATTCCTAACTACATACATGTCAGCTTGCATTACATGGATCCAGCAGGGAAGCAAAACACACTGGATTTGTTTCTATGGCATATGATAATGGAATGGTGTGACCTTCATCTATCAACCTTTAATTTTTCCAGCTCAATAGATTAGATTGAGAAACCTTTTTGCTTCCTTGTTGGATGAATTGATGTTTATGCAGCGAGTGATTTTAAATCTTGCTCTTTTGTCCCTGCAGAACAACAATAAAAAGTTTTGTCAGGACAAATTTTTTTTTGAAGATTCCAGTTTAGATGGCTAATGTATGATTTAACAAGTGGGTAAATTCATGATTAATTAAATTCTCCTATATATAACTCCTCCAAATCCATTATTCTAGTGTGTATTGTTTCCAAAAGATACACAGAATGATATATTATTTGCTTTTAAACGCAGTCTGTTACTTGTTATACATTTAAGACCTGATTCTTACTGGTTGTTTCAATCAGACTGGGCCACATTACTCTTCAACACTTGATTCAAGGTTCTACTCTAGTTGGCACTGACATAGATTTAAAATAAGACATTAGAAGCACATTGCTTTTGCATTGTTTTATGTTTTTACAAAAAATATGCCTGTAAAAGTGCCTGATGTTTTCCCTCCACAGTGTTTTTGAAATAATTACTAAATATAGAATCATAGAATAGTAGAGTTGGAAGAGACCTCATGGGCCATCCAGTCCAACTCCCTGCCAAGAAGCAGGAAATTGCATTCAAATTTTCGTATATTAAAAATAACATTGGTGGCTATTCAAATATGTTTGGATGAGTCTGTTTCTTTTATATCCTGCCATTTTCTAAAATGCTCATAAGCAAGACTTTGATTCACAACTTCACAATTTTTTTCTACAAGGTGAAAATTCTGCAGGATCTTGGAGACTGAGACCATGAAATTTCATATCTCTTACCTGTCCTGCTTCAGCAGGGATAGTCCCACTTAATCCTCTGACACCTCACTTTTTCAGATGTTTTATAATGTTTCCATATTTCTACCTTTCTTCCACTTTCCTCAGTTCACTTTAATTTGTGCCAACAGAATTCAAATTGCAAAATTAGTTTGCACTCAAATAACGCAGATAGTATTTATTTTTAAGTATTTATTTAAGTATTTATTTTTAATAGTCTTCTGTTTAATTCTATTTTAATGTTTATATGCTTTAGGTTTTTAATTGTACATTGTATTGTTTTTAATATTGTTAGCTGCTTTGAGTCTCTTTTAAGAGAGAAAACCAGCATATACATACATATAAATAGTAGAAGGAGGAAAAGAAGTTGTTACTGCCACCTTGACCACATTCTGATGTTGCTTTACCATGTATCTCATGTTGGAAGGGTCAAATAAAATCTGTGGACTCTAGTGTGCTGCATAAAACACTAGCATCAATAAGCAATATTGATTCATTTACTATATATAGTCAGAAATTTTTTTAGGGAAAAGTCACTGAACTGATACAAACAACTGAATTCCTGACTTGGGTCCCTTCTACACCACCATATAAAATCCAGATTATCTGCTTTTAACTGGATTATATGGCAGTGTAGACTCATATAATCCAATTCAAAGCAGATAATGTGGATTATTTGCTTTGATAATCTGGACTATATGGCAGTGTAGAAAGGGCCTTGAAAAGGCGTATTAAAGCACTGAATAAAAAGATGTTTTCAACCAGTATTAAACATATTTTACAGAGAGCAACTGGAATCTAAAATCTGTAGTCAATGATATAATAAGCACTAATTAACTGACAACTTTACATAGAACATAAAATCTCTTTCTTTGAATTTAGTGGATTCTTGAGTTAATATTGAGGCCAAGCAATAAACAGGCAAGGAACAGGGCCTCACTGACTCAGGGTGCATCTGCACTGTAGAATTAATGCTGTTGGACAATGCCTTAACGGTCATGGCTCAATGCTATGGAATCCAGGGAGTTATATTTTGATAAGGCACCAACACTCAGGGGCAAAGGGGTGAAAATACCTGATAAAAGCACTGAGACATTTATTCTAAATTGTAGATGTAACCCTATTAGAGTTAATTCATTAATTAAACAGACTAGAATGTCGCAGGATTTTGTTCTGTTCTTTCCAATTTTATTTTGGAGATTTATTTCTGTCTCAGAATATTTTTTGTCAGCTCCTGATATGATCTGACTACCGGGAAAAAAATCTAGGAATTTTCAATCAGTCTTGAATGTGTTCTTCTAAGTCTTTCACTCTGTTACGCACATTCATTCTCTGTGTGCCTTCTGTGAGTTTACATAAAGGCATCAGCTAGAGGAGATAATATGTTTGTTTAGATTTCATTGAGTGAAAACCTCTCAGGCTCACGAGTGCTCTGTTATTCTCTTGACTAGCGGCTCCTCCTCAACTCCTAGCCAAAAAAAATAAAGGAAAAAGAAAAATGGGGAGGGGTGCAGGAGAAGGGTTTCCTATTTGTGCAAGTGGCTCACTTGTTCAGGATTCTCTTGTGACTTGGGTTTATTGGTTTTTACTGAGCTCCAGACATTTGAATTGCAAAGAACACCTCCCCCAGAACAATGTGCTGGGCCCAAAGAGAACTAGGCAACCCTGGGCTCTTGAAATGGAGTGTGATTTCTTAATGCCTGAAAAGGAGAGGGTGGGTGCTTGCTCTCCTTTTCCGGTCTCTTCCATTGTCTGTGAAAAGGGAGGGAGGAGAGAGAAGAAGACCAACACATGTATGATAATCAGATATCTCCTCTATTTCATCTATTTTATTTTCCCCTACTTGGGAACTAGTCTCTCAAAGAAGATGACCAATTATGAGGCTTTAAGCAGAAGAATCTATGTAACACGAAGGAAGACAATGGGTTGCAGTGATTCCAGTCATGAAATCCTTCGATGACACAAGGAAGACAATGTTTCTCTTTCTCTCTTTCTGTATGTGTGTGATCCTGTGGCTAAGATAAACTCCATTTGTTCTCAAGATGAGAAATCTTCTTTCTGCTAGTGCTCTAAATTTGAGCAGTATTCTAAATTTGGGACAACTATTCAGATTTATTGGATTCAGGAGACACATAAGCTGTATGCATGCAAATGAAATCATGATTTTTAAATAGTTGTCTGGTGGTAAGTCTTATTTATTTTTCTCTGGACTTCTTCTAGTTTTTAGAATACTATTTATATGGCACACGTAAAACAATATTTTTGTGATGAATAAAAGCTCAGCCTATTCCTTGATTGGCATGAATGTGTGTTCTAAAAAGTTCAAGTACTTAGAATACATCACTCTCTCAAACAATTTTCAGTTATTGTCAATGTTCTCTATTCATTGCATCTAACCATAACAAGGGCAAAAACTATTGTTTATTATATTCATACAACAATCATTTTCTACTAACTATATCAACCTTCTGGATAGGGTTGCTAATAGTCTTGTGCATTTGTATAGAATTACTTACTATTCCTATTTGTACCATTTGTTTCCCTGGGCCTACAGTCGAATGCTTGACTGTATGCCCTGCAGGCAGGGTCTATGAGTGTTATGTGTCTGGTGCTTGGCTGTAAGCCCTGCCAGCCAGGGCCTACAGCCAAGCGCTGAAAATCAGCTGACCAAATGGCTACTGTTTCTTTTTAAAATTTGTTTCACTGTTTCTTTTGTTCCCATGAGGTTGTGCCGTTCCGTGCAATTCAAATTGATGGAACGGTAGAAACCCATGAAAGAAACAGATGGAACAGGATTCGGGCCCTACTCTAGTTGCTAAGTATCTTCAGGCAACATTTTCTAGTACAGATCAGATCAAGAAAAATGGTAAACCTCCAAGAAATACATGGACCATCAAACACATATTATAATCTGCCAAGGAGCTTGATAAACTTCTGGTTTTCCTCAATGGAACTGTCAGAGGTGTCAAACATGAGGAAAAGGGATACAGCATTTGCAATGTCTGTGGCTTGGAACTGTGAAGTATGATCTGGAAAATCAAATCTTGGTCATAGAGGAGGCTCAGATACACTTATGTTGCATGTAGTGATCTAATGGGCAGGATCCAGTGGTGAACTGATGGAGATAGTTCTCTAAGGCCCTTTCCTCACTGCCCCTATATCCAAGGATCTGATACAAGATTATCTGTTTATCTTAGATTATCTTGTAGTTGAGACTCGTATAATCCAGTTTAAAGCAGATAATCTGGGATCAGATCCTGGCATATAGGGCAGTGTAGAAGGGGCCTAAGACACATATCATGGTCTAAACCCTTTGTTAGTGCTGACTATAGTGGTATTTATTTACATACATGTGGATGCAACATTCACCAACTGATTGAATGACTCTACTCTAGTTAGGACTAACCTAATGGTCTGGAATGGTTGGCGGCTTTCCTATCAGTGGGAGATGTCCAATCTGCTCTAGCAGATTTTATTCTCACTTTTAAAGAATCTGTCTAAAGTGCTGAAACTATTATGACAACAGGTTTGTTATTGTTGTTAGTATACAACTGAGAAAGTAATACAATGAAAACATACAAAAAGTAAATATTAACATAGAATTATATGAGTTATAATTATTAAAATAATTCAGTTAAATACAATAATAGAATAACTTTAAAATCTTTTACATTTTAGCTAAAACAAGAGAGATCATTCCATAGAAATCTGTTCCAGAACCTAGGTGAAGCTACCAACTATACCTGTGAAGATAAATGGAACTGAAAGGAATACCTCTCCAGAGCATCCTGGGTAACCTAGCCTTACAGTGAGACACAATATGTTACACATCTTGTCTCTAAATCATAAGGAGCACTTTGAAACAAACTGGTGGCCAGCACTCCCACTTTCACCAATAGATCTTAGCCAGTACTTATTATTCCACCATAGATTAGTTAAGCTACCGCATTCTATGCCCTTTCCACTCAAGTCAAGCTGTAAACAGAATCAAGATAAAGACCTGCCTCACTGATGAAGAAAGAGGTCCATCAGCAGAGGAAGAACCCATCAAAGTTCTACACCCTTTACAAACCTGTAGTCAGTCCAGTCTTTTCTCCATCTACTCCAAAACAACATTTTGGCAGGATCATAGAGAGCAATCCTTTGTCTCACAAACTGAAAACAACTCATCATAACCAAGTTGATGCTTGGCCCCATACTAACAAATGTAAATAGTTTGAAAATCAAAACATTCATATGTTTGAAAATATTTGGCTACTAGTGTCAGGCAGAAAACTTTGCTAGCATGTATCAGAGAACAGTAAGCTAAAAGAAGTTTCATATCAGAGTATTCAAGAGTTTGAAACAAGGGACACAAATGCAGGATAATCCTTTAGTTACCTGAGAGGAAGACCAGTTAAGGGGTAGAGTGGCTGCTGAAATCCTAGTGTTTTATGTGTTTCAGAGAGCAGACATGGCCTTACTTTATGTTGTGGGGGCGGTAAGGATCTAAACTCCATAAAGCCCATTTGTTCCATAGTCTGAGAGCAGAGTTTGGATCTACCTCAAGCAAGGCTGAGATTCAAGGAAGATATGTGGGACAGAAAAAGGCTAAAAGTCTCAAAGAGTGCCCCATAATGCAGTGATGAGCCAGTTGTTATAACTGTGTTGTTCAAACTTTTAAAATCCAGAATAACGCATAAGGAAATGTGTCCATTATAGAGTCCATCATGAATCAAAGTAACCGGGTTTTAGTCGTACAGCCGTGTCTGTTGAGATAGCTGTTGAAGTGCCTCAAAATAATTGCACAGGCTGAGCACCTGCCTCTTAATAAGATACCTTGACATTGTTTTAAATCCGAGCCTGAGGCTGTTGCATGATGACTCCTGCACATTGTGTGCCAACCACAATCAATTTGGACTGCCTCTGTATCAATTAACATTTTCTCCTTGGATTTCTGAGTCTGTCTCACTCTCTTGCCTTCTATAAATGCTTGTGGGCATGGCAAAGGCATAATTAGGCCTGAAAATAGAAACAGCCAAGTCTTATTCATTCTGGAAGTAAATGAGAGTCAATCCACCTCATCAGACAAGCTGATTTGCCCGTCATACACTGCTTGCTCTCCATTTTCAACATGGAGCCCATTACATGATGCATTTTTACTTCCAGCTCCATGCCAAAAGGGGAGAGTAAGCTATGTACACCACTGCTGTGGCAACAAGGCTTCTGTGTTGCTTCAGAACAATGGAGGGAAGCCAGTGAGATGGGGGTCCAGGTATGACGGGTTATGCAGGGTATGGAGTAACAGGTTCCCCACACACCTTGCCAGGACCCCATGGATTCCCCATGATGTGTGATGAATTCCGAACTCTTTGTGATAAGGTTGAAAGTTGCAATGTGTCAAAATTTACTGGAAGGTGATCCCATGGCATGCCAAGGGCCACTGTGCTTGACTATGCAAAAATGATATCAGGGCTCTGCAATGTGGTTCTCTGGTTTAAAGTTGAAATCTTCTGTTGACTTCCTCATTTCATTCCTTCCTAAGTTATTAGAATGTGGTCTTCATTTCAGTCAATGAGCTTTTCTGACTTTAGCAAACTCTCAAGAGCACATGAAATTCCTCTTTATTTTTTTGACTCATAAATTCTGTCACTTGCCTGAGAAGCAAAACTAACACAGTCTATCATGATATATTTTATCCTCCTTCACAGAAAGCCGGCTGCTAAGCTTGATTCAATAGGATGTTAGGTGTAACCTAAGTAGAAATCAGATAGCCTAGTTGTTTGGAGGAGGAATTTCAATTTATCTCATCTTGACACCCTCACTTCCCCATGGGTTGCTAGAATAACTGGGAAAAAAGAGCTGATCACATCCTCCAGTCGCAAATCACTGTTTAAAAACCTCTTTCCTCACTAGGGACACAATAAAGCAGGTTGCAGGAAGAGAGAAAGGGGAAGGATCCACAGAGAAATGGGTCCCTTATCTTAAAACAACACCCACCAATGAATTGCGGAATGCAGCCAGTTTTGGCTCTGAGGCAAAACATTTAAAGGCCTTTGTTCAAAGAGGAAGGAAGAATGTCTGTGCTTCAATGATTCTCAAACTGGGCCTGAAGAACATGTTAATGAAAATCTTTTTCTTTAAATTCAGAAGACTGGTTCATGTACACTTGATGGGCCATGTGCTTATTTCTATGCTTGAGAGGGTCATAATACTCTATATCTCACAAACTGAATTTTCACTACAACTCTGCATATGTGTTTATGCTCTCAAGACACCTGTAACTTATGGCGACTCCATGAATTCCCTAGGGATTTATTAGGCACTTTCCACACAACTGTATAAAATTCCACATTATCTGCTTTAAACTGGGTTGGATGGCAGTGTGGACTCAGATAACCCAGTTCAAAGTAGATATTGTGGGATTTTCTGCCTTGATATTCTGGGTTATATGGCTATATGGAAAGCGCCCCAGAAGTGGTTGCCAGTTCCTTCTTCTGAAGTATAGCCTACAGCACCTGAAATTCATTAGTGATTTCCTTTCCAAGTACTAATTTAGCTTAACTTCCAAGATGCTTAGCTTCCAAGATGAGACATGATCTGGTAACTTTAGGGTATAGTCTCTATCTTACATCACTTCAGATACAATGCTTTTGATATTTCATCTCTCCAATTGTGTCAGTTTTCATGTTCAACATACAACAAAACTGTAATAAAATATAGACATGGACTCGTTAACATGGTTGCCTTTGAACATGTCAACAAGCCCATATTACCTCAAAGGTGAAGGTTGCTTTTGTGAAAACTAGTCTCCCATGTGATGTGCTCCAGAATGGAGAGATCCCTTCACCAATCTTATTGTGGTGAGTTCAGGGGTTAACCCCAAATGACATTTTCCTTTAGCCCTCAAATTTCTAGCTTTGTAATAACTTAAATCTTCAGCGGAGAATTTGGAAACAGAATTTAGAGACCCAAAGAAAAGGGGCTGGTGAGGTTACCAAGAGAATGTAAACACTAGGGGTGTGCAATTTTTTCATTAGTCATCGTATATCATTCCACTTACACAATTTGTTAAATTCGTATTACACTGGAATATCCAATGCACAGGCATGGCCTGTGTGCCAAAAGTGTAAACTTACCCAATACTTTTCCATTTTAATTTTGTAAATCTTGGTAGCTTCCCAAAGCCAGTTTCATTTTCAGCACAAGAAAGAAACGCAAAGCCAAAAAGGCTGACTTTCTGCTTTAAATTAATGGCTTCTCACCATTAGGAGATGGAAGCAGTAGGGAGAAAGCAAAGTTCGCTGAGAAAGAGACTAAGAAAGCATTGGGTCTGGGAAATTTAGTTTGGGAAGGCGAGGAGCCCTATGCCAGAGAATTCAAGAGGCCCTATGCTAAACTACATTTCCCAGAATTCTTTTCAGCATCAGAAAGCCCCAATCTGGATAAGGGAGAAATTTTTCCCTATGTACCCTGTTTTCCCGAAAATAAGACATCACCTGAAAATTAGACCTATTAGAGGTTTTGCTGAATTGCTAAATATAAGGCCTCCCCTGAAAGTAAGACCTAGCAAAGATTTTGTTTGGAAGCATGTCCACCGAACAGAACACCAGAGCATGCAGGATTGGTAAATGTACGTACCATAGATTGTTGTGCATGGAAACAAGAAATTCTTGATAGGATTCACAGTTTGTCTGACAGCTACTGTATATAATAAATGTTCATTTTTTTGCTCAACAATAAATATGAATTCTTCTTCATGGAAAAATAAGACATCCCCTGAAAATAAGACCTAATGCACCTTTGGGAGCAAAAAATTAATATAAGACACTGTCTTATTTTCAGGGATACACGGTAGCAGCAACCAGCCAGAGTTCTAATAAATTGTTGAATTTGAAAAAGAAGGACTGACTGATACTTCTAGTAAGTAAATCTCTGTGCTGGGCTGGGAAGAAATCCCTAAATGGAAGTTCTATTGGTTAATATGAGAGACATTCATTGAGATAGCTGTTGTGGCTTTTTTTAAAAAAAGGTTTTGTCAAAACTTTTTAAAAATCCCTAAAATCAGTAGATGTATGAATATTTCTGAAAGTTGGGGGAAACAATCCCCTTTTTTCTTGTGTCATTGTACAGAAAATTGAAGGAGATAACTCTTGTAGTTTTTAAAAATGTTGTTTATAAAAACATTGAAAGTTCCCCAAAAATCTGTAGATACATAAAACATTCTGAAACTTGAAGGGCTAACAGTCGTAAATGTGTTTTACCATTGTAGCAAGTTTCATCCCAATAGCTGTAAAAATGAGAGAGAAAGAAGCCCTTGAAGTTTCCCCACTTGAGCAATTACGATAACGAAAAGGTAACAAAATTTTGTTAGTCTTGTTACAGTAACGAAATTTTTACTAATGACTCTTTAGAAACACTTTAGAAACTAAATGCTGGCACCCCCAAACATTGTAATGACTTTTGAAAAAACATTGCTACCCTGTTTTCCTGAAAATAAGACATTCCCTGAAAATAAGAACTAGTAGAGGTTTTGCTGAATTGCTAAATATAACACCTCCCCCGAAAGTAGGAACTAGCAAAGTTTTTGTTTGGAAGCATGCCCGCCAAGCAGAACACCAGAGTGTGCAAGATTGGTAAATGTACATACCATAGATTGTTGTACATAGAAATAATGGAAGTAACAAGACATTCTTGATAGGATTCACAGTTTGTCTAGTTATGCTGGTTTGTGATGACAACTACTGTACAGTATATAATAAATGTTCATTTTTCTGTTCAACAATAAATGTTCATTTTTCTTCATGGAAAAATAAAGACATCCCCTGAAAATAAGACCTAGCACATCTTTGGGAGCAAAAAATAATAGAAGACACTGTTTTATTTTCGGGGAAACACGGTAGTAGAGTCCTAGCCAAATCTAAGAGTTCAAGATGTGGATGGTTTTCAAGATCTTATTCTCTGTACTGCTAGTAATTAGAGATTGAAGAAAAAATCATTTGATGGACAGAATTTTTATTTGGGATAAGCAAGGACTTGATGTTGTCCTTTCTTTGACTTTATTTGGGATGGGGCCCCTCCAGTGTTAGGTAGACAAGATCCCACCTTTCCCTCCTGTCACATTCTCTCTTTCTCTCTGGCAGCGCAATCTCATTTTTGCTTGTAGATTTGCCTGGTGATTATTGTGCAGCAATAGCAGTATCAATACTCCACATGAGGAAAGTAGCCTGTTGTCATTTACCTTTCTCATATCACCCCAGAGTGCCTCAAACACTGTACTTCAGAGGTTGGCCCTGTTAGGTGTGTGAGGATTCTGGGTGCTGGTGTCCTTCCCCTGGTTCTAAGACAATAGCTTTTCCTCGTGAGAATTGATGAAATCAAAAAAAATATTAGTTATAAAGGTGTTGAACCTTTCTGCTTTGCAGCAACAGCAGCCTAAAAAACAAAGTTCTAACATATCTGACAGGCCTATGGACATGAACAAGAGATTGGCTTTTGTTTTCCTCTACTGCTGCCAGTAGTGTATGAAAGTGTATGAAATAGCATTACAATAAAATAAGGGTGATTCCAGACAGCACCAAATTGCAGGTTTTAGTGAGGGGCATAAAATCCCTAAACTTCAGAAGAGGTCCACAGATTAGACTGTTGTTTCTGGGATTTCTGCCTCCATCGCGCACACTTGATGCTTTGTTGTGGGATTTAAAGGCTCCCAAGATGGCCGCCATAGGACGCCTGCTGGAAACTTTGGCGGTTTTTTAAAAACACACAAGATACGGATATGCAGATATGCGAATTGCTGCAAAAGTTCTGTTCTTTGTATTGCCTATAGAAACGTTGCCCTCAACATGTTTAATGAAGTTTCTGCCACACAAACAAAGTAGGACCACTTCTGTCCAAGTCAGCACTACACAATCAAACAGGAACACACACTTTCAAGCCAGGAACAGAACTTTGTCATTATTGACACTTTTTAGAGCCTGCCTGCCTGGCCATCTGTCCAGACAGATTTGGTTGTGCACTTGTGGCATGGAACAGCAGGGTGATGTTTGTGGGTTAAAAGTGTTTGTTCCTGTTTCATTGTGTACTACTTACTGTGAAAGGACTTGTTCCACCTCAGAAACTTCGGGTTTTTTGCCACAAACTTCATTAAACAGATGAAGGACAAAATTCTTCCTGCCTCTTGGACAAAGTTTTTGCCTTCTACTCAACTGTCACCTTCTTTTTAGGGATTGATCAATCAGGAACAAACATCTAAAACTAGGGAACAAACCCAGATAAAAAAAATTCTGTGTTTTCTTATTGCAGGAACATACAGACATTCAAAAAAGTGGATTTTTGTCTCAGAACTGGGATATTCTTGCCCCTGAAAATCTCGCGGTTTTTTGCCATTTGTAGTGCTTCCTCCTGCATTTTGAGGGAATGGCATCTGGACACCCTCTATTTTGCTGTGGAAGCTCCTGGGATAAAAGTACTGTCTGGACAAGGCCTGAGAGTTATTTTTTAAAAAGAGAATCTATCTGCTTCCCAGCTTCAGTAATGGAAAGATGAAGTCTTTATTGCTAGTTATTTCTATCAAGATGGCTGCTTAAAGTTAAAGGCTCAAGGCGTCTGCTCAGTGTTATTGCAAAATAAACAGTTACTGTGCCTAATCTTCCAGGAAGACAGGAAACATCACAGAATGCCATGCACTTTATTGTTCTGGGATTGAACTGTATGCAGAGACAGCAGCTCATCCTTATGTGATATGATAGGATGGCTGAGCCATCAGGAAATGAATATGTAAACTGTGATATGAACCCCAAGGGATATTTGCTTTGTCTTACCAAGAAAGCATAGGACATGACAGGGCTCATTTAGTTTTCTGTTTATAGAAAGACAACTAGATAAATAGCTGACCGATTCTGGATCTTGGGAGATTTTGAATTGCAGAATTAATATATTTAAAATAATTACCTGCTTCACCCTCGTGATTAATTGCACCATTGTGTGGTTTCTTGTTAACATGCAGATGCCATATGAGGCATTTGACTCTGCTCAATCAAATGGGATAAAGCATTCTGGATTTGCTTCTAAAGAGTTTATTTATTTATCGTATCAGAAGAGAACTGAGTTAATAGGGCTTTCTTACCACAAACCAGCACTAGGATCATCCACATTAAGATAAACTCAGCACTCACTTCAGGATATTATAAGATATATTCCTTTTTCAAAGAAATAAGATTTGCTTTGGTTATTTAGTTTTACTGGAACTATATTGAGGCCAGTATTGCATACCCTTCAACATTTCACAGATGAAAATAATGTGGTCAAGATGTCAAAAGTTACTAATGAGGAAGAATGCACAAAAACAGAAGAGTTCGGAGTAGTTTCTTTTTGCCTGGGTCTGAAAGGAAGGCTTCAGCCCCCTCCTCTCCTGAGTTAATTGAGAGCAAACTGTTTCTGCAGTTTGAACCATCTGCAGCAATTGAAATAAGTTGAAGACAAAGCGGGAAAATGGGAGCAGGAGAAAGTGGTACATTTTAAAAGCATCTCAAAAAGTGGGACAGCAGTGGATTGATCAAAAGTGTCCTAGTAAAATCAAGTCATTTCATTATGACTTGTTACAGTTATTTCTTCCTTTCAGGTATATACAGATATTATGTGTTCATAATTAAACAGATGAACATTTATATATAATAATACTCAAATAGCATAAAATATTTGAAAAATGAAGGTCATTTTTCTAGCTAACCAAAACACCCAGAGCTGCAACCTTTTGGTAACAATCAACTATTCTAGCTGCTGACTCATATTTATGTGACTCATATTTTAAGTGGGTGAGATATGGTGTGATGTTTTATTTTCCAAGGGGAAAACCATGTACTCTTTCATTTCCATTTTTCTTTTTAAAAAATTTCATATGAAATTGGTAAAAAAAAGTGTGGGTTTTCTATGGAGACCACTATGCAGGTGACATTCTGAGGAAAGACAGGTGTGAAAAAAATGCAGCCCATCTAGGTCTTAGTATAAACCTGGTATTGGGTGCACCACTTTACACAACATTAGGCCAATTCATTTCAAGGACAGCAGCAGAAGCATAACAATTCAGTGTTTTGTTTTATATGATTTACTGTTAGATATAAATCCTGACAGTAAACCTCAACTTGAAGGTGGAAGTTTGAATATATAGCATGGCTTGTATTATTTATGAATTGGTTCATCAAACCTGTCTGCAATAATATGTCGGAAATTCAGGTTTTGATCAGAGGACAGAAATAAATGAGTACCTAGGCAAATTATTAACTCATTTTTTTTCTAACTAGATGATATCTAGCATCCTAGTATGGGGAGGCAAAGGCAGGACATGAATAAAGATCCTAATGACAACATTAAGAACAGCAGAAACTTTTCACCAGATTTCCTGATTATTGCCACTATTAATCCCATGCTTTAGTATGTTTATTAATTATACAAAGTTTCAGGGGTTTTTTTGTTTTGTTTTTTGGAATGGGTGAGTCTTTTGGCAGATTCCATGAGAGAGGAAAGCTTTAGAAGAAGAATTAGAACTGGGGGATATACATTATAAGGCTGTCTTCCTAGGCAATAGAATCCAGGAGAACAATTGAGAAACAATTGAAGAGCTGGGATTGTGGCCATTTGAATAATGACCTCTCTTAGCTTCTTCCCTATGACCTGCCCCCTCCCTGTGCATTCTGCCTCTCATTTGCCCTTTGCTCCAGTGGGTCACTTTGAATGATTCAGAGAGGCACCTCCTCTCTGAACAAATCTTGCCAAGAAACCCCTGTAACAGTGTTGTCTTAGGGAAGTCATAAACTGGAAACGCCTTGAAGGCATACAACAACAAAACAATGCTACAAATACTTGTTTTACTGCATACTTTTGCGTATCATACCCTTTGTTTACCACCCATTATGGTATAGAAAAATCAGACACGCCCCCCCCCCCCCAAAGATGGACTTCACATGAATTCCAAAATCAAATACGAAATCTATTTTATTTTACATTTTATAGAGTTGTGCAATTCCAAAAGAGTGGCATCCCCCCTCCTCACCTTCCTTCCAGTAACCATGCCAGGAGAGACAGAAAGACAATACATTCCAAAAGAGACTAACTCACCTTTCATAAACAGGTCACCTAAGGGGAGCTGGACAGGAAATGCTCGCTCTTTGTGTAAACTGGACTAGGCAATTAATCTAATCACAGACTGCTTTGCATATTGCCCCACCGCATTCCAAAGGTCTGCATTTTTCTCAGAGTGGACTTTCCAACAAACTCAGATTTTAAATCCACAAATGACAGCTGCTCATTTTTCCTGCCATGTAGGAAACCCCAACCAACAAATGCCCGGATCCTAACCAGACCGTCTTTTCAGCCAATCAGGGGAGGGTGTCGATATTCTGAATGGCAGTCAAAATGAATAAAATGTTCTGTACTCTGCAGTATGCTTTATGTTTGATGTTTTGATAATGTAAACTGTATTTGACATACTTTAATCCTGAAAGTAATAAACCTCTATTTCTGTTGCCTTCAAACCTGGTTCATGTATTGATTTGGCCATTGGTATAGCAGAGAGCACCCTGCAGTCCTAGCAGATAGCTGAAAACCAATTACCTTCTTAGCATAACCTGAAAATCTGAAACAAATGTGGCTGCAATGTTTGTTTATACATCAAGGTTAGCACCCCAAAGAAAACAACTAAGCAACAATAATGTGTAGGAAAGATATTTATGAGCCAGTCTGTTCCGAAGTGCTGCTTACTACCTGGAACAACCAAGTTAAGTTATGATTAGAACTCTACATTTGTTGTCTGTTTAATTGAGGTACTTAATGAGTGTTCATTTTAGATTTGTTTTAATAGTGATGGATTTTCATCATGTATAAATCTACTCTGAAAAATACAATTAATTGTTCACCTAGACAGAGCTCTTTGTCAGGCAAAACTAGTTGCTATATTAAGATTGCAGAACAGGCAAATATTTTTCATTTATGTTCCTTAAGTTTGGAGATCCCATCCTAGGCCTTGTGAGACTGTGGCTTCACAATACCCTGTTTCTTTATTACTCTCCTTTAAGTGCTGGATGTCTGCTGCATTCACGCTTTAGAAAGAGAAAGAACTGTATGTATGGGATGAAAGATCCAAGATTTTTGGGGCATCTGTTTTATGGTTTAGTTCTAAGAGGGTCAAAAGTGGCAGAGGCAGGGAGCATAGATCATAAGCTAGTAAACGCTTTTATTGGTGCCAAAATCTGCAAAGGAGAATCACAATTTTCTTCAACTATTTCAGTGGTACACAGTGATTTATGGAGAAAACCAGACTTTACAAGGGACATCCTTCCCTTCCAAACCTTCTTTTACTTCTCATTCTTTCTTCTGTCTCTTTCCTTTTATTTCTTTTCTCTCCCCCTTTTGGTCCCCAAAAGCCAAAGTTGTTACTCTGAGTCTTTTTTTGAGAAGAGAGGACCGTGATGAAATTCCTGTGTTGGCATGGATGATGTTAATGGCTAACATTGGGAGCAAAGGTCCCCAAAGGCCCCCACATCTGCAGCATTGTACAGACCTCACCTCTGAAAGGCCTCAAAGTGTGTAGCCAGCCAAGGCCTAATATGTATTAGCACGACAAAAGCCCAAGGAGGGGAGGAGAGGGGATGAGCTTTAATTTACTGAAGATTTATTAGGGCCTCATGAAATCGGCCTGAACCACCCATTTTCTATATCATCTATGCACATCTAAAGGAGGTGACTTTGTTGTGGGGAGATGGTCATTTAGAATTATCTAGCAACAAATCTTGCCTTGATGAAAGCAACAGAGACAGCAGCAAGATGTAGAGGCAAGTTCACACTCAGCCCTCCAAGTATAAAATCTGGAAATATGTAAATGTGAGAGTTGCCATTCAGAGAGGGTTTTTTTCTTTCTTTCTTCCATGCCCATTTCCTTATACGATGCAGCCAGATCTGTTTCCTATATACTGAGTCTTGTTTACTCAAAGAGATCAAATAGTTTGGTAAAGTTACAGGTTGAGGGGATTCTATTCAGGTACAAGAAAAAGGCAGTTCCGAATAGATTTCTTTCAGGAAGATTTTCATTTGAACAAATTAAGGTGCCATTCTGTTCACACTGTGTTCAAATATTTGCTCAAGTTAGAAGCTGAGATCTTGGTAGTTGGATGTAAATGCTCTCAACGGAATCACTTTATTTTTGAAGGGGAAAATTATTTTCCATAATTTGTCGCTGTCAGGTGAAAATGAAAAATGAAGATTCTGTTTGGAGCTGCATATTGAATTAAGATCGAATGGCTTTAAATCATCAGTTTCATTTGTGTGTGTATGTGCATCCTTGTACTTTTGAGTCTCTAAGTGACCCTAGATATCTCAGGCTGTGCACCTCTGAGCCCGGTTTCTCCCCATTTGGAAATCATCACGCCTGTGCTACTTTTCTCACTCAGTTATCTTCAGTACTCACTTCCAAACACATCCCTATATTAACACAGGAAAGGAAACCATCCCTGTGGGTGCCAAGATAATAAACTGGTTTGATATATATTTATTTGCCAGTGGCGTTTTTTCTTATGTTTAAAGTATGTGGAAAATTTCAGATAACCTGCTCTAGCTTTCAGGTTGCATTTTTACCTGTCTCACTTCCCTCTTTTGTGATCCCCATCACTTTGGACTGAGAACAGATATGCATGTTGACCTTTGGCATTCCATCCTGCTCTTAAAAGGCCTAGGAACCAGGGCAATTAAAAGAGAAAGAGAATAAATTGGCACCCTAAAAACATTATGTCAACAAGTTATATATCTAGTTACAGTAACTGATAAGAGCCTAAATATCCTAAAGGCACAGTATGCAGACTGATCTTGAAAGTTAACCAGGATCAGCTTTGGTTAGTACTTGTATCAAAGGCTGCCAATGAATACTAGGTGCTGAAGGCTATATTTCACAGAAAGGAACTGGCAAAACCACATCTGATTACTCTTTGTCTGAAAAAAACCTTATGAAATGTATGGGGTCGCCATAAGTTCATAGGCAACTAAAACATGCACACACACACATCTAACTGATAGTAAAATGTCAAATATGTAGAGGGCCATACCCTTATGTCTACATTGAAGAGATGCATTATACCAGGATAGGGCAGAGGTAGCTGAGACAGAAATAATGAAAACTTATTCAGATAAGAATATTGAAAGGCAGATGTTTCTGGTGAACAGTGTTAGTGGATAAAAAGAATGTGAGAGTAGCAATCAAGCTGCAAGTTTCCATTGACTTAATGTTTCTCCTGCTTTGTGGGCTGTAAAGTCATGTCAGCCCTAATCTATCCTTAATGAGCCTTCTGCCTTCTCTCTATTGCAAAGGGATACTCACTAGTATATGCAAATTAACATGCAATTGTCTTGTTAGTATTTGTTAAAAGCAACCTGTCCTTACTGTTTCTTAAAGAAATGTCCAACTCCACCTTGAAAGCTCTTTACATATTAATTTCCTATACTGGCAAAGCCACGTCTACATATTTCTTCTCTAAGAAACGTTTACTTCTTGGGAGGAGAGCAATGGTCAACCTTGACAAAATAGTGAAGAGCAAAGACATCACACTGGCAACGAAGGTCCGCATAGTGAAAGCAATGGTATTCCCCATAGTAACCTATGGATGCGAGAGCTGGACCATAAGGAAGGCTGAGCAAAGGAAGATAGAAGCTTTTGAAATCCGGTGCTGGAGGAAAATCCTGAGAGTGCCTTGGACCGCAAGAAGATCCAACCAGTCCATCCTCCAGGAAATAATGCCCGGCTGCTCACTGGAGGGAAGGATATTAGAGGCAAAGCTGAAGTATTTTGGCCACATCATGAGGAGACAGGAAAGCTTGGAAAAGATCACGATGCTGGGGAAAATGGAAGGAAAAAGGAAGAGAGGCCGACCAAGGGCAAGATGGATGGACGGTATCCTTGAAGTGACTGGCTTGACCTTGAAGGAACTGGGGGCGGTGATGGCCGACAGGGAGCTCTGGCATGGGCTGGTCTATGAGGTCATGAAGAGTCAGAGATGGCTAAACGACTGAGCAGCAGCAGCAAGAAAACGCTATCAAATTCAAGGCAGCAGATGATTTGAAGGTCTATTCATTCACTTTCTTACTTTTGTATATTTTGCTGATATTCAGATTGAGAAGACAGCAGAAAGAGGACCGTAAGCAAGCAGTGTCATTCGCTTCCAAAGAGATAGAGCCAGATCTCAGATGGATGTAATTTGTGGGTGCAAATGGGGAAGAAAAATACTGCTTTTTGATGACTGCTCCCCACCACCACAGCCCATATTATTTCTTGGTCACAGGGGAGGTAGTCTGATTTGCTATCTGGACTGACCCTCTTTTTAAATACTACTCAAGCAGGCTAGGACTCTAACACTGACATTTTTTTTCTTTACATGATTTTTCAGCAGCTATGAAGACAAATTAATGGGCCACAGAACAAATCAAGTATGAACTCTCCTTTGAAATCAGGATGACTAAAAAGAGATGGTCATACTTTGGCCATATCATGAGAAGACATGATTTACTAGAAAAGATAATGCCTGATAAGAGGAAAAGAGGGAGATCATATTACAGATGGATAGACTCAATCATGGCAGCCCTGGCCCTGAGCTTACAAGACCTGAGGATTGTTGAGGATAGGATGATCTGGAGGTCTCTCATTCATGAGGTCACCAGAAGTCAAACATAAGAACAGTTTAAAACAACAAATCATTTTTACCTTTTTTGCCTGGCAAATGACCCAATGGGCTTTGAAAGCTGGTGTGAATCATTTTATTGCTTTGAATTGGCCTTACAGTTATCACAATGTCTCTCCCTGCACTAGGAGAAGAAACTATTAGACAAAGTCAGCACTCTCACTGTTTAACTCTGCATATGATTCTCTAACTGTAATACAGGAGACTGCAATCCCATACCCTGAAAATTAACAGTTTTAATAATGGCACAGGACATTACTTTCTGCATGAGAGTCTCTTTCAACACATTGGCTACATAATGTACTTTATGATGTATGTTTTGGATTCATGCTCGCTTAAATACCATGCAGGCACCAGATTCTGTAAGGTCTCAGAAGCTAAGCAGGGACAGGTTAGTACTTGGATGGGAAGATGCCAACAAATAGGTAGGTTATATATCAGAGAGAGTCCTTCTACACTGGCCCCAAAAAGCAGAAGAAACCAGGAGAAGAAGGGTGTGGCTAAAATGTGCACTGGATCGCATTAACGGCAAAAAAAAACAAGTGTTAAAAAGGTGCATTTAAAATCAGATTTCAGCTAGAAAATCCATGTATTCGCATCACTGTACATTCTTGCAAGGAAAACATGTGACTTCCTATATGCTGGTGTGGTCTTCGCCAGTGCATGTCCACATTTTAAAATCTCAAAACAGCTGATGAGGGCTGTAAACAAATGGATCCACAGACACACAGGTGGTTAAATGGAAGCACAATTGGAAAGCAATTGCAATGAGAATTCTCTGCAACCATTCCTTTCTGATATTTATGAAATTAAACAGAGCTTGAATGTACAAAGTGGACACCAGCATGGCAGACAAGTGAACTGAAAGGAAAACGGAATTCAAGATGGGAAAAGTAGAGGCAACAGGAGGGTGAGGAGAGATAATGACGAGAAATGTGCATGTGTGCACATTCAGATATTCACATCAGAGCTTATAAGGTCCAGCACCGCTCAGAGAGTTGATTAAAAGAACAATATAAAAATAAAATTTGCAATTGATGTCCCCCATCCATCTTGCAAATTTCTAAAATCCACTACAAATGAGTGTGTCAGGATGCTGGGAAAGCATTTACTGGGACTGACAGTTTGTGTTTTGACTTGCTGTCAGGTACTGCAATTTTTTGCCCCAGCTATTTGTTCCAGATTATGAAAGGAGTCTTGAGTATCCTTACCTTAAAAAACCCCAATGAAACCAGTGGAGTTGCCATAAGTCAACAGGCCAACTTGAAGGCTCATGCAGATCAGTAGAGCCTATAAAGATTTAATGAGTATGAGGGAAGACTCATAGAGTTGAAAGAGACCAAAAGGGCCATCTGGTCCAACTCATTTCCATGCAAGAATACACAATCATGGAGTTGTGTGTTGATTTCCATATGAAATCTGCTACCTTTGAACTTTTGGAGCACTATGGCTGTGTTTACAGCCACAGTAAGGAATGTGGCCCTGTAAATATGGAACTACTATTTCCAACAGTCCAGCATAGCCAGTGATGAGATAGGGGGAGTTACTGTTCACCACCTGTTGAAGGGCTCACATTCTCCCCATCCCTGGCTTGTAACATTGGGACCTTAAAAGGTCCCTGCATCAATGTAAACATCAAAACCATTTTTTCATCTTAGCATTAGGGCCTGACCTTCATGGCAGGATACAGCAGCTATTTGAGAGATGCTGCTCTGAAATTGTGACTGAGCCAATGGATGGCACAGTTCTCCAGTTCAAGGGGCTTTCATGGTTATAGGGTGGGATTATCAATAGCCCCTTAAATGAAGTTTTAAGGGCCCTCAAAACATCTTTAAACTAGCAGAACAGAGCATTAAAAGGTTTGTAATGGCCCCACTTGCCTCATAGTGGATACCTTTTTTTAGCTTCAGTGATACAGACCCATTCCCACTATTGCTGCTAAAATGACTCCAAGGACTGGATTACACAATAGTTCCCCTGGATTGGTAATTGACTTTCATCACATCACCTTGCTATGCTCTGTTTTCTAGGGTGCCATTTGCTCCCTTGTAAACTGCAACTGTAAAACGTCTTTAATAGAATAGTTCTTTAATCATGCTCCTGAGAGCTCTTCTGAAGGAAAGAAAGAAAAAGTTTGGTTAACAATGCCAATTTCTTTCCCTGTTTCTAACACTGTTTTTCCACTTCAATGAAAAAGAGGATGTGCACTTGCCTTCAAAATGGAGCATTATCCTACATAAGAGGCAAGCATCCTAAAATGCCATGTCAGGTTTGTATCACCGAAACTAAAGTAGCAGGAAGTATATAATTGTAATAATGAGTCTTGCCCTTTGAAATCAAGGCACTGGCTTCATACATACTCATGCTGGTTTCTTGTATTGTGTATCATGTATATGTATTGAATGTTTTTATTATATGTAAACCACTCTGAGTCCCCATGGGAGATAGAGTGGTATATAAATAAAGTTTGTTGTTGTTGTTGTTGTTGTTGTCATGTGGCCTGTAGGATCTTAGAATTGATACCTATTCATCTTCCTAAAACATACGGTACCATCTGTTTTCTCTTTACCTTTATTGTTATGCATCATATGCCTGTCCCTCTCCTTTTTTTCAAAAACAGCAGATAAAAAGAAGTAATTGACAACGCTAACAACTAGAGCCAACCTGTGCCTCTGGCGACTTGTATGATTAAGTTTTCTATTAATATCAGTAACAATATGCAGGGATAGGCTTAGTCATTTTGATATACCCGTAGGCACACTGTGATTCTATCCCCTGTACTGGTATTTTGGGACCTGGCAAATCTCCCATCTCAGATGGGATGTTTGTGGGTGTCCAGATGTTAGATTACTGTTTATGCTAAGATTAATGGGAAGTTGTTGTTGTTGTTGTTGTTGTTGTTGTTGTTGTTGTTGTCATTCGTCCTGTCTTTTCCTCAGTGTGTGACTAAAAGTGATTTACAGCAATTAAAACAAAAATACAAACAGCTCTCTGTATCCATAGATTCTGTACCCATGGAGTCAACTATCCATGAAATTTTAACCTGCAGCCCCTGCCCCAAAAAAAATCCTCCAAAGCAAACAATGTTATATCAACAGAACCATTTTACTACACTATTGTATATAATGGGACTTGAGCATCCACATATTTCAAATGTCGGGAAGGTTGCATGGGAGAATATGGTCTTTCAGGTAAGATGGACTTGAATTATATAAGACTTTATAGGTCATTACTAGCACTTAGAATTGTACCCAGAGATGGACTAGAAGCCTAGAGCTGTTGCAACAAGGGAGTTTTGTGAAAGTCCAATATCAGCAGAAAAAAAACACACATTAACTGCTTTGTCTTAACCTCCCTCTGCTTGGTTCAGTCTCTCAGCTGTCTGTCAATTCTTGTGTTTAGACTGATAGGAGTTGTGGCTTCTGCCATATGTGCCAATATAGGGCTTACCATCATTCTGTGGGATAAAATTGGCATGGGCTCTTTATTGCTATCACCCCAAAACTGTAGCATTATCTCCAAATACCAATCATTTCAGCATATCTCTTTTAGCCTGTTTAGAAAACTATTTGGCCCTGCTGTAAAAAATAAAATAAAAAAACAAAGTAGATGTGTGGTCCCTAAGTAAAAACAAACAGCAATCTGGATTTGTGTTTGCATAATAAGAGTTAATGTATTGTTTTTTCTTGTGTTGTTAGAATTGACTCTTTAACCTTATGTATGTTTCAGGATGTTGTTTTTATCATAAGTAGCCACATAACCTCTTAAATGTTGTATGCAGCCTTGAATCTGCATACAACATGTGATAGAAATTCGCAAACATGTATTAATATAATACCTTTTGACAGCAAGCAGAATAGCATCACTATGTACAAACTTCGGATATATCCAGTTCCATTCATCAAGCTAAATATAATAGAAAAGTGGAGTGAGTGAAGAGCAGATGATGCAGAAGTTATGGTATCTTTATAACCACAGTCATGTAGTTGAATGGATAGAAGTGTTTTTTTTTGGCCAAGGATGGTATTGGTAGATCTTTTCTATCAACTTCTCAGAAAACCTCTGCTTCCTGGTGTTGATGACATATTGATGTTCAGGCAATCATCCATCTATCACCATTATTTCAGGCCTACTGACTAAATTCCCCTTCACTAGAATACTGTCATTGAGACCCTCTGAAACCTCTCCCTCACCAACAGTTTTCATGGCTTGATTCTTACAAATAGTTATACAAGGCGCAGGGAAATCCAATTACATCAGATGCTGTAGCAAGAATTTTAGCACCTTTCAAAACACTGGCCTTGATTATCTCTAATAATATAGCCCTCAAGGCAAACTGTCATAGATAGATAGGGATGAATATAGGGTAAACAGGAATCTCATGTCATTTTTTTTTCCCTTCTCCTCTTTCTCCTCCTGTTTTTCCATTTACAGATTCACAAATGTCCATTTGATCTGCAGAACCTTCAATAAACAGGAGCAGAAAGATTATTGTTTTTGATTTGATCAGCAGGATTGACTACATAAAGCAAATATGTATGTACCAGGTTTAAAAATGTTATGATAAAAAAATTAAGAATATCAGTGGATTGGGGAAATGTTCTGACATTTGGCAGGCTTGCAGTTGTAAATGTGGCCTATAAATGAGGCAGGTTTCATGCTGATAGACCTAAAAATGACAGAGAAACAAGCCTCTAAAATTTCCCTGTTGGCACCGATGGACTAAATCTTTCTGGCACTAAAACTAAAACAGAAACCCCTCCTGAATTCGGGAAGCTCCCTAAAAACAGAATGGGGGTGGGGGCGAAAACTGGGCACTGAAAAAGGCATAGGGTTTTCTCGAATTGCACACCTCTGGTTTACATATGCATGTTTATGTGACACAGCAGTGATTTTGCCAGGTCCTCCTCTGAAATGTAGCCCAAAGCACGTGGTATTCAATGACAGTCTCCCATCCAGACACTACTGGGAGAAGGCTGCTTGCTTAGCTTCCAAGATCAGCTGGGATCTGGTGCCTTTAGGGTATTTACATAACAGGTTTATTTAGACCAATGTATATTTTATTAAGGAGTGTTACATCAAATACAATACCTTATTCAGACCAGTCATTTGACCATCTCAGAATGACCACGCATGCAAAACTCTTAAGTGTCTGGATGTCTTTAGGCTTAGGGCTCTGGAGAGGCCCTGCTCTCAGTCCCGCCAGCCTCAGAGGTGTGGCTGGTGGGAACGAGGGACAGGGCCTTCTCGGTGGTGGCTCCCCGGCTGTGAGACACCTTCCCCGGAGATATGCAACCAATTTCAACCTTGTTGGGCTTTAGAAAAGCCCTAAAAATATGGCTGTGTGCCCAGGCTTTTAATCAATAAATGGCAAAGATGACACAGACTGAACTAAGGATAAAGCATGAGGTTTCTCTAGGATGAACGGACCTGATTTTACGTTTTAAATTTATATATTGTAATTTATATTGTATTTTTTAATAGTTTAGTCTTATGTATCGTTTTGATACTGATTTTGTACGGGCATCGAATTGCTGCCATTACTGTAAGCCGCCCTGAGTCCCTTTGGGTGAGAAGGGCAGGATATAAATGTTAGAAATAAATAAAATAAATAAATAAGTAATTGAGTTGAGTCATCATATGATTTCCTTTGCTGCCTCTCAAACCCTCTGGTTCAAATTTCATTAGGGCGCCCTTGAAGGAACAGGGATGTAGTTGCTCTTTCAAGACAATGATATGAATTACACTGAGGACCAAAGGGGGATTTCCTTCTTGCTTTTAAATGGAGGAGAGAGGAAGAGGAAAGGAGAGATTAATACAGACTAAGATGAGTGCAAGACTTTGTAATCTACAATACTCAGAGGAGGGTGGTTATGTCTCTTCAAGACTGCACTTTATTTGTATTGTGTTTTGCATAATAAGGATTGACTGTTGCTTTTAAACACAACTTTATAGAGAGACGTCACCAATGGTAACTAGCAATTGTAACAGAGAACTGTCTTCCAAAGTTTGATTTACTATCTCTGGAAAGAAGGCCACCCTGAAAAGTATATAATAATTTCAAAGGCTGAAGGATAGTCTTTCTTTGTAAGGGTCAAACATGTCAATAATATTGGGATGTAACAGAGATGCAAGGAAAATAATGTTTCCTATATAGGTGTGTATGTATTCATATCATACAAATGTTTGGACTAAGAAACAAAGTAACTCATATTCACTTTTCAAAATTATTTATTTTGTCCAAACAATTCATGATTGTATGCTCCTTGGAGAGACAAAGGGGACTGCAATTTTCAACATGATCATAAGCAAATCTTTAGTAATTTTGAGCATCTTGATAATGAGCATTTTTACCATCACTTCAGAGGCAATCTAAATCAATAATTTCACAACCATGTTTCCTAGATCAATGGATATATGAAGATACTTTGAAATGCTGTCAGCATTAAATGGCCTTTCCCAGGGAGTTCTAGCAATTAAGCATCTTAAAATTCACTTTTTCATTATTCATAAATGAACTAGATGAAAAATTGTACCAGTCAATGTTGTCATTCTGTCCATCCAATTCTCATACAGATAAAATCTTTCTGTTTCATCATATATGGTTTTTCCCCCCTTACCTGTATTTTCTCTTTTTCCCTGAATTTATGTGGATGTTGTCCTCATAAATGCATGTTGCTCTTCTTACAAAACTCCTAAAATATTATTTCTACATACATTTTCAACCTTAAATATTGATTCTGTATTTCAGGAGTTTGTAGGTCTGCATTCAGGTTAAATGAATTTATGCTCCTCTGTGGCTGAGTAAAGTTCAAATCCTCCAGACATTGCCTGAAAAATTACTATTCATAGATGGATTAACCCTACAATACCAGTATAGAAATATATCTAAAGTTTTAGAGCATTCCTTCTGGAATGGAACACTTACAGGCAACACTGGAAAGCCATGATTTCCAGCACAAAAGAACTGTGCTGCCTTTGATCTATCAGGTTTGGTCATTTGTAAACAGCTATTAATTGGCTTTGTCAGGCTGAGATCCTTATCATCTTTCAGTCTAATTTCCCCTGTTCGATACATTTCCTCTGCTATAAAAATATTCATCACCTATCCCTGTCAGCACTGATTAAATCAAATGCTCCTCCTTTCAGCTCCTCTCCCAAGTGCAGTTGTAAAACTGTCAACCCAGTGCTTGACAAGAGCCAGGCCCCACTTCCTTCAAGGCTTTGTCTCTTGAAAGGGGGAAATATTTAGGTGTCATTGGGAGGATGGCTGCTGTGGAAGCCAATGGACCTCAAATGATCCTTTTGACTGGAAGACTGATAAGAAGGGAAGCATTTTCACAGGCAGCAGCTGTGATATTCCTGGTGTTGCTGGGGTTTGGATCCCTTCTTTCCCTCCTTTCAAAGGGCCTCTTCTGAGCCTCCTTCCTGCCTCTCAACACTCTAAATTCTTCTCAGTCGTCTGCTTGCCAACACTTGCAGCCTTAGGAGTGAGGAGATGACAGGAATATCAAACGCCTTGAGAGGAGGCACCCATGAGTCACAGAGGGACAGCAGCTGCTGCATCCATCAAGTGCCCTGAAGCCACTTGCATAAATAAAATATCCAAATGCCTGTAGACCTTGAAGACATTCACTGGTACCAGATTAAAGGGATGCTGTTTTCCTTAACCTCTTTGATCTGCCATACTATAGTATAGCCAGTGGTCATTAAAATCCAATTGTGTGTGTATTAAATCTTCACAAAGGGCATATCTAGATATAGACTGTGTTGGGATTGCATGTGCATCCAATTCAGCATATCGGAATATATGATCCAGTGACTATATAAATTTATTAGTATCTCTCTTTTCATGGTATATTAAGATCGAATACATAGGAAGTTATGGTCCCTCTCTGCAGAAGGTTAAGATATCATGAAAGAGAAGATCAGAGCAATGGTATCCTTGACACACTGAAACCAGTAGCCTCCTTAAACCTGTATGACTGAACTCAGGTTATGCAAAAACTACCAAGAAGAAAAGTGTAGGTCCTTCTTTCAAAGCTATTTTAAAAATATGGAAAGCTGAAAGCTAGGCTAGTTACAATGCTAAACATGTAACAGCTGATGAAAATTGCAGTTTTGCATTTACCTCCCCTTTTCGCAGTAACATTTAGTGGAAGTAAACTTTTATGCACTAATATTTGTTTACTTAATTTATATCCCATCTTTTCCCTAGCATAGAATCCAAACAGGTTCACATCAAATCGAGCACAAAATATAGTAAAACATCTGATACAAAAGGTTTTTTTTAATAATAATAATAATAATAATAATAATAATAATAATAACAATATGCAAACAGGTCTTTTAAAAACACTAGATCACATCAGTTTGAAATACATGAAAGCATAATAAAAAGAGAAAAAGGATAACACACTCCATTGTGCTTCAACTTTTCATTCCCCATGATTCATCTGTATATCTAATTTGGTTTTCAATTTCCCATTCAATGCATTTTAGTTTGTGTCTAGAGTTACTAAACTCTGCCCTCTACAATACTTTTTTTTGTACTTATAACCACCCATTTCTTACTCAAAGATTCTGCTCCCTATGGCTACTGATGGTTGCAATGCTAGTGTGTCCATAAATCCACTCTGGGTTTTACTTAAGAGCTATCCAAGGTCCTGAACAATATCTCCCAAAGAGATTTAGCACTTTTGATAAATCCTGTAAAGTACCAACTATAACCTGGAACAGATTCACTGCCCCTCTGGAATCTAAGCCAACAAACCTTACTACTTCTTTTTTGTACTGGGGCCATAATTTTAAAATTCTTCCCCCCAAAAGAAGTTTGCCTCTGTTTATTCATTGCTAGCAAGCAAGAACTGGAAAAGTGATGTGTTGTTTTGGATGGAAATACTTGGGAGTGCGAAAAGCCTTTTTTCTCCTAAGATTAAGTGTGACTATAAACTAACCATCTACAACTGTGTAATTCTGGTTGCTGTCTGCATTTAGAGAGTTTAATATCACAATTAGAGTCAGCTTCTTCCCTCTGCTAATTTAGGTTGCTGATAGTTCAGTTGTTTTAATTTTCCAAGCTTGATTTTTTTTTTCATTATTATATTTCATTTTTAAGAATGCCATCTGCCTTAAAAGGCTTTAGGCACAAAAGAGGGGATACACATATTTTAGTCAATGAGAGTTAATCTACCAGCTTGGTTTGATGAGGTTTTATGAAGAACTTAAAAGCTTAATCATGATATTGTGATGTTTTCTGTGACCTAACAAAAGCATTATACTAATACTAGCTGTGCCCGGCCACGCGTTGCTGTGGCGAAGTATGGTGGTATGGGAAATAAAGTATTGAGGAATTGGTGGTAGTTAAGGTAAAGGGTTAAGGTTTTCCCCTGACATTAAGTCCAGTCGTGTCTGACTCTGGGGGTTGGTGCTCATCTCCATTTCTAAGCCAAAGAGCCGGCGTTGTCCGTAGACTCCTCCAAGGTCATGTGGCCATTGACATGACTGCATGGAGCGCCATTACCTTCCCGCCGGAGCAGTACCTATTACTCTACTCACACTCTGGGGGTTGGTGCTCAACTCCATTTCTAAGCCAAAGAGCCGGCGTTGTCCGCAGACTCCTCCAAGGTCATGTGGCCATTGACATGACTGCATGGAGCGCCTTTACCTTCCTGCCAGAGCGGTACCTATTGATCTACTCACACTCTGGGGGTTGGTGCTCATCTCCATTTCTAAGCCGAAGAGCCGGCATTGTCCGCAGACTCCTCCAAGGTCATGTGGCCATTGACATGACTGCATGGAGCGCCGTTACCTTCCCGCCGGAGCAGTACCTATTCATCTACTCTCATTTGCATGTTTTCGAACTTCTGGGTTGGCAGAAGCTGGGGCTTTAAATAATCTGTGGAAGAGGCCTAAGTGAAGCCTAACTCTGCCTGTCCCCTGGGCTGAGTTGGTTGCTAGGAGACCAAGTGGGCGGAGCTTAGACTTCTAACTGGCAGCAATTGGATAAAAACAATTATTCCTCTCCCTCTAATTAGGACTTTATTTTTCTTTTCTTTTTGTTGTATCAACCTAGAGCAGTGGATGATGGGTTGTGTTGTCAAATTTTGAGGTTGGGGGGGCCTGTAATTTTGTTGTTTTGTCCGCTGCCCTGATGCCATCACTCTTTTATATATATAGATTAATATATTAGTTGCATGGATCTTTATGATTACTCATTTTGTTTTAGTTTTATGCACAAACAGTATTGTAAAAAAAATGTTTTCTAAACATTTTCTGCCATTTTACTTTCAGTTTGAAAATTAAATGTATAAAATCAAATAATTCTTATATCTCATAGCCTACATTGGTTCTTATTATCCTGCATTACACATTGGTGGAACATGCTTCATAGAACTGGCTGAGCCACCTAAAGCAAGTCTTTTATTTCACTGTATTTTCTTCTCACATATGCTGTCTATGCACATGTGCCCTTACTGTCAATTCACCTCTTAACTTATGGTGGCACCACAGATTTCACAATGTCTTTTTAGGCAAGGAGTACTTGTAGGTGGTTTGCCATTGACCTTCTTTGAAACATAGCCCCAAGCACCTCAAATTCATTGATATTCCTCATCAAAGTATTAACTATGTTTGACTCTGTTTAGCTTTCACATTCAGACAGTATGTACTTCCGTCAGTATTTTGGCTCTATTTCCATACTTTCATTTGGTGAAAAAACCACTGAAGTTGGAAACAGGATGTTCTTGTATGGGGGTACGTCTTCATATAGATAAGGAGTTGCCCTCCATATTTTGGATCACCCAATTATCTCTTCTAGGTTGTACATTTTGGGAGTTGATCCAGATCATCTGGAAAGTAAAAGTTTCCTTGATATACATTCCCTCCAAAATATATCCCAGGACAATATTTATCTTCTCAAGGATAGATCACAAACCTTATCTAGGACAGAATGTTCTGACCAAAACTGAGCAATTTTACTAAAATCATAGGAATGTGCAAAGGCTGTGAGCATATAACTGCGGTGTATCCTCAGATGTTCTTTATCTTTGGTAACAGATCTGAAGAGAGTGAAAAATATGCCTCTTAATTGCCCCTATTTGTGATGGGCATCCCACAGTGGGGAAATGCTGAGAGCTATGGTCCAGCAGACATTTTAGAAAATTAGCAAATTAATGCATGACTGCATTTTTTTAATGGAAACAAATGTGAAAAAGCTCTCCCAAAGAGAAACACAGTGGAACTGTTTGTACTTCCTGGGTGGTCTTCTTTTATTTAATTGTTGCATGATAAATCAATTATGAGGTCTCAGAAGGGGAGCCTTGCAAGATTGTATTTTGTGAATTTTAGTAGATTTTCCAAAGAGCAGCCAGATTTAAAAAACAGCTAAAGCTGCAAGATCAGCAAAATAAAAATAGAGTTTAATCAAGCACTAGCTTGTGTGAAATAACTGCCCGTGTTTAACAGAAGTATTGTGATTTTAGGCAAAAGAATATATGTTCTACCACACTCTAGAGCAGCTATAGGAAAATTGTGTGTTAAGTGCGTCCACAAAGTGATGTTGTTATTTCCAAGCACAACGTCTCACTGAAATCTTTTCAGGGAACCATTGTATGACTTTTCTCTCAGGGTAGTCCACTTGCTTTAAATATTTAAATATTCAAAACCCTTCTCAGAACATTTTGTAAGCCTCCAACACAAGATGCAAACAACTGTAACTAACTAATGGGATAAATAATCCACTTTAACTTTTAGTATGAACTTTAGAAGACCTATCCAAGGGTCTTTCCAGACATGCCCAAAACCTGTGATGGGTTCTGGATTATCCTGAGGCATTCAAAGGATAATCCAGATTAATCTAGAGTAAACCTGGATTTCCAGGTTTATTCCAGGTTAAAAAACACTTGAAAAGGTCTAGTTCAGATCTTTTCAGGTGTTGGGCCTGTGGGGATTGACTCTTGGGGCCACTGAAGATGATTCTGAGGGGCCAATCTCAATTGCCATCCCAGTTCTTCGGGCCTCTTGTGCTGGAGGGTGACAAAATGTTCAGAGAGGCTTTTGAATATTTATACCAATTGTATGTTCCATACAAAGATGGATGGGAGGTAGACCTTGAAATGATGAACCTACCCTGTTTCCGCAAAAATTAGACATCCCCTGAAAATAAGACCTATTAGAGGTTTTGCTGAATTGCTAAATATAAGGCCTATCCCGAAAATAAGACCTAGCAAAGTTTTTGTTTGGAAGCATGCCCACTGAACAGAACACCGAAGCATGCAGGATCGATAAATGTACATACCATAGATTGTTGTACATAGAAATAATGGTAGTAACAAGAAATTCTTTATAGGATTCACAGTTTGTTTGGTTATGCTGATTTGTGATGACAACTACTGTACAATATATGATAAATGTTCATTTTTTGTTCAACAATAAATGTGAATTCTTCTTCATGGAAAAACAAGACATCCCCTGAAAATAAGACCTAGCGCAACTTTGGGAGCAAAAATTAATATAAGACAATGTCTTATTTTTGGGAAAACATGGTATGTGTATGAGATAGGTTAGGGCTTAAAGTTCGCTGTATACTCTGCATTATCCAATCAATCCTCCAGTGCAGTGGTTCTCAAACTGTGCTCCTCCAAATTTTTTGGACTTTGGCTTCTACAATTCCTAACAGCTGATAAAATAGATGGGACTTCTGGGGGCTGAAGTCTAAAACACCTGAGAACCTATGCTCCAATGGATCAGCCCATATGCTGAGATCATCTGCAGATAACTTGCTGCCTCAGTTGGTCAATGGGGACAGAAAGCAGGATCTCTTCAGTAATAACACTTTGAAAGCTCTGCATTCAGTGATTTACCTAGTGCATAGTTTGATATATTTTAAGTGTCAGTCTATGTTCATTGCAGTATAACTGAGTTTAATCTTTCACCATTGGCTATAGGGATGGGAGTTATAGTTTAATAACTTCTGGAAGTCTACTCTCCCTATGTTGGCCTAGGATCAAGAAAGTGTGCTATTATATCAAGTCCATTGATTCATATAGCTCCAAAGCATTACTGCATAATGAAAGTGTTTGTGAAAAGGAGAGTCTTTCCAGAGTTTGAAGACAAGAGTTTTTTCTAGTTCTACTTGGGACTTCTACTCAGTGAAGTCATTGTCTATCTGGTCATTGAAGTTGCTGTTGTGCTTTAAGTTTTCCATTAACTTTTAGTACTACTGCTTCTTCATTGGGGATTTCGTAGTAGGAATTTGTAACTGTTTTTTTTTTAAAATTTAAGCTTTGTTATTATGAATTCCCTTATGGTATAATATGAAAAGATAACATATATAAATTTTAAATACTGTACATTGACTTTCTCTCTCTCTCTCTCTAGATATAGATATAAATATAGATATATCTCCTGTTTCTGAAGGATCCTGGGTCCCGGAGGATGTCATTCATCCTGTTCTGGAAAGGTTTGTACTCTGTATGAAAGACCAGGGCTCATTCACACTGCCAATTAGAATCATAGAATCATAGAATCATAGAATAGTAGAGTTGGAAGAGACCTCATGGGCCATCCAGTCCAACCCCATTCTGCCAAGAAGCAGGAAATTGCATTCAAAGCACCCCTGACAGATGGCCATCCAGCCTCTGTTTAAAAGCCTCCAAAGAAGGAGCCTCCACCACAGTCCGGGGGAGAGAGTTCCACTGCCGAACAGCCCCCACAGTGAGGAAGTTCTTCCTGATGTTCAGGTGGAATCTCCTTTCCTGTAGTTTGAAGCCATTGTTCCGCATCCTAGTCTGCAGGGCAGCAGAAAACAAGCTTGCTCCCTACTCCCTATGACTTCCCCTCATATATTTGTAAATGGCTATCATGTCTCCTCAAATTTCTCTTCTGCAGGCTAAACATACCCAGCTCTTTAAGCCCCTCCTCATAGGGCTTGTTCTCCAGACCTTTGATCATTTTAGTTGCCCTCCTCTGGACGCTTTCCAGTTTGTCAACATCTCCCTTCAACTGTGGTGCCCAGAATTGGACACAGTATTCCAGGTGTGGTCTGACCAAGGCAGAATAGAGGGGTAGTATGATTTCCCTGGATCTAGATGCTATACCTCTATTGATGCAGGCCAAAATCCCGTTGGCTTTCTTAGCAGCCGCATCACATTGCTGGCTCATGTTTAATTTGTTGTCCACAAGGACTCCAAGGTCTTTTTCACATGTACTGCTGTCTAGCCAGGTGTCCCCCGTTCTGTATCTTTGCATTCCATTTTTTCTGCCGAAGTGAAGTATCTTGCATTTGTCCCTGTTGAACTTTATTTTGTTAGTTTCGGCCCATCTCTCTAGTCTGTTAAGATCGCTTTGAATTCTGCTCCTTTCTTCTGGAGTGTTGGCTATCCCTCCCAGTTTGGTGTCATCTGCAAACTTGATGATCATGCCTTCTAACCCTTCATCTAAGTCGTTAATAAAGTTGTTAAACAGAACCGGGCCCAGGATGGAACCCTGCGGCACTTCACTCATGACTTCTTTCCAAGATAGGGAGGAGGGAGCAAGCTTGTTTGCCGCTGCCCTGCAGACTAGGACACGGAACAATGGCTTCAAACTACAGGAAAGGAGATTCCACCTGAACATCAGGAAGAACTTCCTCACTGTGAGAGCTGTTCGACAGTGGAACTCTCTCCCCCGGGCCGTGGTAGAGGCTCCTTCTTTGGAGGCTTTTAAACAGAGGCTGGATGGCCATCTGTCGGGGGTGCTTTGAATGCGATTTCCTGCTTCTTAGCAGGGGGTTGGACTGGATGGCCCATGATGTCTCTTCCAACTCTACTATTCTATGATTCTATGATTCTATGATTCTAAGATGAAGATGACGTATTGGTGAGCACCCTTTGGGTTCGTTCGCTTAGCCAATTACAGATCCACCTAACCGTAGTTTTGTCTAGCCCACATTTTACTAGTTTGTTTGCCAGAAGGTCGTTGGGGACTTTGTCGGAGGCCTTACTGAAATCTAGGTACGCTATATCCACGGCATTCCCTGTATTGACCCAGCTTGTAACTCTATCGAAAAAAGAGATCAGATTAGTCTGGCATGACTTGTTTTTGGTAAATTCGTGTTGACTATTAGCAATGACTGCATTTGTTTCTAAGTGTTTGCAGACCACTTTCTTAATGATCTTTTCCAGAATCTTGCCTGGTATCGATGTGAGGCTGACCGGACGGTAATTGTTTGGTCGTTCTTTTTTCCCTTCTTGAAGATAGGGACCACATTTGCCCTCCTCCAATCTTCTGAGACTTCTCCCATTCTCCAAGAACTCTCAAATATGATTGCCAGTGGTTCTGAAATAACTTCTGCTAGTTCCTTCAGTACTCTTGGATGTAGTTGATCTGGCCCTGGCAACTTGAATTCATTTAGAGTGGCCAGGTTTTCCTGGACAACTTGTTTCCCTATTTCTGGTTGGATTTTCCCCAATCCTTCATCCATTTCATGTTGCTGAGGTTGAAGATGGCTTTCTTTTTGTGAGAAGATCGAGGCAAAGAAGGCATTAAGCAGTTCTGCCTTTTCCCTATCCCCTGTCGCCATCACCCCATCGTCTCCTCGCATTATAATTATAATGAAATGACTCAACTTGAACTGCTATAGAATCTTGGGTCTTTAGGAAACTTTGTTTATAATTATTACACAGGAAGATATCTTTTTTCAGCCAATTACAAATCCCAGAATTTCATAGGATGTTGCCATCTTAGTTAAGGTAGAATTAGAGATCTATAACTATATTGTAGAAACAGTTCCCAGATCAGGAGTTGTGTGTTCTACACTGCACACCTTTTCCAAACATATCAGTGACAGATGATAGCTTTTATCTCCTTTGACTAGATTCAAGTGATTTCCCTGACTTTTCTTGTTAAGGATGGTCTTAGAACCAAGTACCTGAACATATATTTGAGGTCATAATGGGCCAGGCACTATGTTTGATTTCAGCTCTTGAGAGAAAAAATGGCTGTTTCTATAACCCTACCCTTCATATTTGTGCATTTTCCTAATTTCTATTTCATGAACATTGGTTATGGGTTTTTATATATTTATATATCATTGTACTTCATAATTTCTTTGTAATAGAAGAGGCTTCTGACCATAGAGAACCATACCAATGATGAGCATTTTGCTATGGTAGGCAGCCATCTGTTTATGTCTTTCACTGGCATAATCTCTTTCAAGTATACATATTTGCACAAATATGTGCAAACTCATAAAATATTGCCATGCTGAGTCTCCTACAACTGTAAGACTACAGCCCCATTTTATGCAGAGCAAACTGAAGTTTCCCAAGAACCAGAGTGAGCAAGCAAATAATAATTCTTTGTGATAGAAAATGAATTCAGAATTCGAAGCAAAAGCAAGTTCCATTATCTCACTGCAGCAAAGCTAATCCCTTGGCATATTTGTAAGTGCAGCCCAGACAACTTTTTAAAATATATTTCTCATGTCAAGGGAAAAAAGGCAACTGGTCTAACAATAACATTAATGCACACAGCAAGATAGTATAAAATATTGATAACCCCAAAAGGAATGATGCAGCCCAAGTCCAAAGAACAGAACTATTTATTCTCAACATGACAAACATCATTTTATGTCCTGTTTCTTTTATTATTTTTTTCCAGCTTTGAAAAATAAATGTTGGTTTACCCTTTCTTGCCATGGCTAGGTGCCCTCCTGAAAGACTAGATTAGAACTCCCACCATTCCAACCATCATGGCCATTGAGTCTGTTGGATGGGGACAGCGGGAGCTGAAATCCATCACATCAGAATGTATTCTGGTTGGGGACATCTGCTATCCACATTCTTCCTGGTACAGGATTGTGATGGTAGGAAGCAGCAAGTTCTCCCTTATGCTGTACATTGTACAAAATACCACATGAAACATATTTGTATTCCTGCTTGAGCTATCTGGTGGGCTGGCTATTCATAGAAATATGGGCCCTTGAGATATCATGGCTGTCCTCAAGGCACTGAGAGCTTACAAATGTTTATTGCAGACAGGGGGCGAATAGAGAAATGATGCTCCTGTCTCCATATGCAATGTCTTCTGACTTAAGGGTAGTTTTTTTTTCCATAGGTTTTCCTGTTCTACATAGTTTCTGCAGTTTTTCCTCCACTAAGGGAATCTTCTGAAGCCAGACTTGAAGCAACAAAATCCACCTTGAAAAACAACTCTGTCTTGGCTGATTCTCTGTCCCCACTACATCTCTAATTCATCTTCACTTCCAATTTTCCTGTTCTGGTCACTACTCAAACCATCCTTCCCAGCTCCTCAAACATCCTCAAATGTTTTAAGTATAATGGTCCTGTGGTCCATAAACATTATGTGAATACTGCCTTATTGTCTTGTCCCATGTGATGATCAGAGCAAGGCTTAGGCTCCAACTCATGGGGAGATCCCAGCAAATCTTCAGATTGAATTTCTTTCAGAGTCTTTTCACATGATATACAGTAGAGTCTCACTTATCCAACATAAACAGGCCGGCAGAAAGTTGGATAAGTGAATATGTTGGATAATAAGGAGAGATTAAGGAGAAACCTGTTAAACATCAAATTAGGTTATGATTTTACAAATTAAGCACAAAAACATCATGTTATACAACAAATTTGGCAGAAAAAGTAGTTCAATATGCAGTAATGCTACGTAGTAATTACTGTATTTACAAATTTAGCACTAAAATATCACAATGTATTGAAAACATTGACCACAAAAATGTGTTGGATAATCCAGAATGTTGGATAAGTGAATGTTGGGTGAGTGAGACTCTACTGTACTTACAAGACTTTAACTGCCAAGACTGTATCCTATGGAATTATGTCCTTCACAGTTTGGTGAGGCTGTAGAAGATCTCTTTGGCTGAAAATGCAAAGTACCCTTCCATAACCTGCAAATGTCAGGACAGTTAAAGTGCAATCATAGTGTTATAAATTGTGTAGTGTGAAAGGGATGAACATTTGAGAGAGCACCTTGGAGAGCTCTAGGTAGCACTCAAGTTGGATGGATATGCATACAAGCAAACTTTCATATTCCTTCAGAAGAAGCCATCCTAGATCAAGGATACTTCTATATCAGTGGTTCCCAACCTTTGGGCCTCCAGGTGTTTTGGACTTCAGCTCCCACAGTTTCTAACAGCTGGCAAGATGGCTGGGATTTCTGGAAGTTGAAGTCCAAAACACCTGGAGGCCCAAAGATTGGGAACCACTGTTCTATATGGATGCCTTCTCTTATTGCTCACAGTCAAATAGTACTGTGCTTTCTTTATGTTTGGAGATTATGGGGTGGGGGAAGAGTGGTGGGATTTCCTTAAACTGGTGTGAAGATTAATTCACCATGCATTGTATCACACTGTACCTTTGTTTGCTGTTATTGCAGTTTTTGGAAAAAAAAGTAGTACTAAAATATATTATCAATAGAAAAATGAAGGGGAGCATTTTAGATGCAACCTTTCCAAAATATGGGTAAACAAAGGGATAATATAACACATTTAAAACTGACAGAAATATATGTAGCATAAACTTTCTTAAACTAAGTCTACTTATCTGATTCATCAGCTTAATCAGAAGCCTCTTATGAAGCAGTCTACAAAAATTCATATACAGTAGAGTCTCACTTATCCAACGTAAACGGGCCGGCAGAACGTTGGATAAGTGAATATTTTGGATAATAAGGAGAGATTAAGGAAAAGCCTATTAAACATTACATTAGGTTATGATTTTACAAATTAAGCACCAAAACATCATGTTATACAACAAATTTGACAGAAAAAGTAGTTCAATAGGCAGTAATGCTATGTATTAATTACTGTATTTACAAATTTAGCACCAAAATATCACGATGTGTTGAAAACATTGACTACAAAAATGCATTGGATAATCCAGAAGGTTGGATAAGCGAGTGTTGGATAAGTGAGACTCTACTGTACATTCTTTCAGTTTCCAAGATGCAACAAGATCTCTCTGTATAGTAATGCAGACTAATACAGTAATGTTCTTCAATTCTTCCAAAATATCATTTACCATACCATATTTACTTGAGTCTAATGTGCATCTTTTTTGGCTAAAATTTTGGCCAAAATTAGGATGCACATTAGTATGGAGTATTACAGTACTCTAAGTGCCCAGCCAAACGAAAAAGGAAACTTGCTACAGAAGTGCCAGGAGGCTTGCAGACAGGGAGCAGCCATGGGGAAAAGAGGAGGAAAGACAATGAGAAGGAAGCTACTTGCTTTTAAAAGTCTTTCTGCCTTTCTGCCCCAAGGTTAGACACTACTGAAGGCTTTGTCAATGTACCTAGGAAGCCAAAGAGAGGACTTGGGAGGTGTGGAAGAAGCCGGGCCCTGGAGTTGGGGGGGGGGGGGAGGGGGACAAAAGCAGCAGCTGTTGCAAGACCAGGATCACAAAGTGATTTTTTGCAGCCCCTTGTCTGAAGTAAAACCTCCACCAACTAGTCTTCCTTTCAAACATTAGTTAGCACTGAGCCTGCTTAGTTTCCAAGATCAGATAGGGCCTTCTTCATCCCAATTTAAACCCTTCAGAATTCTGGGGCTTGTAGCTCAGTGAGTCCCATGCTGTACATCTGGCTGAGAATAGGAAAAGCTCCTCCCTAAATTATAAGCTCCAGAATTCTGCTGGAGACAACCACAGGATTCAAAGCATTCACAGACTAAATCTTTTTTTTTTTTTTGGAGGATGATTACCTTTGGAGAATTTAGTCCCATAATTCCTTCCAGTAAGTCAGAGAAGTTTTTCCATGAGATTTACTTGTCATTCCCTTTTTCAGCTGTAAGTAGATTTGGGGACTAAGTCTAGAACCCCAGCATAGCCCTTTTAGGATGAATTTATAATGCATAATTAATGTAGTTTGACACGACTTTTAATTGCCATTGATTAGAACTATATCATCCAGAGAGTTATAGTTTGGTGAGACACAGCACTCTTTGGCAGAGAAGGCTAAAGACCTTGTAAACTACTGCCCCCATGATTCCATAGCACTGAGCCATAGGAGTGAAAGTGGTGTCAGACTGCATTGCTTCCAGGGTAGATTCAGCCAAGGACTTTGAAATCACCCAGGATGCACCTATCCTGTAAGAATTTATGTTTGATACACAGAGAATACCATGATTCAGGGTATGGGATCCTGGAATTTGTAGTTTGGGCGGCAGTTTTCTTTGACAAAGAAGGCTAAAGAGCTCTAGAACTACAACTCCCAGGATTCCATAGTATTGAGCCAGGGCAATTAAAATGGTGTCAAGCTGCATTCATTCTACACAGCATAGATTTACTCAAGAAAGCTGAGGCAGGATAAAAAGGAGAGGCTTTTTGAGGGAAGGGATATCTATTGCTCTGGTTTTCCTTACTGTTGCTGAAATACTTTGGTTTTTAACGAAGCAATTCAAAGCATGCAGCAATTTTAATGAACATTTCTTTGCCAAATTACAAAGAGTGCACTTTTGCCATTTGCCAGCAAATGTGTTTTTTGGTTTCAGGGTTTTGAAAATTGAGGTGCGCATTACATTTGATGGCACACTAGATTTAAATAAATATGGGTAATTAGTTCATTACTATAAGTACCAATTGCTAAATATATTTTGATTACTATTCTGTTTAATCTTGCTCTCATTCAAATCTAGGAGCCCAGTGTATGTCCTATATATGTAATAATTGAGAAACAGTTTTATCTTATCTGGAATACTTTATAGGCCTTTAAAAGGTAGAAGCTATTATCCTACCTGCTATAATAAGGCTGCATACCCATTGTGCTTTTTGTCCACAAATGTCATGGTTTGGCCCAGTTTAAACATTGTTCAACCTTTTTTTCATAAGCCTCAGTGAATGTAACTAATTCACAAGGTGGTGACCCCACAACATAAGGCATTTTGTGTTCTGCCATTCAGCAAGATTGAATCTGTAATTGAACAGTTTGGCATTGATCTACCAAAGACCAGAGCATCTGTCATTGATACTGACAACTTGAGGAGCCAGCTAAGGGGGGAAGTACAGGGTGACCATGCACAAAATGCCTTATGTTGTGGTATCTCCATATTGTGAATGACTGAGGCTAGCTGCTGTTTGTGCATGAGGAGAGGCATCTTTCAGTAATCATTAAAATCTCTATGCCCCACCCTTTCAAGTGGTAGGGGTTTCATTCATGAGTGAGTCGTGGTTGCAGAGATATAACCATTTCAAATTGGATCCATCTTTTTGAAACACCCTGTACTAGGACCTGACTGTTTTCATCTCATCCATTTTTCTTAAATGTTCCTTCACTACTGTTATTCTTTCCTTCTTCCCCATACACATCCTCCCACCCTCCCACACATCTAGCAATCACATTCATCTCTGGCTATAAAAAGCTCTTTAAATAATGTATAATTTAAGGCTCTTTTATACTCTTCCATGCCATCAATTATGCATACCTGATGCTGGAAGTATTTGTTAATATTCCTTTGTTGTTGCTATTATTGGTGCCTTTTTTCTTCAACCTTTTAGTTGCTTTTTGCATGTAGTACTTGGGAAGAAACTGAAAATATAGCTCCAATTTGATGTAGAATAAAGTAATATAAAGGTGAGATGGCACTGTCAACGAAGAAAGTATGACTTTAATAGCCTCTTTTATGACTGGAATCATAAATTAATTGAAAGGTGATACCCATGTTCAGAAAAAAGGATGGGTGTACTTCTCCAATGACTGAAAAGAATTGGCTCACAAATGACTACAGAATGGTAGTAGGGAGATTTGAATACTCTTCTGCACATAAAGTGAATCTCCCCAAACACGGAAAACTGCCAGGGAGCAATCTTTTCCTTTCTGATATGTTTGCTTCCAAGATTTGAGTGACTTATGACATCGTAAATAATAATAAATAATAACTTTATTTTTGTAACCCGCCTCCATCTGCCCGAAGGGACTCGGGGCAGCTTACATATGGCACAAGGTGCCTAAAACAACACATAAAATAAACACACAGTACAATACAAAATAAAACCACTAGTATATAACAACAATTTGAACTCAGAACATCGCCCTATAACCTATAGTGTCATAAAGCATTCAGTAATACAATATCTTACCTGCATTCAGACATTGGTGTCAGAAGCTCCTTTTTGCTGACTCTGAAAGCAAAAGGGAACACATGGTCTTCTATTGGCATTCCTCTGCTCTTAGAAAGGAACCCTTCTGGGAAATAAACATTTTCAATCACACACAACCTACATTACGTGTGTTCGGAGCCGAGAACAGATGGTGCCTGCAAACAAAAGTATGCCAGCTTTTTCAAGAAAGAGAGACAATTGACAAATTTTAAGGGGACACAAAAGATACGCCTATGTGCATACAACCTTTTCGTTTCAGAAACCAGTTTGACAAGGAGTGGGGGTAATGTGGATTATTAACCCTTAACAGCTGATCAATGAATAATCTATAAGCATCCATGAAGTTCTAGCAAAGTTCATGATATAAAATGCTACAGGATATGGGAAGATTTCTGCAAGAAGAACTCCAATCCAACCAATTGGTGGATATATCTGATCATTGCTATATTAGTGGTTCAACCTCTATCTGAAGTGGTTCAAAATGTGCATCATCCCAAGCCATATAATTCTAAAATGTAAGCTAGGATTCTGTCATAACAAGACACTCATGAAACTTCTGTTTGCCTGGGTGAACTTGCTTTCTTCTTCATTTTGCAAGGATGCATCCCAGACTTCCTTATAACAAGCACTTCTTGGCTTTTAGAGAAAGGCTGAGATGCATACTTGGGCCAAATGACCTGGTTGTTGGACACTAGTTGCATGCAGAGGCGGTTCAACCACCAGGCCAACTAGGCAGTTGCCTGTGGTGCCATCTTGATGGGGGCTCCATTGAGGCAACTCCTGTCTCCTGCGGCCTGCCTCTGCCACCGCGCCTCCCTCTGCAAGGAAGGAGCTGAGGTCACTGCTTTGGGGAGGAGAGAAGCAGCGCTTCTCTGCTCCACAAAGCCTCTAATGCCTTCCTTCTCGCCAGGAAGGCGTTTGGGGCTTTGCAGAGCAGAGAAGCTGCTGAACGCCTTCCTGACAAGGCCGCCTTGCCAGGAAGGTGTTCGGTGGTTTGGCGCTTCTCTGCTCCCCAAAGTGATGACCTTGCCAGGAAGGGCTCACCAGGAAGGCGTTCGGGGTTTTAGGGAGCAGAGAAGCGCCAAACGCTTTCCTGCCGAGAACGAAGGCATTCACTACTTTACCTTGCCAGGAAGGCATTCGGGGCTTTGGGGAGCAGAGAAGTGCTGCTTCTCTGCTCCCCAAACTGCTGAATGTCTTCCTGGAGAGGCCTTCCTGGTGAGAGAAGGCTTCTCCAGGAAGCTAGGCATTCCTGGCAAGGCCTTCCCCTTCCGCCCAGCACTCCGGTGAGCACCGGGCGGCCCAGCACTCACCGGGTGGCCCAGCGCTGGGCCTCCCAGTACCCGCGCCGGGCCTCCCGGTGTCCGAGCCGGGCCTTCCGGTGTCCGCGCCTGGCCTTCCGGTGTCCGCGCCTGGCCTTCCGGTTCCCCTCACTGGGCCCGCCTTTGGGGGCCTTCAGAGATTGTGAGGTAAGTGGGATTTATATATCTGTAGAAGGTCCAGGGTGGGATAAAGAACTCTAATTAATCACCTTGATTAGCATTTAATGACCCTGTGGCTTCAAGGCCTGGCTTCTTCTTGCCTGGGAGAATCTTTTTTTGGGAGGTGTTAGCTGTCCCTGATTGTTTACTGTCTGGATTTCTCCTGTTTTCAGAGCGTTGTTTTTTTTTAAATACTGGGGGCTATCTGGATTATCTAAGTCCACACTGCCCTATATCCCTGTTCAATGTTTGGTGCTAAATTCGCAAATATAGTAATTCCTATATAACATTACCATGTATTGAACTGCTTTTTTGTTGATTTGTTGTAAAACATTATGTTTTGGTGCTTAATTTGTAAAATCTTAATGTAATTTGATGTTTAATAGGTGTTTCCTTAATCCCTCCTTATTATCCAACGTTTTTGCTTATCCAACGCTTTTATTTTTCAGTGATTGGTTGGGGGGGCGGGGGCGCCAAAATTCTGTTCGCCTACACTTGAAGAATACCTAGGGCCAGCTCTGGTTGCATGTCAAAGCACACTCTGCCTCATTTCCCCCATGAGTTGTAACCAGATGAAAGAAGTGCTTGCCTTTTCATTCCTTTGCCATCCAGTTTCATGGCAGTTCATAGGCTTATGATCCCAACAACTTTGCATGAGCACTCTTCTTCAGGAAAGGCAGAATTCCTCCTTGCTCACAAACTGTTTAAGTTACTCAAACACTTTCCCTTTTTGAAAGGTACATGCTGTACTGACCATTCAGCCCTGATGCACTCCAGAGCTTCTCAGTTTATAAGTGAACAGCTGAGCCACAACTTGGATTTCTGCCAGGCATTGGTCCAGATTTTGTTCTGGCTGATTGTAGCTTTTTTGGATAATTAGTTGGCTTTTAAAGATGACAGTTATTTTAAAAAATTGATTACTCACACTGATTAATCTCTTAAAAAATGAATTCCTTATCCAAAACTTTGGAGCGGAAACACCTCCACATCTTCTCACGATGCTCAAAGTTTGTCACACCATCAATTAACTGCAGTAGCACCAGGAGCTCTTTTGATGGGGATAGCTACTCAACTGCAAGTAGAATAGGCAAGATGCTTCAGTCTATGGTTTCATATCACATACTGAGCAGCTATTAGAACATATTGGCATTTTGTCACACTCAACTAAGACCGAATTCTAATCAGTGACCTGAGGAGTGAAAGGTTCCTTACTTCATTAAAACCTCCTGAATTAGCCAGTCTTGGAGAGACATAGACTGTTAAGTAATCATTTGATTTCTCTGAGATTCTCCCTCTCCTCCTCTCCTCCCCTCTCCCTCTCTCTCTCTCACACACACAAGCCTTGCCTGCCACTACATCCAGCATTCAGTTTCAGTTTTGTTGTACAACTCAGGCAGCACCCAAAGCCATCTCATAATAATGGTTTAGCCAGTGACAGGGCCATCTGTTTTGAAAAATGGACCAAGCTGTTAAAAATGTCTTTCTTTGTAGGACCTAGGCATTATAGAACCCAAAGAGGCATCGAAGTCCAGGACTTTGAACATGCCTTCCACAACTGTCTCTTTATTGCAGATTATTAAAGCCGTTTTTTCCCCAGTAGCAACACTTTACTAATATTTCACTTGGGTCAAAGCACTGCATTTCTTCCTGCACTTTTCCCTGATGTAGAAAGCCCAGCTGCTTTCTCATGAACTGAGTGGGAGGACTGAGGTACCTATCTCCAGAAAAGGAGAAGGAACCTTTTTTGGTCCACAAGCTTCCCACCTATACTGACCTCCTCAGTGTTATTATTAGAGGTGTGCGACTCAACAAAATTATGTGCCATTTTGGTCCCATTTTTGGCTGCCCCCCCCCCCCCCAATTCTGTTTACCGGGAACATCCCAAAATCAGGAGAGAGGTGCCATTTTCAGTCCAATAAGATTTGGTCCATTGGCACCAATGGGAGAACTTTAGATGCTCTTTTCTCTGTCATTTTTATGCTTATCAGGATGAAACATATCTTTAATTGTGGGCCAGATTTACAACTACAACTCTGCCACATTTCAGAACGTTTCACTAATCCACTTATTTTTTTTGAAATTTTAAAAAATGTTTTTACCATAATTTTTTTTCCAGTTTCCAGTGGGGCCCTCTCTGGAGGAGAGGCCTAGGGAAGCCTTTCCCATCTTTTTCTCTTTTTCTCCCTCTCTCTTTCTGGCCTTATTTGCCTCAAGCGGGTGCTCTTCCGTGGGTAGGGGGTGGGGGATTTAGGAAGGGATGGAGGAGGCTGTTGCCAGGCATCCTCTCTTGCCTGATTTGTGAGGCTGTCACATGCCACCTCTGTCATAGGTAGAGTGCCGCTCAGCCCCATCGCCCTCATTAGCTGAAAGATCTAACTGTCATGATCTGTTTCAGCTGAGCCTTCAGCTGGGTCCTGCCCAGTCCATTTTTGACAGTGCGACAGCCAGATCATCTAATTTTCCCAAATCCAGAATCACTGAATGGAATTGTGCACACCCCTAGTTATTATTTCTTGGGGAATATCTGAACAAACAAGCCACATTCTCTTCTCCATTGAGGAGCTGCTATGGAATATGTCTATATGGGCTTTAAAAATCATACTCACCACATAAGTGTTCTGATCCTGACACATGGTGTTCATAACAATTCATTTGCAATGCATTTTCTTGGGCTTTAATCAGTTTCAAAAAAACCCTCGCCTTTTACCTCAAAAATTTACAGGTATTCTAGATATTAGGCATATGGCCTGCCCTCCAATTGGCATCAGTTTGCTTTGTTGTTGGGGGAAGATGTAGTGGTGGTGGAACTAGTTGGTGGGAGAGGAACATTTCTGCCAGGAAGCAATTCTTTCCAGGGTTGAATTTTGATTTCTTAAAGGAGATTTGCAAATACATACAAATCTGTATCAATGCAACTCTGTTTAACATAAATATTTTATTTCTATGCATATGTCCACTGCCGTATGGCTGAAAATAATGTGAATTTGGACCATTCTCTACCAATGAAGTGAGTTCACCAGGGAAAAATGTAAGGTCGGTTAGGGCAATCCCACTACAGTGTTTGTGATATGTGTAGAGTTAATAGATCACTGTAGAACCATTGTGGACCAGGGAAATCCAGTGCAAACTAATTGTTCCCATCATTGTAGTCAAGCCCTGAAACAAATAACAGAGCAAGAGCCAACCTATACCGATATTTCTCAGCATGAAGAACATCCAAAACCAGCAGCCATTATAGCCAAGGGCATTGTTGTATAAAGATGTATAAATTAAATATAAATGTAGTAGCCCCAATAATCTGAAGAACATATTGTATTTCATCTCAAAGAAGCATATTATTGGGTGATCAATACAAAACCTTAGATAGATGGGTGATTTTCAAAAAAAAATCACATCTGACGAGTTTGTTCTGGATCTCAGATGGATGCTATTAATCAAGAAAAATGTCCATTTATTAGCGTGATTAATAAACAGAATGTATAAATCAACAACCTGTTGATCCACTGGTTGCAGCACCTGCTATATTAAAGAAAACAGCACCTATGATGATCCTGGCAGCCTTATTTATGCATGTGATTGAATAAAGTCATACAGGATGCCACATTCTGTAACTAAAAAAAGATGGAGCACAAACCTTAGGAATCACAAGTCTGAAACCCTGACAAGGAAACCTGAGCAAGCTGAGATTAGATTTTTGGCACCACGGCCTCTCTGATTTCTCTGTACGTGGAACTGAGGTGCCATTTCTTTTTAGTGCTTTGGATGGAAGGGAGAATTTCTGGAGCCATAGGCTTAAGACTTCTCATCTCATGGTCCCACTCTTGAGGATAACACATAACAACACCATCTACTTAACAATGTTGGCAGTGGAGTGTCCTAAACTTCCACTTTGGATAAAAAGGAAGAAGCTGAAATGTTTAAGGTAAAGGTAAAGGTTTTCCCCTGACATTGAGTCTAATTGTGTCCGACTCTGGGGGTTGGTGCTCATCTCCATTTCTAAGCTGAAGAGTCGGTGTTGTCTGTAGACACCTCCAAGGTCATGTGGCCAGCATGACTGCATGGAACGCCGTTACCTGAAATATTTAGCTTGCTATTATTGCTAATATGACTGAATTTAATGCCCCTGGCATAGTCTCTCTCTCTCTTTTCACCCATTCAGAAAAAGCTGTATGAATTTTCAAATATGTTGCCTTTGTTTCTTCCTTCTATTTCACAAGGCTTTGCCATTTCTCTCCAAGTTTCTCCAAGTCAGGAGAGCAGACGATTCAGTGAATTACCTGACTTTGTATAGTTTGTGTTTGTTAAGCAATTTCCCCAGTTTGAATGTTCTGTAAACTTTTGTATGTTATTCACTTAACATGGGGCTGTGAAATGTAATAAAGTTATGCTTGGATGCTTCACCCATTAACTTACCTATCTTTATGTTTATGATATTTATTAGAGAGATTGACATATAGAACTTAACAGACATCTAGGCAGATAGGATAGTTGTGCTAAACCAGAATTAGCTCAGTTAAGAAACAGGCTCCTGAAGTAATGCTTCTGCTTGTCAATTGTAGCACACCAATAGTGGGTAATCCTATTAGTAAGTGTCAAGAAGAATTATGAATCTCCAGGTTCTCTCTTTTCTGGAAAGAAATAGATGGTGTATTGAAATTGCATATGGTTGCAATGAAGAAAAAAAAAACAAATACCCCTGTTGCTCTTTCCTGACTGACAGAATATATCAGCCCAGGTTCCATTCTTGAATTATTGTACTTCTGTTGATTCAAGCAGATCAGGTTTGTGGCTTAAGAAAAGGGAATTGGTTTAGGATTTAGGATTTAGGGGATTTTTCGTACTATATTCCGTGGATGCTAACAATGCTGTGAGATATGGTAGCTACGAGCCTATAATCAGAAATCGATAAAATAGTTTTCTTAGGTGAGCATGTCTTCTGCAATAAGCATAACTGTTTTGTTCTTATGATACGAGAACATTCTGGGTAGTCTGTCAATGTATTTGTAGTTTTTATTGTTTGTTTTCTGCTGCTCGAATCCACCCTGAGTCCCCTTGGGAAAATAGGGTGGAATATAAATAAAGTTATTTGTTTATTTTTATTTATTTAACATGCAAAGTGTCTTTGGAAAAGATGAGAACTTATATGGTCAGAACCCTTATAATGTTTGTTTCTGACAAGAAGAAGAGATAGACACAGATCCATCTTTCCTATGCCCAGAAGCAGGTGAAAGACTTTACTGCAACTGCCACTGCCCAGGCGTTCAAGGGAGAGAAGAGGCAATTTGGAAGTGGATGACCTGGAAGGCACTGAGCAGACTGCACTCTGGCACCACGAGATGCAGAGCCAGCCTTAACAAATGGGGCCAAAAAGTGGAGTCCACAACATGTGAGTGTGGAGAAAAGCAAACTATAGGCCACCTATTACAATGCAGTCTGAGCCCTGCCACATGCACAATGGAGGACCTTCTTACAGCAACACCAGAGGCACTCCAAGTGGCCAGCTACTGGTCAAGGGACATTTAGCATAATGTCAAGTTTTAAACTTTGTGTTTTTAAATACATTACAACTGCACTCTCGGTTTGCTTCTGATACGATAAATGAATAAATATTATTGCTGGGTTTAATCCCTGTCCCACTTCTCCTTTTGTGTCATGTTCTTTTCCTTATGAAGTGCCATTTCCCATGATGGCAAGAAAGAGGAAGAAGAGGAGGACCAAAAACAGCAGCAATGGTTCTGGACCATGCTGTTATACAGTTAAATGTGATGGACTTAAATACTGAATAAAAAAAGCACTCATACAGTGAGCCCTTTCTGAGATGATGGCCATTTAAGATACTGTTAGTTTTGTTTATTTAATTATTTTTTCCTATGAAATCTGTCACATTGTACACAGCCAGATGATAAATAGCAACAGAAATTAAAAACCAAAGAAAATCAGCAGGTCTTAATCTAACCGTAATAATGACAGGTGTCATGAACCACCAAATGTCGAGGAAAAGGTTTTCAATTTAGGTCTCAACAATGACAGAGTTGGAGAATGTTTGTAGCTAATTGTAATAGCAGAATTCTGATTTATTACTCTCCTGTCTTGATTATTCTCAAGAATACAGACTTATTGAGGACTAATGTCCTCTGAACTTACTGGGCTTACTGTTGAGTAGACAAGGCATGCATCAGCTCTCACATAATCTACAGTCTTTTCTGGCACTTCCTTCTCTTTTTACAGTACAGTAGTGAAATACATGCAGATTTTTCCTTTTAGGTGAAAATAAAAGCAATGTGGGATTTTAGTCCTCCCTTTCCCCTGCCCCCATGTGGTCCTCTGTGCTTTGGTTTCAAATAAGAAAGGCCCTGTAAACTGTATGTTCAGTGAGAATCCCACTCTACAATAAAAATCTGCTTTCAGCAGGACTGTGGGTATACAAGGAATCCAGCTCATAATCCACACTCCTTCATTGTTTCATACCAATGAGAACTGCCAAGATGGAATTTCCCAGGCTGTTAGTTTGTTAACAAAAAGCAGAGGAAGCTGCTGTGGTTCACCGGGAATGGCAAAGCTGCGCATCCACTTTGGGATAAATGTCTGATTATGTAAAATGTCTTATTTAAATACCATTCTTGTTTTCTAGCTACTGGGTTCTGTTGCTATGAGTCTGTTTAAATTTACATAGATCAGCTGTTCTTTTTATCATTGTTTCCAAGCTTTGGAATTTGTTGAGTTTGCAGTATTGAATAACTGAAACAAGCAATACTTGGTGTTGTCTTTGATTAGAGGGAGCGGAACAAGATTATTTGTAAGATATTGGGAAGCCAATATTATAGAAACCTGCTCCAGTCACCTTAGTGACATTACCAAACCTGTAGCCAATGGAGTGTGTGTTCACTCACACATCACCTCCCCCCCCCCCCCAATTTTTCACGTTAAAAAATCTGGTTTGTTGGTGAATTTTAACTGGTTAACCAAATCCTCATATGAGGATTTCTATGAGAAGCAAAAATTAAGAGTTCCTCCAGAACTGCAAGCACTATCTCAATCAAATTTTGATAATTGATTCACACTATCATTACCTATCTTTTTGCCAACTTACATTGCAAAAGCAGCACTCGCTGAGATGGTGGAAGCAACCAAGTTTTGACATTGCAGATGTTTAATCAATATTTTTGATAAGAAGATGATGTAATCCATTGAAACTGTCATCAGAATCAGACTTCTCAGGTTAAACTCCATAAGAAAAACTTAAGTTTAAATACAATTTACGATGTTTCTGGGTACATAACTGTCAGTATGACAGAAGCTTTGAAGCTTTGGAGCACAGAATAATGAACACTTTGAGACTTCAGTAAAAACAAACATAGCTTTACTGAATAGAGCAAATATATAGCACACACTAGCATTGACATCCAATCTAACAGACAGAAACAAGACAAAAGACACTGAAGTAAGAGGAACAACGAAATCTTATCTCTGAATCCTCCCTACGTGTTCCAGGCACACTCAGGGTCACATCTTCACAGTTCATTAGAGGCTTGACTGATTAACCCTTTCAGTGTCAATACACTCTCTGCTGATGCGATCAGATTACATTCATAAGCATTGGACAAAATTACATTCAAACATTCACATTACATTAATCTTACACTAACAATAACAACTATGACAATTTGTGCTTACTTTAAAAATCTATACTTTCATTTCTCCTAAACTACCAAGTATTTTTGAATTACTAGGTACCAGTTTAAAGGTATTTTAATGTGGTTTCTAAAAATGTAATACTATGTGTGGGTCATCAATTTTGACTTTAAGATATTCCAATTTAAAGTGAAAATATATGTGTAAGAGATCTTTCAAAATGCTGTATCGCTGATTGTAATCAACATTTTTCATGAAATTTGTACATAATTATAGATTTTATTATGTAGTATCATTTTTTCACCCCATATAATTATCTTCAGTAGTTTTTGAAATATTAATTAAAAACTCCCAAAAGTAGCCACACCACTATTCTCTTGCCCTTTCCTCTGTTAGAGCTCTCTCTTAGATCTGCCTTCTTGCTGCTCCCACTGGGTTATAAAAGGAAGGCATTAAGGCAACTGTGCATTGCTGTTTTGAGACTTAAAGGCCATGTTAGTTGTTAGTTGTTTCCTTTCATCCACCTGACTCCAGAAGATGCTTAATGTCTATCAAAGCAACTGAATGTTTTTGAGTTCATGGCCAAACATTAGAAACCAACATTTGGCAGGTTGAGAATCACTGCAGCAGCTGGTACTGATGAAGACCCTAGAACATGCACACCTGGATTGCAGGTGAAAACTGTGGAAACTGAGTTATCTACCATTTGTTCATCTAATCCAAGCCCTGCCAATGAAACCATGGAACAGCAGCAAAAACAAGAAGCTGTGTCATTAGACCTTGGACTTTATATGAACAAGCCTGTTTCTGATGGTGGTAGGAGGGTGTCCATACTACACATACATGACAAAGCAGTTTGGCTCCACTTCTCAGAGGCAGTTCTGGCAGTTCCTCCTAAATATAGCTTACAGAATTTGGTATCTGATTTATGACTTGGGCCCCATCTTCACTGAGTAGACCAAGTGAATCAACATAACTTACATAAGTTTGATTTAGCAAATTCCAATAGATTCTACATCTATTCCTCACCTAAAGAAACCCTAATAAATAAACCAACAGTTGTTTGAAAGTGTGCATGCTTGCACACATACACATACTGTTTAAGTCTGGGTCCAGTCCTGTATGCAATGGAAGCAAATTACTATTTACCAAGTAGTTATTTTTCACATTGTTCACGTACTTAAATTGTATGAAGGCAAAATAGGTTTTCATGTTTATTTGTTATAATTAATTATCAAATCAATTTTACCTGACAAACCAATGAATTTGAGACCTCCAAGATCCCTAGTTATGAACTACATTCTACTTTGCCCCTACACTCATCATTACACACCTCAGTACAGATCAAAGCTAGGGCATGGAAGAATTTAAACTTTGATCCACTCTACCTTTCCGATTAGATGCTCCACTGTCATTCTCATCTGCTATTTGCCTTTTCATACCATTGCAAATGGCTAAATGGGTGGAGGGGGATAGAGTTATATAGGCAATAATTTATTTATTTATTTACCTTATTTATACCCTGCCTTTCTCTACCCCGAAGGGGACTCAAGGCAGCTTACAAATGGCAAAAAAAAAAAAAAAATTCAACCACCTTCCCTTAGCAAAAAATGGCAAAAAACTTCAACCACCTTCCCTTAAACCAATGGTTCTCAACCTGTGGGTCCCCAAGTGTTTTGGCTTACAACTGTTGTGGTTGTCTGATGATAAAGGTGGATTTGGGTTTTCACAGTCTGAATCTGACAATGTTAGACAGTCTGAGGAGCTGGCTTTGGGAATGCGGCAGGCAGGAAGCCATGATGAGCCACCAAGATGAGATAACAGAGGCTTCAGATCAGCGTGACCTTTCACAGCTCTCAGAACGGGCAGAGGGCAGAGTAAGTCAACAACAGCCAGGTGGTTCAGAAAGTGATAATGAGGAAGTCCAATTAGACAGAGAGACAAGATTGAGTCTGAGAACCAAACTCCCTAGACGTTCGCTAAGAATTGCTGCCAAGAAGCTGGGAACCCATGGTCAAAGGAATGCCTTCATGTATTGTAAGAATAGGTAAATAAGGGGAAATGTGGGGAACACATGTCAGATCAAGCAACTTTGCTTTCAGAACAAGATCTCCTATTTGTTCTTGTTTCAAGCCTCACATCTTAGTTCAGGTTTTGCCTATGTATTTTGGGGAAAGTGTTCCTACCTTCATGTTCTTGTTGTTTCATGTACTTTGGATTCTGCCTTGAAGATCATATTCCTGTTTTAAGCTTTGTCATCTAAAGATTTATTTGCTGTTTCCTGGGACTTTGAAACCTATCTTGATTATTGCTTTTCTTATTGCAATTTTGCCTTACTTTTTGCTACCTTTTTACCAATAGACTGTTTATACCAAGTCTGTCTCAGTGGTGTGTGTTGAGAGCAAGGTGGACCTTGGCTGGGGTACAACAACAACTCCCAGAAATCCCAGCCATTTACCAGCTGTTAGGATTTTTGAGAGTCGAAGGCCAAAACATCCGGGGGCCCACAGGTTGAGAACCACTAATTATGGTGCTAAACCCACCATAATTCTGATTCAGCTTTCCTTCCTTTTTACCAACTATTTAAACAAATCCAATTTCATAAAGGCAACAGTGTTAAACTATAATTGATAGACCTCAATGTAGTACACCAGACGAATCAACTTAACTTACATAAGTGTTGCTTTATCAAATGCCAGTTGATTCTATTTATTTATATATTAGTTGGGACAAATAATTGGATTTGAGTTATGAGACAAACATCACATCTAGGTTAGCTCCTAGTTATAAAGGGTACTAAAGAAGCAAGCTCTTTTATTGCAGGTTAAATTGGCAATGTATAAAGTGCTAAAGGATATCTTGCCAAAAATCAAGTGTAGGTAATATCTGGTAGTATGTGTGACAGAGAAAAAAAAAAAGGAATGTGGCAGTAAATTTCAATTACAAATCATAAATTATAAAAAATACTGGCAATTTGGACACTACTTTTCTCATTTGAGATAGCTGCATTTTAATAATTGTTTATAATTTAAACAAATTATAAAAACATTTGATAAAAATGGAAATCAATATGGTCATTGTTTTTGTTTTCACACATGTGAAGTTAGAAAGCAAAGATGCTACTATATATTTTTGTCAGCTACAAGCTCACAATTTCAAAGGGCTAACTATTCTTTAGACACTAATGGGGCTTAATTACTAGTCAATATTTAAACACCAGCCACAGACAAGATCTAAGTGGCATGCAAATGTTAGGTCCTTTGTGGAAACCACTCTCTTTAATTCAAGTTTCTTTTTCTTTCCTCTAAAGAAATGCTACATCTCCTTTCAGCTCTTTGCATTCGCACACTTGACTGATTGACTCTGTTATCTCTGTCCTAGAACAAATAAACAAAAATATCTTACTCCTACCAGTCAAGTGTCATTCACATCCAACAGTCATTGCCTTGGTTTGATGCCACTGGTTCTATAAAACCATTTCCCTAAGCCCATCGGATATGCACCTACTTGTGAGCCATAATAAATACATTCTTCTGCCTCCTTCCAATTGGCTGTGATCCCCAAAGATCAAAGCAGATTTATTGCAAACTCTTTCCTTAAAAATTTTAACATTTTGCTTTCTCATGATACCTTTCCATTAGTCATAAAAATAAATGGGGATAGATAAGCTAATGCAAAGTAAAATAATACAGGACCCCTGGCCATCTTGCAGTAGTGACCATTTCAACAGTTGTCAAGCAATGCCTTGTGCTTGTTTTCATCCCAGCCTGTGGGGTCCACAGCTTTGAGCTTCCATATCTGGCTCATTTAATCAAGTCCAGGTAGATTTGCAAAATGTTGACCACTTTAGCAAAATACAATAAATAGCTTATTGTTGGCCTTGACCTATTATTATAAGCAGTCTTTCAAGTAGAATTTGGGGTGATTATAAAGCTTTTTTATTTTCTGCCCTTGGAAGCTGGCTTGGTTCCTGCTCCAGGAGAAAGGCAGCATAAAAAAGAAGAAATCATGGCTCTAACCTCCTTTTATTTTTTAACTACAGTAGAGTCTCACTTATCCAACACTCGCTTATCCAACATTCTGGATTATCCAACTCATTTCTGTAGTCAATGTTTTCAATACATCATGATATTTTGGTGCTAAATTCGTAAATACAGTAATTACTACATAGCATTACTGCGTATTGAACTACTTTTTCTGTCAAATTTGTTGTATAACACGATGTTTGAATGCTTAATTTGTAAAATCATAACCTAATTTGATGTTTAATAGGCTTTTCTTTAATGCCTCCTTATTATCCAACATATTCACTTATCCCACATTCTGCCGGCCTGCTTATATTGGATAAGTGAGACTCTACTGTACCTGGAAGTGATCTTCTGACACAGACAAGCTGAAAGGTGGTGAGGATGCTAGGACTACCATAAAAGATAAGCACTTCAGATTTCACTGGCAGCTATAGTTTCAGGATATAGACAAATGCAAAATTTAGGCTACAAAAATGCATAGATATAAGATGTGGGATGCATGGCTGAGTAGTACTACATGTAAAATCCTTAAGATTAACAGTGATCATAAACTGAACATGTGACAAGAGAGGGGCAGAATTTTGTCTTGCCAATAGGTTCAAGGAAAAGTAAACTTTTCCAACTTATCCTATTTTTTTGTTAATGTTACAGCTTCTCCGAGTTTGTTGTAATTTATTATCTTTTGCCACCTTGGCCACACGCTTTTCTACAGTTTTCATCTGATACTTGCAGGAGAATATGGAACATGCACTTCTGAATATCATAGCAATATCATAGATGCTGGAGACTAGCTACTGGTAACCTTGGTCCCAGATTCCCGGTGTGTACTGGATCTATAAGCACACCTGGCAAACTATGAAAAATGTCATTTCTCCTGCTATTTTCACATAAAAGTTCAGCAGGGGGAAAAGAAACCTGCTTTTCTGTTTAAATTGGAATACTTGGAGGGTATATCAAACTGTCTTCCTACTTCTGTCAAACTCATCTTGAAGAGGGGAAATGCTGTTTTCCTTGGAGTTGCTGCTTTAAAAGCCCCCTCAAAGATGAGGTACAAGGGAGGGAAAGCTAGAAACATGCTCCCTGTAAAAAATGTCAAAAACAAAAATATTAACAGCTCCATATGTATTTTTTTAGAGGTGAGAAAATAAGAGACTTTGGAGATTTTGTGAACCACAAAAGGCTCTTTATAATGAGAAAACCTTTTCTGACATAATAGCCTCTGAATGACAAGTAAATTCATTATATACCAGCTTGATAGGCAACCTGGCTGCCTTCACATGTCCAATGCAATTAAACGGAGGTAGAGGAGATTATGCAGCTGTGATCGCTAACCAATGGAAGAAAGTGAAATTTAAAGAACATGCAAGGAGAGAGAGAGAATGACAAGAAGCTGTACTCTATTTTAAAAAAAAACCAAGCAGGGATGAACATATTTTGAGGAAGTATCAGATTTTTTTTCCTTGCCACTGAAACTCAGTCTTTTGTAATTAGAAAAGGAGATCTGGAAATTAAATCTACTGTAAGTATAAACCTTTCCATCTTAGCTATACCAGAGGGAGGAAAGTTAAACTGGAGAACAAATCCAGTCTATAACTGGCTATATGGTGGGCAAGAAAGTGAATGGAATAGGTTTCCATCTTTAAATTAGAGTTCTCAAAACAGGAGTGGAATCTGAAAGTTGGGAAAGTTACTTTCATGAGATTCAGCTTTCAAAATTCTGCAGTGCAGTAAAAAAGAAACAGCTTTCTGAAGTTCTCTGTTAAGTCAGAAAGTAACTATTCTGAATATAGGGTTCCGTATTTAATGTGTAAAATAAAATAAAAAATCTCCAATGACTGGTAGTCTGTTTCCAAGCACAATTCAAAATACTGGCTATTCACTATGTCTGCCTTTATGAGTCCATTAGAATTCTACAATTTTCAGGAATAGCCCTTTTCTGAGTCCCATGCTTTCTCAGGTTTCCTTGGCAGGAACAGAGGAGAGGTCCTATTCAATAGCTGTTTCTAACCTTTTGAATTTCCTCCTAGGGAGGTTAGGATGACATTCTTATGCCATTTGATTTTTAGAGACTGATTGGGATTGACTGCCAGTGATGTGCTATTATTTTTTTGTGGTTTATATTAGTATTTTAATGTATCTTAATGGTTCTAACTTTATAATTTGTTGAATTGTCTTTATATGTTTTACGGATGTTCCTGTATAGTTTTGAATATGCATTTTAAATGTCGCAAACAACCTTGAGTCCCATTGTGTAGAGAAAGGTGGGGGGTATAAATAAAATAAAATAAAGAATAACTATATTTTTGACAGGTGGGGCAGGTATCAAAATGTTGGACCACTGGATGAAAATATCTAGAGTAGACGATGAATCTGGCTTGTTTCAAGAGATGATAATTAAGACTTAGGGATCTCCTCACATGCTCTGCTGGAATCGACGCATATTGTAATGATTGTTGCGGTGCCCACCCAGGGGGCATGGGGACCTGTCACCCCACATCCCTCACTGTCCTGGTTTCCCTCCTATCTCATCACATGGGGGGAAGTGTCAGACAGCCAGCTCCAACAGTATATTTCAATGGAAAGATGGGATGCACCCATCTTTCACCGTTGGCTATTTTTAAGTGACGGCAGGGTTTTTATTTTTGAGTTTCAGCACAGAACTGCCCCAGAAGTACTTCCCTGGAGTGTGATGGGAGCCGGTGGGCTCCATGGCAAAACTACTAAAAACCTGTCGTTGCCACAGAAAAATAGCCCATGTGAAGAGGTCCTTATTGCAGTTTTTGAACTTTATTGCACAAGGCACACAAAATGGTAAGTTGACATCACACAAGGCAGACAACCTTATTGCACATCACTGTGAGCATATCACTGCTGGTCTGCCTTTTCCCTGTGATTCCCTCATTTCTTGCTATCAACTGGTAATCACTTCCAACTTCACAATGCTCCTATCTTGTTGCATTGGGTCCATTCATATTCTGTGCCAGCATGTCAGCAGTAAAGTGAAATTGATGATGTAGGATACTCCTCCTTACTATTTCCATTCCCCCTTGTTGTTCCCAAACTATCCATTTTTCCTTTCATTTTATATTTTATAATTGCCTTTTTTGTTTATAAAGGTTGTTACGGGGAAATAGTTTTTAAAAGGAATAGTGTGGAAAGGCAGGATTAAAATGGTGTGCAGAATTATGATCACCAGACCATGAATTGCCAAATCTGCACAACTGTACTATTAAAGAGAGGTCTAATATAAAGATGCTCAACCGCGTATGTATCCATTATCCATGGATGCATTTACACTGTAGAATTAATGCAGTTTGATATCACTTTAACTGTAGTTTGGGGAAGGCTCTTTAATGGTGAAGGCTAAAACTTTGTAAGACTACACATCCCAGGATTCCATAGTATTCAGCCATGGCAGTCAAAATAAGGACATCCTCTTCCAACATCTAACCACTGCAGCCAGGATCGCATACGCCCGACACTGGCGAGCTGAGGAAATCCCACCAGTATAAATGATGGAAATAATGAGTGTGGACTGACTATCAAACATCCTGCTATACCATCAAAATAAAGCTAGACAAGAAATGAATTGGACACCTATGTTAAGATATATGAAACACAAGAGTAAACAACACAGAACTCTTGTGATCCAAAATTGAGGAACGGTCAGACCAAGAATAAGAAGATAGGTAATCAAGGACTATTATAGCCCAAGATACAGAAGATCAGAAGCCTTCAAGGCTCCCCTTCTGTAATCCCTTACCCCCCCCCCCTTCCCCAGACATCCCTCTACCATCCCTGACACCTCCCCTCACCCACCTTCCTACCCTCCCCCTCCCCCTTCCCCACTCCCTACCCCTTCCACCCTCTTTCTTCTTTTTTTACTTTTTAAATATTTACTCCTACTGGAAATACCTCAATAATTTTTTTTAAATGGTGTCAAACTGCATTAATTCTACATTGTAGATGATAGTGTGACTGTAGTGGAATAACAGGTTTGTCCTTAGATGAAAGGTTTTCCATAGCTCATTCCTGATACATCTATGGTTTATGGTGGCATTTGAAAACATTAATTATTGTTTTATATATCTACTTAAAATATATTTTGTGTGTTGGATTTCCTTCACAAGGTTGCTATAATACTTGGAAGCATCATTTAATCTTTTAGTCATTAGAAATAAAAATTGGCAAGTATTTAATTGTTGGCTGTCAAGAAATATTAAACATTATGAATCCAGGCTACTTTAGTCACTCTTCATTCAAAAGAACTTAAATTAGTCATGACTAATTTCTCCTGTGCATTTGACTGGAATTAAAGCACGGCTGACTGAATGATGTAGCTCAACGTATTATCCATGGAGATTATGCATGTATGCATGTGAGGAGATATTTTTCAAACAATTTGGTATGTCTGTATGTTTGCCTTTTAAAAATGCCCTTTACTCACATGAAGCTTAAATATGAAACTAAAATCCAGCAATTTTCTAGCTCAAAATTCTATAGTGAGCAATGGCAACCTAGCCAAATTTCATTTTGGTCACTTCCCGCTGACAGCCTGGTCTACTGCAACACACTGAGTCATAATATTAGTGTTGGTGACATTCTGATTAATTTTGTCAAACATCAGTACATGCTTCATTCACTCCTGCTGTTGCTGCCCTCTGGAGCCCTGTCTACTTCACCAGCACAAACAGAGGGCAGCAACACAACAAAGGATCCCATGAAAACTCACTGCATCAGATCATTCACTGATTCACTGCATCAGTGAATCGAGCAATTTGAGCTACTTCATCAGTAAATAGCACCAATTGCTAGAGGAATGGACAAAAAGACCATTAATGGGTATACCGAAGAAGATTTATAAAAAACAGTCTTGTTGTCACCCAACATTTACATACCAACATGTGAAAAGGGTCGGCCCTAGGTAATTTTCAAGTGTAAGCAAGCAGTATTTTTGGCACCCCCCCCCCCAAACCATTCACTGAAAAATAAAAGGTAGAAGGTAGAGGTGAATAGAATGTGTGTGTGTGTAAGACACACACACACACACACATATGGCACATATGGTCCCTGCATATGTGTGTGTGTGTGTGTTTGTGTGTATACAGGGTGTTGGAAAAAGAACTCCCTAGTTTTAAGTATAAATACATTAAAACTAGGGAGTTCTTTTTCAAACACCCTGTATGTGTATATGTGTGTGTGTGTGTGTGTGTGTGTGTGTGTGTGTGTGTGTGTGTATATATATATATATATATATATATATATATATATATATCTTATATATATATTGACATATACACAATGTGGAGAATATGTGGCAAGGTAGATAGATAGGGAGCCACAGTGGAATAACCTTTTCGGGAGCAAGGCCTAATAATAGTAATAATAGTAATAATTCACCCCAACAAAGGATTCCCCCAGGCAGGAAGCAGTCAAGCTTTGAAGCTGAAATGCTATTCAATGCTAATCAAGGTGGGCAATTGAAACATTCACACCTGCCTCCAACAGACAGGAGTTTTTTCTTTCTCCCACCCTGGACCTTCTGCAGATATATAAACCCCACTTGACTAGTTTCCAACCTCTGAGGATGCCTGCCATAGATGCGGGTGAAACATCAGGGGTGAATACTTCTGGAACATGGCCATACAGCCCAGAAAAATCACAGCAACCCATTCCCCTGTGTTTTGAGTGTTGCTCTTTATTTACTGTCCTGATATTATAGTTTTTTAAAAAATACTCAGTCTGTTTAGGGCTGTGCATTGAAATTGAAGCTTGAGCCTCCCCTGGAGACCTCCTTTCCTCAGATGGGGTGAAAGGAGGTCAAGGGGTCCCTCTTTACAGAGCAGGAGGGTGATGCAGGGCTCTTCTGAGGATGTTGTTGGATTTTTGGTTGTGTGTATATGAAATGTAAATCAAGTGTTTCTGCTGTTTTGCAAGTGTGTGTTTCAGCAATGAAACAGTTAACAGCAAGCCAGTTTGACTGACAGCCTGCTGCGACCTATGAGACATGATGTCCGGCCTTGGAGGTGAACTTCCTTCGGATTAAGAAATGTGTTTTGTATCTCTGTTGTTGTACTGTAAGAGGCGAGCTGAGCAGAAGAATGCTGGCTTCTAGCGATGGGTTTTGCTGTTTGTAAATATCTTTGTAAATATTAAATAAGTGTTTGAACTTCAGACTGCAGATGTCTTTGAGTCTGACTTTGGAGGAATTGGTGAGTGCAGAAGTTCACCAATTCGTCAGGGTGCTGGTCCGGAGCATGATTGATGTGCCTTGATTCGTGTCAGACTACACAGAGAAGGCACTGAAATCCACAAGCATATGGACAATTTCACCCCGGCAAAGTGTGTTAAAGCACTGAGATGCTGAACTTGCAGACTGAAAGGTTGCAGGTTCAAATCCCGGGAGCGGAATGAGTGCCCGCTGGTAGCTCCAGCTTCTGCCAACCTAGCAGTTCAAAAACATGCCAATGTGAGATCAATAGGTACCGCTCCGGCAGGAAGGTAACGGTGCTCCATGCAGTCATGCCGGCCACATGACCTTGGAGGTGTCTACAGACAACGCCGGCTCTTCGACTTAGAAATGGAGATGAGCACCAACCCCCAGAGTCAGACATGACTGGACTTAATGTCAGGGGAAACCTTTACCTTTACCTTTTTATGGACAATTTCAACAGAAAGGAGGAAACAATGAAAATGAACAAAATATGGCTTCCAGTATTAAAAATTTCTAAAAATCAGGACAATAAATAATGAGTAACACTCAGAAAAAGGGGAATTCCAGACATGAATCATTCAGAGTCAGGTAACACCTCCCAATAAAGGATTCCCCAGGCAGCAAGCAGCCAGAGCTTGAAGCTGCAAGGTTTTGCAATAGCAGCATTCATACTTGCATCAAACAAGCATCCTTTCTCCCACCCTGGACCTCGCACAGATATATAAAGCCCACTTGCCTAGTTTCCAACAGACCTCACAACCTCAGAGGATGTCTGCCATGGATGTGGGTAAAACGTCAGGAGAGTATTGCTTCTGGAACATGGCCAGACAGCCTGGAAAACTCACAGCAATGGGAAGAAAGAAGAAGAAAGGGGGAGGGGGAGAAGAAAGAAAGAAATGGGGGAGGAAAGCAGGGGTTGAAGGAGAAATAGGAGAAACGGGAAAGGAGGAGAAGTGGGGGATGGAGAGGATGGAGAGAGGTGGGTCAGGATCTGAGGGCTATTTGGCCTGACCTGAAGGTGTGGGCGTTGTAGAGGTCCCTCCACCAGGCTCTTCCTTTCTGCTGGAGCCTCACACCACACACGATCTCCTTCTAGCCAAGAAGGTGGTAGACAGGGAAGACATCGAGCCAGCAGAGGACAAAGAAAAAGCCCAAGGCACCAGCGCCCACTGGCAAGCGGGTGCGGGGTCTCTGCAGTGGAAGAAGCCACCACCTGAAGAGCCCGCCAAGCCCACTGCCACTGTCCGCCGCCTTTGACTCCCCACTGAGGAGCAGGATGGAGAGGAGCAGGAGGAGGAAGGAGGGGAGCCAGGAGGAGGAGGAGGCAGCCTCATCCCCCTTTCCTTCTCCTCCTCCAGCACTGGTCCGGGCCTCCCATGCAAGCGCCTTCTTCCTTGGCACCTCCTCTCTCCCTCAACTGCGCCCCCTAGAGGATTGCGCCTTCAGAAAATGCATAGTTTGCCTAATGCTTGAGCCACCCATGCACGTGAATCATAAATATAATCTACATAAAGGCATACATTCAGTTTGTTTTCATAACAAACTGAATGTAAATGGAAATGTGAGATTTTCAGTATTTTAATGTATTTTTCTGCTTTTTAAATCATGTTTTCAAAAAGTATGTATTTTAATATTTATTGCTTGCTTTATTTAGAGATTTTAATATGGTACTGGAAATTTGGCTTTCCAGCCTTGGGAGAAAGAGGTATCATATTAGTATTACTGGAGATGTCAATATCAAACACTAAACTTTTCAATACTCGTCCAGTTATTTGACAGAATGAAAATGAGGTGTAGAATATAAGACATAATAAACTGTAACATTTGCTCTAGTCCTAAACTAGATTTTAAAATACTTCATTGAAGATGATCTTTTTGGGGTATTAAACTCAATGATCTTCTTGAGACAGGAAATTAGAATGTGTATAACAGAAATGTGTAGAGCACCATAGCTTCATATTAGAAATCACCATAGTCACTATACTTGTTGGGCTGGTAAATGCAAACAAGCCTTCACTTTGCTTTGGTAAGGAAACTTTCATAATTTAGGGGAAGAAAGAAAAAAACGAAGACCTAGGGCACATCTACACTGACACTTAATGATGTTTGAGCCAGCTTGGGAATGCTGTCTAAATCCCACACGGCGTAAATACATGCAATAACACACATTAGAGGCTTTAACCCACGATAACTAAACTAGGGGATATTGTGAAATAGATCCCATAATGTGCATCAATATGCCTATGTGTAAATCACATTGCATGGTGAACCCACTAAAGCAGTGATTCTCAACCTGTGGGTCCCCAGATGTTTTTAGCCTTCATCCTAACGGCTGGTAAACTGGTTGGGATTTCTGGGAGTTGTAGGCCAAAACACCTGGGGCCCCACAGGTTGAGAACCACTGCACTAAAGAAATGTGAGCTCTTGTTGTTTGCATATGTCCATTGTGGCGGGGGGGGGGGGTCCTCCATGGCTGTGAAGTTGCGAATACTGAAGATCCTGGAACCAGTATGAAGCCACCTCTGTGGTGCTTCCAGTCTAAACATCTCCCGCATGAAATTGCTTCCTTCTCTACAGGTTTCACGCTGACCCATGTAGTTAGTGTAAATGTGCCCCTACATTCAATTATGACTTCCAACTAGAGGAGACCCATTTGTAGCTCTATAATATGGATCTTGATTTTACAAATTTCTACAAATTCACTGGGTCTGCATAGTAGGAGATGACAATTAGATTTGTGTGGAAACAAGGATTTAATTATCATATAGTTCCCTTCTCCCCCACTTTTGATTTTTTCACTTGTAAGGAGTACGTTATTGCATTGCATTGTTATTTTAAAATAGTTTTTAACACCCTATTTATACATATAATATTGTGTTTCTGATTCTGCACCACAGAGCAATGACTGGAGAACATGGTTTGGGTTATTTCTAACTTACGGCATTCCTAAGGCAAATCCAGTGTTTTCTGGAGTTGAGAGTCTGTGATTTGCTCAAAGTCACCCAGTGGGTTTCTATGGCAGAGCAGGGAATCCAATCCTGGTCTCCAGAGCTATGTCTCCCTTAAAATATAGAAGTGGTGGTATATACAAAATGTATTCTGGAGGGATGGAGGACCCATTCTGTGTTGATTGGATGCTCACTATTTGGAAGGCTTATTTAGGATGCTTTTGCTGAAAATGTAGGATACCTGAAATTTACTTTAAGTCAGCAAGACAACCATTAGGAGTGAAGGCAATATTTTGTATTAGCCATTTAGGATGCATCTATGCAATAGAAGTTTAGCTACCATTATAACTAAAATGGATCAATGCTGTGGAATCTTCTTATTCATATTTTAATGAGGCACCAGCACTCTTTGGCAGAGAATGCAAAAGCCCTTGTAAAGCTACAGCTCCCATGATTCCATAGTCTTGAGCATTTAGCAATGACAGCGAAAGTGTTGTCAAAACTGCATTAATTCTACAGTATAGGTGCACCCTTAGTTAATATCCCACTGCTTTCAGATCTCTTAAGCTCTATATCAGAGGTGGGAATCATGTTGCTGAAATACAACTCCTAGTATTCCTTGCCATTGGAAATGCTGTCTGCTAGAGGCAGTCGTAGTTCAACCACATCTGGAGGACTTCACAATCTGCACTTGTCTCCTGTATCTTTTGAAAATGTGTTGGCTTTCTTACTATGCCTTGGGTCCTACAAGTTCTCTTCTGCCAATTGCGGGGGAGGTTCTTTTGTGTCTTATGCTGCAGAGTTCCAACCTTCAGGAACTAATTTTCCTAGATTGGGCAGAAATGGTCCTGCTGTCTTTGTACTATGTTCAATTCATAGAAAGGAAGTTGGGATCCAAGCCAAAATCCCCATTACCCAATGATTTCCTTTTGTTTTCTCTGCCATACATGTAGCATGGAGTTCTGCAATCCTAGCAAATACTTCCTTTGATCACCAGTACCACAGGTCCTAGAACAAGAGAGGCTTTGCTCAGGAGAAAATCGGATTATCTTCCTGTAGGCCTCCACTGATTTCTGTCTAGTAAAAGGAAGGAAAATGAATCGAAGATGGACATTAATTAAGTAGTTATGTTATTAAGTCAAACCATCAGGGTAAGTGCCTGTACTGCATATGTATTTGATCTTATTGCTCTCTTTCCCACCATAGCAAGATTGAAGGTAAATGCATGGGAAGTCTTATTATTCCATTTCTTCTTAAGAAATGGTGGGACAATCAGAGGGGGAGGAAAGTTGAGTCACACAACTTGTCACATTATGGCTATAAAATCTATACTTTTAAACTATAATGGTATTTCTGAGAATTTCATTCCATTAGGAAATCAAGAATTAAAAGAATGAGATTTAGTGGATAAAAGACTGCCTCTCATTGCAGCCTCCACCTTGTGCTGAGTAGCATAATTTCAGTGTTGTATAAGGATTTTTAAAATATCTCTCATTCATCTTTGAAACCGAATTTTCCATTAACACGACAAAGCCATTAGTATGAGTCGACTGGAATGTGTGTCCCCCCCCCCCCCCAATTGACAATATCATCTTCAGGTTATTATTATCAGTAACAGATTTACAGCAAGTCCTTATTCAGATTGTCACACTATTAAAGCAGACTTAAAATGTCCAGAACATGCAAGAGGAGAGGAAAAGAGTGTTCGGTTCAAAAACATCAGAAAAGACATATAGCAGACAAAGAAACAACGCTTAAGTAGTTAACTGAGGCATTACTAAGATACTATCTTATCCTGTTCTATTAAAATGATCACAACCCCAGACAGGTTTCTGAAAATCTAAGCATGGATGCCCTCCTTTTTCACAGCTTTTAGCTCTTGCATATTGAATTTTGCCATCCTTTGAAATGTTTCTTCTACTGACATATTTCTAAAGCAGAGTTAGGAAAAATGTGGCCCTTAGACCTCAGGAGGCAACAATATTAGTTTTTTTGTGGTCATGGAGCCTCCCAGTGGGGTCTGCAAACAACTGATCAAGATGGAAAACTAAATGCTATTATCTGTCGCCAGGCTTTGAGCCCAGGCGGGGTGGGAAGGCAGAGTAACCAGCCATAGCTCACTGCCTATTCCCAAGATTGTGGTTTACTCCAGAATTTTTAGAAATGTATAGAATAATCTGCAACTTCTGTTAACACAGTTCAAGGTTGTGTCAAGCAACATTATTTCACACTAGCTGTGCCCAGCCACGTGTTGCTGTGACGAAGTGCAGTGGTATGGGAAATAAAGAATTGAGGAATTGGTGGTAGTTAAGGTAAAGGGTAAAGGTTTTCCCCTGACATTAAGTCCAGTCGTGTCTGACTCTGGGGGTTGGTGTTTATCTCCATTTCTAAGCCGAAGAGCCGGAGTTGTCCGCAGTTCATGTGGGATGACTGCATGGAGCACTGTTACCTTCCTACCGGAGCGGTACCTATTGATGCACTCACATTTGCATGTTTTAGAACTTCTGGGTTGGCAGAAGCTGGGGCTAACAGTGGGGGCTCTCTCCACTCCCCCAATTCAAACCTGCGACCTTTCGGTCCAGAAGTTCAGCAGCTCAGCGCTTTAATACACTGCGCCATCAGGGGATATTATTTCCTAAAGGTTGTGAATATACAATATTTCTGATTGGGGTTTTTTTTGTCTGTTGGAGGCAAGTATGAATGCTGCAATTAGGGAAAATGATTAGCATGTAATGGCCTTGCAGCTTTAAAGCCTGGCTGTTTCCTCCCTGAGTGAATTTTTTGTTGGGAGATGTTAGCTGGCCTTGATTGTTTCCTGTCTGGAATTCCCTTGTTTTCAGAGTAGTGTTGCTTGTGATATTTTTTGTGCTTCTACTTTCTGTGGCCCTGAGAAAACAGAGGATCAGCCAGACTTTGATGATGGGAATACTTTGTTGGGAGGTATTAGCTGGCCCTGATTGTTTCCTGTGTGGAATTCCCCTGTTTTCAGAGTGTTGTTCTTTATTTAGTGTTCTGATTTTAGAGATTGTATTGTTCTGTTTTATTATACCACAGTAAATTTTATATATTCTGATTTTAGTGTTTTTTAATACTTGGAGCCAGATTGTATTCATTTTCACGGTTCACAGCAACACAATAATAATAATAATAATAATAATAATAATAATAATAATAATAATAATAATGACTTTGGTAATACACACTGCTTCACTCCCTCCTCAGCTTCCTTTCTGGAAGAATCCTTTCTTGGGAGGTGTTAGCTGGCCCTGATTGTTTCCTTTGTGGAATTTCCAATTTCCCTGCTTTCAGAGTGTTGCTCTTTATTTACTGTCCTGGTTTTAGAGATTATATTGTCCTGCATTATTCTATCACAGTAATTATTTCATATTAAAGTAGAATCTCTCTTATCCAACATTCGCTAATCCAGTGTTCTGGATTATCCAACGCAGTCTGCCTTTTAGTAATAATTGTTTTTGTAGTCAGTGTTTTAAATTCGTTGTGATATTTTGGTGGTAAATTTGTAAATACAGTAATTACTACATAACATAACTACTTTTTCTGTCAAATTTGTTGTACAACATGATGTTTTGGTGCTTAATTTGTATAATGTGTCAGAACCCTGCTACTAGAGCCTGGATGTGGCTCTGAGTTTCAGGGTCACTGACATTGATAAGACACCTGCGTCCCAGGACTCGGAGGAGAAACGGCTGATGGACTTGGCGGGGAATTTGCGCGGGGTTTTACTGAGCGGGAAGAGACTGTTCAAATGAGGGGGAGGGTATATAAAGGAGGGTTGGCCGGAGCCTCCCATTCTTGGCTTTTCTGATGTTCATGTTTCCTACAGTAAAAGTTTCTGGTGATATCACAGAGAGTCTTGTGTGTTCATTCAGGAGCGGCTGTGGTGAGCTGACACTAAGCCAAGAATACGGACACCATCCCGCTGTAGCGGTGAGGTGTAACATGCAAGTGGAGGATGAAGAGCTTTTGGGCGCCGGAGGAGGAAGGTCGGAAAGGGCCACTCCCGAGACGGACGCTGAGTTCCACCAGCTGGCGGCCCTGGCGTCATCCACCGCTTATGCCCAGCCAAATGGGGTAACCCAGAGGCGCGGAGTGGTGCGGGGAGATAGCACCGGAGGAGAGGAAGGTTCACCTTCCCCAGGCCCGCAAAAGATGGTGTTTCTGGAGGAGAGGATGTCGGCGATGGAGACCACCCTGGCAGTGATGTCGAGGGCGATGGAGCGCCTGGCGGTTTTGGCGGAGCCGGAGCGAGGAAGGGAACTCCGGGCTAGCTCAATGTGGGACGTGAGCATGGGAAGCAGCCAGGGCTTTGCAGACCTCCCAGCACCGAAGGGAAGGGAAATGCGAAAGGAGCCCGGTGCCCGGCCCAAGATCCAAACGAGCCTGACGCGGGTGGAGGAGAGTGACGACGAAGGGGAAAAGCCTCCGAGAATCCCGGCTACGCTCCCAACTGAGACCCTGGTGCCCCTGGCGAATGCCGGGCGTGGCACAGGACAAAGGGAAGCAGCAGCGGGGCCCACTGGCCCGCAAGGGGGCTTGCGACGGGCGGAGGATTGGGGATTGCCACCACAGGGACCCCTACCGAGACGAGAGGAACTAAGGATCGAGTTTGGGGGAGAGTCCTCTGAACTGGATTTTTTCCTGACCACGGTGAGGGGCTATATGGAGGACAATGCCCACACTTTTAGAACGGAATCCAGCCGGGTACGGGCCATTGGTGCAGTGTTGAAGAGGGGAGCGGCCAGCTGGTACGTTCAACTGCACGCGCGGCGCGACCCATGTCTGGGATCACTCCGACGCTTTATGGGGGCCCTGGAGACCCGTTTCCGAGATCCACTGGAGCAGATCCGGGCGAGGGAGGAGTTGAAGACCGTCTCCCAGGGGCAGAGGTCGGTATCTGAGTACGCGGAGGAGTTCCAATGCCTCGCTGAAAAGGTGCCGGAATGGTCTGCAGTGACAAAGATAGAACTCTTCAAAGAGGGGCTCAGGCGGGAGATCCTCTCCTGGGCGGTGCATCGTGATGAGCCCGACACACTGCGCGGATGGATTCAGCTGGCGGGGCGCATCGAGACATCGCTGGCCCAGGCGAGGAGGCACCGAGGAGGGCTACAGCAGCGGCCGCAGAGGAAAGAGGGGAGCCGGAAGGAGGGATCAACCCCAGCCGGGAGGAGAACGGAGCCGACAGGGAACGTGAGCACCAGCAGGAGGGGCTGCTTCGTGTGTGGCCGTTTGGGCCACAGGGCTGCCGAGTGCTGGCAGAGAAAAGGGGAAGGCGGAGGCCCGCCCAAACCAAGAGCCGTGGCAGGGAAACGCGCCGAGGAAGAACCACCGATGAGGCACCACTCGGGGGGGTTGGTAAGTCAGGACAAAGCCATGATAGTGGTCCCCATTCAGCTGGAAAGTGGCAGCAAACAAGCAACCTGCAAAGCATTTGTGGATTGTGGATGTTCCAGGAACATCATCTCCCCTGAATTAGCCGAGGGATTGGGATGCGAAAGAACGAACCTAGAATCCCCAATAGCTTTTTCGCAGTTGGACGGATCCACAGCATCGGGATCATTAGCTAAGTACAGTGCCGAAGATGTAAAGTGTAAGATAGGGAGTTGGGAAGGAAAGGTGTCATTTGTGATATCACAAATAGCCAGCTATAATGTTATACTAGGCATGCCATGGCTGGGGCAGGCCAACCCGCAAATCAACTGGGAGGATAAGAGCATGATTTTCAGGATGAAGTTGGAAGGAGGGAGCCAGGAAGTGGAAAGGGAGCCGGGGAAAAGGGGGGAGGAAGACTCTATCAGGATAGCAGAACTGGCAGATAAATTACCCCCAGAGTATCGGGATTTTGTGGACGTATTTGATGAGAAGGAAGCAGACAGTTTCCCACCGAAGCGGAGAGTTGAAGTGAAGATAGAGCTAGTCCCAGGAGCAGAGCTTCCTAAGGCAAAAATATACCCAATGTCGGCTAGGGAAAAGGAGGAACTGAGAAAATACATTGATAAAAACCTAGCGAGGGGTTTCATAGAGCCTTCAAATTCCCCTCTAGGGGCGCCTGTGTTGTTCAGGCGCAAAAAGGACCAAACGCTGAGGCTCTGCATTGACTACAGGGGCCTGAATGCAATCAGTTCTGGAAATAAATACCCCCTACCTTTAGTGAAGGACTTGATCGCCCAGTTATCGGAGGGACAGATATTCACTAAATTGGACTTAATTGAAGCGTACCATAAATTGCAGATTAAGCCAGAGGACAGGTGGAAGACGGCCTTCTCCTGTGCATTCGGATTATTCAATTATCGTGTGCTCCCTTTCGGTTTGTGCGGCGGAGGCGCCGCGTTCATGCAATTAATCAACGAAGTGTTGCATCCACTGTTGTACAAGGGAGTCTTTGTTTTCTTAGATGACATATTGTTAGTATCTCGGACGAAGGAGCAACACATAGAACTAGTCAGGGAAGTCCTGCAAAAGTTGAGAGAAGCAAAACTGTATGCGAAGCTTGCCAAGTGCGAGTTCAATAAAGACCAGATAGACTTTCTGGGGTATAGGATTTCCTCCCAGGGAGTGGCGATGGACCCTGCGAAGGTAGAAGGCGATGGACCCTGCGAAGGTGAGGGGGTGGGAAGCCCCCAAAACACGGAAGCAGCTGCAATCCTTCCTAGGGTTCGCAAACTTCTATAGAACATTTATCAAGGACTTTGCGCGCCTCACTTTGCCATTAACGGATTTGTTAAAGACTAAAGGCAGGGGAGAAACAGCCAAAGTGAAGGCCCCAGGGGCCAAACTGACCTGGACAATAGAATGCCAGGAAGCTTTCGAAGCCCTTAAAAAGCGTTTTACTGAGGAGCCTGTCCTACAGCACCCTGATATGTCTAAAGCCTTTGTATTACATTGCGATGCGTCAGACCGGGCATATGGGGCAGTTCTGCTGCAGAAAGACGAGGGGGGGAACCTGAAGCCATGTGGCTATCTGTCAAAAAAGTTTAGCGATACAGAAAAAAACTGGCCGATTTGGGAGAGAGAAGCCTTAGCGATTCTAAAAGCACTAGAGTGCTGGAGACACTTCCTGGAAGGAAGTGGAACACCGTTTGAGGTGTGGACTGACCATAGAAATTTACAGTATCTAAGATCCCCTCGTAAACTATCAGCGAAGCAAATTAGATGGGCCCAATATTTCAGCCGTTTTGATTTCAGACTCAGATTCTTCCAGGGGAAACATAATATACTCGCTGACGCTCTCTCTCGAATGCCTCAGCACGGGGGAGGAATTCAGGAATCTGAAGGGAGTATTTTTCTTGATAAGCAATGGGGCCTGGCAGTACTTACTCGAGCACAAGCGGCCAAAGAAAACAAACGTACTGCCATTTCCACGGGGGGAGGAGAAATATGGGAGGAAGAGTTGAAGCGAGCGTATGGAATGGACAAATGGTTACAAACAAACAAAGAAAAGGGAGAATTGTGTGGGGATTTGGTGTTTGTTAATAAGAAATTGTATATTCCTGAATGTTTAAGACGAGAAATGTTAAGGAAGTACCATGATAACAAGGGTGCGGGTCATCTAGGCCCCACCAGGACTATTAAACTGTTGGCCAAACAATGCTGGTGGCCCGGAATGAGGAAAGACGCCAGGGGATACGTCACGCAGTGTGAATTATGTGCAGAGGGAAAAACACCACCGGGGAAGCCCCAGGGGCTATTGCAGAAGGTGGTGGAGCCCATGAGGCCATGGGAATGCGTAGCCATGGATTTTGTAGGCGAACTACCCCCCAGCAGAGGCCACAGATACATTTGGACAATATTGGACCTATTCTCAAAACAGGCACACTTTGTGGCTCTGCCAAAACTTCCTTCAGCTGAAAAACTTGCTGATTTGTATGTGAAGCATGTATATCGCCTACATGGGTGTCCCGACAAGATAATTAGTGACCGGGGAGTCCAATTTACTGCAAAATTTTGGGGAAAATTCTTACAGCTGTTAGGAGCAGAAAGGAACCTGAGCTCTGCCTTTCATCCCGCGACCAACGGGGGGGTCGAACGTACCCAACAGACACTGTGCCAATTCTTAAGGATGTACACCAATTATAGACAGGATGATTGGGCGGACCTTCTTCCGTTTGCTGAGATGGCTTTTAACGGGGCTGTACATTCGGCCACAGGTCGTGCCCCATTCGAAATAGTATACGGACAGGAGGTGGCACCTTTCCCCAGGCTACCCGAGTGGAAGGAAGGGGAGGGCCAGACCGACGAGGAATGGCCGGCCAAAATCAAGCAAGGGTGGCAAACCGTGGTAGAGGCATTGCGGGAAACACAAAAGAAGTACAAGCTCTTTGCGGATCGTAGGCGCCGAGAGGGGGACAAATTGGGCGAAGGAGATCTGGTTTGGCTGAGCACAAAAAACCTGAAATTGGGGTTCCCATCCAAGAAATTGGCTCCACGCTATATAGGGCCATTCAGGGTAGCAAAAAGAATAAACGAAGTGACCTATGAGCTGAGGCTACCAAAGGACCTAGGAAAGGTACACCCGGTATTCCATTGCAGCCTGTTAAAAAAGTATAAAGGAACTCTGGATGGCGGAGAACAATAGTTGTGTTTAATCTTTTCCTTCCAGGACGAAGGGGAGGAGGACGCCATGTCAGAACCCTGCTACTAGAGCCTGGATGTGGCTCTGAGTTTCAGGGTCACTGACATTGATAAGACACCTGCGTCCCAGGACTCGGAGGAGAAACGGCTGATGGACTTGGCGGGGAATTTGCGCGGGGTTTTACTGAGCGGGAAGAGACTGTTCAAATGAGGGGGAGGGTATATAAAGGAGGGTTGGCCGGAGCCTCCCATTCTTGGCTTTTCTGATGTTCATGTTTCCTACAGTAAAAGTTTCTGGTGATATCACAGAGAGTCTTGTGTGTTCATTCAGGAGCGGCTGTGGTGAGCTGACATAATGATTACCTAATTTGATGTTTAATTGGCTTTTCCTGAATCCCTTCTTATTATCCAACATATTAACTTATCCAACGTTCTGCCGGCCTGTTTATGTTGGATAAGTGAGACTCTACTGTATATATATATATTGATAATCTTATATACTCTGCTTAGAACTGGATTATATGAGGCCCCTTCTACACAGCTGTATAAAATGCACACTGAAGTGGATTATATGGCAGTGTGGAGTCAAGATAATCCAGTTCAAAGCAGATAATATAAGATTATAAATGGGTTATATAGCTGTTATTTATTGCCAGTCTCTGCAATCCATAATGGGTCCCAGGGCAAAAATTGTAGTTGGTCAACCCCAACTCTAGAACATTTGTTCCTATGTTATATTTTCAGACTATACCCAATAATCAAGGTTATCTCTTATAAGATTGTGATCTGGAGGCTTGCTTAGCATAAAACAAAAAATTAAGCAGAGGCAAAAGGATTTTAGATTGACAGAGAGACAGATTCAAGGCACAAACAGACAGCTAGGAACCCATTACTTCCAATACAGTCAGTGAAAAGGGACTATAGCTCAGTAGAATATAGTTGGCCCTCCTTATTCATAGATCCTGCATCCAGAAATTCTACTATCCACACTTTGAATATATCTTTAAAAAATCCCAAAAGCAAAATGGCCAGGAGGATCAGAAAAGGAATGTCTGATGATGTCATAGGGTCATAATCTTACACAGCATCAGAACAAGAGACAGAGCAAATCTCTGGATTATGAGCTAGCAACTGCATGATGTGGTGCTTTGTGAATGAGAAATAATAATTACCAAATGTAAAAATCTCTCTCTTGTCCATATGTAACACAGTGTCTCTAGCTTTTCACACTGCCTGGAATCCTCTATGGCAACTACAAATGTGCAATATGGAGTGTTATGTCTTCACAGTCCCAAAGTAGCTACTAGACAGCCCCCAAATTCCCACTAACCCTGAAGAAGCCATTTTGGTCAATGAGGATCTCTTCCCCTGTAGGTTGGGATTGAGCGATCTCTCGTGTGAAGGGGAATTGTGACAGGGCTCTTGCTTCTCCAGTCAACCATAATCACTCATACATGGGAGTGGTGTAGAAATAGCAGCCAGCTGCTTCTAGTTGACAGGAGAATAGATCCTCATTGATCAAAGTGGCTGCTTCCCAGTAAATGGGGATTGGGAGAATCCCATACAAGATTCTAGCTTGTGTGTGTTTATATATAAAGGGTAAACATTGATGAAGTAAAATAATATATTCCTTGATTTCCTTGTGCCGAAAGGGGGCTAGTATAGCCAACTGAGTAGGTAGTGACAAAGCCTGGCAATTCAGCAAGGGACAGGTAGGACCAAAACAAATCAGACTTAAAAGTGATACAAAGAGAAAGGGTGAATTAAAAGAGTAGTTCGAAAACGTGAAAATGTGAGTAGATCAATAGGTACCGCTTCTGCTGGAAGATAACGGAGCTCCATGTAGTCATGCTGGCCACATGATCTTGGAGGCATCTACGGACAATGCCGGCTCTTCGGCTTAGAAATGGAGATGAGCACCAACCCCCAGAGTCAGACACCACTAGACTTAATGTCAGGGGAAATCTTTACCTAAGCTCTATTTTACAGCAAGGGTTTCTGAGGCACAACGATCTGTGCATGTAGAGCATACAATTCTAAAGTAGCATTAGGATGAAGCTTTAGGATATGAAGCTTGCAATCTGCCTAATGTGGATGTTAAGCAAAGATCTACCAGTAGCACTAATGACATTGGTTTATTGTGTAGACTAAATAGCAACACAGCCTCTGGCATTAATTTTTTTTGGCTTTTGAATAGTAACATTGCTTGGAATAACTTTCCTTACTACAAGTATTCTGCTTGTCAGTGAGACAGCACACTGCTATGCTGAATCTACATGCAGAGTTACCTACTTATAAAGCCATGCCATGAGATGCAGCTGATCCAACTTTTCTACTTTGATGCTATAGAAATTTTAGTTACCTGAAAACCAGTCTTCCTGTCATTCATTAAACATCATATTTATGACACATGAGACAGATAGAAGCGATCAAATGCAAATACTTTCATGGCCATAAAGAAATGAATGCATGCTAATAATATTCCAAAGATTCTCAGGGGAGCTGTGTTACAAAACCTTCTCACAGAATAGTAAAAAATGAGCACACAGTCAGCATTTGCTCTCACACTTTCCCTTTGTTTCTAGTTATTAATGAGTTACACATTTAATATAAAATAAACTACTCATGTTTTCATCAATCATAAAACACAGTCAGCTGTAAATCTAGAGACCATATAATATACTCAGCTACATTTAAGTTGTCCTATTTCTCTTGAGGGTTTAAGCAGCTAATGCACTCCATTCCACAGAGATTTCAGAGTTTTCAGGGATGCTTGTAATAATTTGCCCCAGATGCCTGGAGCAAATAAAGCAGGTAGCATAGCAAAATACTAGCAGTGCTTCCAGACCTTAAAAAGGAATTGAATACTTGCATTTTTTAAGTTACTCATTACCATTTTAAGTAATGAGTACTCTCCCCCCACCCCAGATGAGAAAAAGTAACATGTACATTTTGGGACAGAAAAAATAGCTTATTTTATTTTCTTACTTCTCAAAAGTAAGTCTGCTAAAACATTCCCACTCTGAGGGCACATCCAGATAGCTCACAAAAAGCACAAACTCCCTGCTTTGTGCCAAATTAATTAGATACTGTACTGGATTAGACCTGGGTCTTCCTGAAAGCAGTCCGGACAGCCCCTTCAGCAGTCCGGACAGCTTTCTCGCATTTTATGGGCTCCATGAGCCTGGAAACCCCAGAGGGCTGAAACCCCCTCCCCCAAATCCCTTGCTCCTGGACCCCCTTCTCTTGTTATGCCATTTTTATGCACCAGAAGAGGGCCGGCAGCAGGGTAATGGCTGCCAGGCAAGTCATTTTTAGTTTTTATGGCTTTGGGGTGTGTGTTGATGTTGTCTGGGTGCCCTGCCAGAAAGTCCGGCAGGGCATCTGGACATCCCCCTCCCCAGGAAAGCGTGGTGTTTTCTGCTGGTGTGGGGACAGAAGTCCAACCTGACCCGGGCTTTTAAAACTTGAGTCAGACCGGACTTTTCCCCTGTGTGGAACCGGCCTGATTCCCACTCTTTCAAGGGTGTAGTTTCTCTTCAGTATGATGTGGCCTGACTAGAACCAGGGAAAGGAATATTTAGGAACTTGCCTTTGTGGCAGATGACAAGAATGGCCTCTTGGAGCTTTCGTATTCATGACTCCAAGAGGACCTGGTCAAGATAACCAGATGTTTAGATATCAGCTCATATACTCCAACCATTCACATATGAAAACTGAAACACATGAGACAAAGCAACCTCAGGATGTTATCAGGGTGGCAAAAGTGGGACAACAGAAGATTAACTGGATCAGCAGGGCAGCTACAAGAAAGCTGGTTATTGGTAATGGCAGGAAGCTGTAGTTCCTCCTCCTCTTTGTCCTACTTCTCCCATTTTTCAATTTTCTTCTGGCACAAACAAACACACTCTTTGCTATTAAATCTTCCTTCCTGAGTAGAGCATGGGCAGGAGATATAAATACCAATGATATCTCTCTTTTTCAAATTTGGTAGACAAAATTGTTTCTCCTTCTCCTTGTCTTCCTCCTCCTCACATTCCTGATGCCTCTTCCTCTTGGTATGTCTGGGGGCAAGGGCTTCTTGTTTTCTACCTCAGGTGATAAAATAGCTTGACCTGCCCCCACCTGGATGGCTTTGGCTTTCACAGTTTTATGCTCAATCAAAAGCTTTGTGACTCATTCTGGCAAGTCTGCTTTAGTGACATACTTATTTTCTTACTGAAAGAAAATTGGCTGAACCATTATGGGATTTTTTTTTTTTACCACTGCTAAAGAAGAAAATTAAACATACTCCCTCCAAGTCCTTCTTTTTTCCAATGACTGCATAATGCTTCTTTATGTAAAACAAGGCCACAATTTCCTCCACTCTGTTACTAAGAAATAGCTACAACAACACCACCTCAGTTGATGCCAGAAAGAGGATGGAGGTGTACTTCCCTTCTCTTCCTTAAACCTTGCTGAATGATTCCAAACATCTACCGCACATGGTTGAAACAAGGACAACATCCCCTGGTTTTTGCATCTGGGCTTCTTGTATTTGTCATGATATCCTCCACAAACATTACAACATGTTGCAAACTGTCTCTATATTTTCTTATGATACAGTAGAGTGGGTGTGCTACAAGTAAAGGGGGCACAGTGTCTCACATGAATGAGATAAGAGAAGACAAAGCAAGTGAGGAAGAAAGGAAACTTGTTGCTTTTCAAGTTCAATGAGGCTTACCAGGCTTTGGGGGCCGCTCTGAATCCAAGGCCCCGACAAAAGAACATGTAGAATTGAAAGCTGGTGCTTTTCTAGGCCTTCTGACATCTTTGAAAAGTCTTAGGATTCATGTCACTCCTGTTTCCTGCTTCCCACCCCTCCAACTTCTCCATACCACCTCCTTATAAGGAATGATCAAACTGCCTTGTCTGAAACTTTTGACTTCTTTCTATAGCCCTCACTTTCTGAAAAGCTGTGTGTGTGTGTGTGAAACGCAAGAGCCACTGATGGCTATCCTTGCAATGTGGTTTGTTTTGTTCCTAGACTGTAAATGGTGAGATAAATGCAAATAGGTCCTAATAATGGCAACATCAGAAATGGATACAATAGGACCTCTTCACATGGGGTGAAATAGTTCTTTTTGGTGCTTTTGCCCAGGGTGTGGCAGGCCCCACCCACATTCCTCCCAGTGGAGGGGTAACATCAGAAGGCACTTCCTTCTCCAACATGGGGACGAAAATGTTTTTTTGGGTAGCTCAGATGGAGCTACCTGCACTTTCCTCCCCTTTTCCCCATATGATGAAGAAAATGGCAGAGGGCAACGCATGTTGCTGCACTTTATGGCCCTTCCTCCTATGATGGAGACACACCCTGTCCCACCCCATCATGTGATGGGAAAAAGAGGGAGGGCACATCCGGCACCACAAGGCATCCCGCTTGTCTTCCCTTTCATGGGGCTGTGTGAATAGGTTCATCTGCTTCATCACACTTGAGCATTTACCCACTTCAATCCACGTTAAATGCTTTGACTGCCTCCTGCAGAATTCTGAGGCTTGTAGTTTAGGGAGACCCTGGGCTTCTCTGGCTGAGCAGTGTAAAGTCTCCCCCCAAATCTACAAATCCCAGAATTCTGCAGTGTTGTAGTTTAGGGAGGAGCATTTAAACTGCTCATCTAGAGAAGCCACAGTATTTAAAGTGGATTAAAGTGGATAAATCTTCAAGTGTGATGAGGCCCTTAGATCTGCTTATCTTTCAACAGCAAACTCATGTTCATTTTATTTACTGAGCTAAACTCCAGTAAAGGTGTGAAAATATGTGTGCATAAGTATACTGTACATTCATATTCTCTCTCTCTCTCTCTCTCTTTCTTACCCCTCTTCTGTTTTCCCTAGCTGACTCGTGTTTTTGAAAATATGAGTAACAGTGCTGCATAGCCATGCTGGGAGTTACTGAATGTGTGATTGTCCCAGCCAGGACTAAGTCATACAGTCATATTGATTAGCAGAGCTATATTGTTAGATATTCAAACTCCATCCCAAATATATTGACTTTCTGTTTTTTATGTCAGATCTAGGATCTTATTACATTAGCCAGGGAAAGTGTCCCACTTTGCCAGAGAACTGAGAGGCAGCAGGCAGGGCCAGCCCAAGGAAATTTTCAAGTGTAGGCGAACAGAATTTTGGCACCCCCCACCCCCCCAAAAAAACCAATCGGGCATCAAATTGTTGCCAGTTGTGAGGCCACCCTGAGTCCTCTTCGGGGTGAGAAGGGCGAGACACAAATATGGGAAATAAATAAATAAAATCAGGACAGTAAAAAAAGAACACTCAAAAACAGGGGAATTCCAGACATGAAACAATCAGGGCCAGCTGACACCTCCCAACAAAGGATCATCCCAGACAGGAAGCAGCCAGGCTTTGAAGCTGCAAGGCCATTCAAAGCTAATCAAGGTGGCCAACTGCAATATCCACACTTGCCTAAGACAGACAAAAGTTCTTTGAGTTCTTTCTCCCAACCTTTACATTCCATAAATATACAAACCCCACTTACCTAGTTTCCAACAGACCTCTTGCCTAGTTTCCAAAAGTCCGGGATGGCAGTGGCAGTGGAAGGAAGAGTGGAGCCACAGGAAAAAAACGGTGCTGGCGCTGGCGGCCGGGGTGGTGGGGGAATAGCGGGCCTTCCGTCTCCACGGCAAAGGTGCAGCCTACCCAGGCGGGACCCATGCTCCCGCCTAGATAGGCCGCTCCATGCTGTTGCCATGGAGACGGAAGGCCCGCCATTCCCCCACCACCCCGGCCGCCAGCGCCAGCACCGTTTTTGCTGGAACAAAATGGTGCTGGTATTGGTGGCCGGGGTGGTGCGGGAATGGCAGGACTATACAGCCGGGCCCAGGCCAAAGTCGGGCCCAGGCCAGGCTGAAGGCCCGAAAGAGGAGGAGGCGGAGGGTGCGCACATGCATGCATGCACGCATGCGTGCACACGCAGGGGTGCCTCAACGGCACCCCGGGGATTATGGCGCCACAGGCAAGTGCCTAAATGGCCTCGCAGTTGAACCGCCGCTGGCAGCAGGGCTAATCTGTTGCCCACACACCGCTCCCTCACAGCAGCACTTCCCCCATTACACAGGGGGTGCATTACTGAAGCAGCACGGAGCCGTGGTGACTCCACTGGTTGTGAGTGGAGTCTTTGCCTGAAGTCCAGCAATGTCATGTGATGGTCAGCATGCTCATCTGTTACTGGACTGGTGGGGAAATGTTCTAGGATGCTAAAAAAGCTCTTTGTGATGAGGCACTACTCAGTGAATTTTAAGTGTGTGGAGGCAGAACTGGATAAGTGCTGAAAGTTTACTGCAAATACTTGTGTATGAATCAATCTCATGTATAAATCAAAGGCAGGTTTTGAGCCAAAAGACAAATTATGGATAAAACAAGGATCATTCCACATAGAGGGGAAAGTTCTTGCCCTGCTTCAGGCTGCTGATGCCAATTTCCCTGCACAGGCTCTTGAAAAAAGGTTTTCTTCACTCAAGTCAGAGAAGATGATGACCTCTTTTTAATAATATAATGCACTATTAATTCTTATATAAAAAGGAACCATTCACTTTCTGAGTAGATTGGGATGAGAACTTAGTCCATCCCAGGAGAACCTAAATGCAGCTTGTTGAAGGGAAATGTTTACAAGCTGGAAAGCGTCCAGAGGAGGGCGACTAAAATGATTAAGGGTCTGGAGAACAAGCCGAATGAGAAGCGGCTTAAAGAACTGGGCATGTTTAGCCTGCAGAAGAGAAGGCTGAGAGGTCACATGATAGCCATGTATAAATACGTGAGGGGAAGTCATAGGGAGGAGAGAGCAAGCTTGTTTTCTGCTGCCCTGCAGACTAGGATGCAGAATAATGGCTGCAAACTACAGGAAAGGAGATTCCACCTGAACATTAGGAAGAACTTTCTTACTGTGAGAGCTGTTTGGCAGTGGAACTCTCTGCCCCAGACTGTGGTGGAGGCTCCTTCTTTGGAGGCTTTTAAGCAGAGGCTGGATGGCCATCTGTTGGGGGTACTTTGAATGCTATTTTCCTGCTTCTTAGCGGGGGGGTTGGACTGGATGGCCCATAAGGTCTCTTCCAACTCTACGATTCTATGATTCCATGATTCTTTGAAGCATCATCCCCTCTACTCTCTTAGCATTCTGTTGGGGAGAAGCACCATTTTCCCATTCAGGGATTCAAAAAGTTTATAAGCAGTGACACAATGGAGCAAATAATAATAATGTAATAATCAAACTTTATTTGTATCCTGCCCTATCTCCCCTTGGGGACTCAGGGTAATTGTATGGGTAGAGCAGGTTGATGCTCCTTGTAGGTTATTGTCAGATGGGCTAAGCTCTCGCCCCTTGCCACTCTATTCAGAAAAGTGGGTGGTTCATATATATATATATGTGTGTGTGTGTGTGTGTGTTAGAGTACTTGTGCTGATCTAATTTTTTTTTGGGGGGGGGGATCAATTTTAAGCCTAGCATTTCTAGACATAAATTCATTTCAGTCCTAATCATAATCCCATGGTTTTACCAGCACAATGAAAGTGATAACTGAGAAGTGTTAATTTTATTACATGCTTTGCTATAAAATATAGCCCAATATTTTCCATTTGTTAATTTCTCAGGATATATAGCAGACTTTTTAATGAAAACAATTTATGGAATATTCCAGGTCAATTTCTGAGTCAAATATCCTTCATTTCAGACATATTAAGGCCACCATCTGACATAATGTTGGGTAAGTGAAAATCCCTTCCACCATTGTGTCAGATTACTCCTTTTCTCAAACAGTTGATCAAAACAATTGCACAAGAGTTGTAGAATGGACTGTCCAATCAGTTATACAGTTGATTTGTACAACTGCTTGCACAATAAAAACTATATGCTCTGCTAAACTTTATGGGTGCCATTGTGCTAACTCTGAAAATGTGCACCCAGCAAGACAGTGATGAACATCAGGAGCAGGTCTGGACACAGATTTCTGTTCCTGGAATCCTCTGGGGATCACAAAGAATAGGAAATGTAAAATAAACCCAAACATGGGTAGAAGTCTCTTCTCCTCTCTTGAAAAAATGTATGCCAACATATTATTTAAAAGTCAAATTTCTGTTCTTGATGGCTTTTAAGGGAGGCAATACACTTCTTCTTTTGGCTATAACACAGTAGTAGGGGAGTATCTGAAAAGTGTGCAGAACTTGAGGGCTACAAGGTCACTTGTAGGGCAATACCTTTTCAAACCAGCCAAAATTTAGCCAACTCCTATTTTAAGCTTTGTAAGCTACCATGGCTCCTTTGGTGGGAGACAGGTACAGCTTAAATCGGATCAATAAATAATCAATAAAAAGTAAATTAAAACAACTATTTCTGAATTTTAAAATGGTAATGGACTTTAAAAAATATCAGACACCTTAGAGTTGTCAGATCAAAACTATCGTAAGCTCTGATATTTCAGGACAAACTGACATTTAGGGATAAACTATTGTCATGTAAAAGGGGTGGAATCTGGTGATGTTACAAGAATAATGCTACAAGTATCATTTAACCATAGTTGCAAATGATATGTCATTCACTTTAAAAAAATATCAAGATCAAGATCACATCTCCTCCAAAAATCTTTCTTTTAAGCCACACAGTTGCCCCTTCCAGCACTGCCATTTCTAAGTTGCTGGAGGGCAGGTTAGAGACTAACAACAAGTCCAGCCCTTTCCCTGTAGCTGGATGCACTGAGTCAGGTCCCTGCAGCTGCCAGGATGCCAGCTCCAGTCAAATGAGAAAATATAGAGATACATACACACATTTTCTAAGATAGCATTATCACTCTGGGATTCCTCCTCCTTGCCTTGAGCATCTGGAGGGCCCACCACCTGAGTACTGAGTGACATCACAAGGGATTATCTCTAAGTCTCTCTAAGTCTCAAGTTTTAGCTCTGAAGAACAGGGGCTCTGAGAACTGGAAATGCCATAAAAACTACAACAGACCCCAGCAGCCTATTTAATAGATGAAGAGCCACTCTTAAGTTTCCAGATTACTCTTTATTTGGGGTGATGGAATCTGGAAGGAAATCTGGAAGACTTGAGGGTTGCAAAAACAATGTTGGGCAAGTTCTGTACAGCCCCAGGGCCAAACCTTTTCTGGCCCTTTGGTAGATCGATAGTAATGTTTAAAGGTTTTCAGCCTCATTGGTGTCACTCTAAATAAGCATGGGAATGCAGTGAGAATCAGAACTAAAACTCTAATTGGCTCAACTCCGTTTTTATGAAGGTAAGATGATATTCCCTTGGTGTTTCCTACTGAATTCCAATAGAAAGGAATGTGCCAAGACCTGAGTGCTGAAGTGTGGCTGATTAGCAGCGATTTTAAGGGCGGGTGCTGCCATACTCCTGGAAGGAAGCCCAGCTAGAAAGCCTTGCAACTCCGCTGTCTTTTTGATTCATCTTAATTGGTGTTGTAAAAGTGGATGTTGAACACGAGTACCTTCAAAGACATTGTCAGATGACATGTAAGATTTGCATGGCAACTAATGATATTTCTTCAAGGCTTCTTAAGGGAGTCACTCTTGTTCCTACTTACAAGTTTCACTCATCATTTTCTGCTGTATAAATTAGGAAAGGAGAAGGAAATGTGACAGTATGTGCCATAATACAGGAGCAAAAAATCAGTGTGAGATACAGCTTTTGGTTGCCCAAAAGAGTGAGGTTAATTCTTGTTCCTCATCATGTTATCTAAACATAGGGGAACCCAGATATTGCTAAAACACATCACAGCTGAGTTGATGTTTGTCCCAAGGGTGAGCCAAGTTTCCCCAAAAGAGCACTTCAAAATCATACTTGTCTCAGGAAAGTTACTTTGTGAACTATAGTTCCCAAGGTCCCTCCACCAATATGACCACTGGTTATGGTAATTGTGGCATTTGTGGAGCTGTACTTCAGAAAAACTTTTTTAGATCTTCAGCTGTCTTGATTCCATGTTTGTTATCTTCCATGTTGACAATCCTTTTCTGCTTGTTTCACCATTTTTTGGCTTGTGCACTGATGTAGTCAAAAGCTCATTTAACATCCAGCAGAGGCAATTTGAATGGGTGGGTCACAGAAGTGTCTTTTAAGTCAGTTCATTATGCCTACCATTATAGAAAAGGCAATATCACCATAACATGTACAAGAAGAAGTGGAACTTCTGAAATTGTGTAGCTTGGCATATCTAGGGAAGCTAGTCCATGAGCTAAAGCCTTTCCTGGAGAAGGGGTCAAGCAAGCACTGGAAATTTCCCATATGGACTAATGCAGTAGAAGCTGTCTTTGAGAATAACATGGAGATTGCAGCTAGTTCAAATGGTTGTTAGGAAAATCTTTCAGAAACCCTCTGTCAGCATTTCTAAAGGTTGCTGGTTTTAAACAATGCTAAATTGTTACACCCTTGGAAAATTGTTTTATATTATATATTTTAAATTGTTCTGCTAACTGAGAACTTTTTATAGGGGACGAAATGGGAAGGAAAGAAGGGTTACTTAACTGTTACTTCAGAAAGGGGTCATAGATTCATTTGCTAAGGGATTTGTGATTCCTAAACATGAGTATGGCAAGGGTATACAGGTTTGAGTATTTAAACTTTACTCCAAGAATTAAAGTGGAGTTATTCTTGATGGTTCAGTGAAGGATGATCAGCTTATTTAATTTGGTATAGACTCAACTAATATGTTCTTTAAACTGTTGTGCGAGTTTCAAAGGTCACAAACTGAAGGATAGTTTCGAGGGGAATTTTTTTCCATGAAATAAGTTTTCATTTTACAAGCTTCACCACCACCTGTCAGTCTGCAAAATAAAATACTTTGTGTGCCTCTAATTTTCCATAATGATACTTGTATGCTTGAGCAACATGACCTGACAAACTTGCTAATCTTTTTCCTTAAAAACTGGAAAATTGGTCCAGACAGCTGTGGCTTTGGGGGGAAATGAGCTTAAGTTCTCAGAAACTGTAGATGGTGCCTGAGCTGGTGACCACTGTATCTAACTGACCTGTCATATGACCTTTGCTTTCTTTATAAACCTTAAAAGAAAAAAAATGTTTATTTGCAAGTTCAGCAGTAATTGAGACCTCTTCTTAGCAACAATGATACAAATCACATCTGTTGTGATAAAAGAAGCCAAAACTTTTTATTGGTTACAGATGTAAAGGTGTGAGTCTATATTCAGAGATCAGTCAATCTGACTATCGACTGATAGAAATCTACTCACCTGGCCTCCCTGTTGGAAATCAACAAAACCACAAATAGGAATACAGAGGAAGGGAGGCTGTTTAAGAAAAATATCCTGCCCACAAACCAAAAGGAAGATTCTGATTGAGAAGTGTTTGTGTCTTTCCCTAGGGCCCAGAAAACTGCAGAGTCTTCCAGCAAAGAGAACACACCATTAGTGGAGAAAAATACCCATCACTTTCCGCTGCACCATCATGACTCACAAATGGTATAAGTCAGCGAGTGCTCTTTTCAGCCTGTATTAGAAGAATAGGGATTATTTGCCACTGTCAGCATTTAAACCAGTTGTTCCCAACCTTTTTTGACCAGGGACCACTTTGATCAGGGACCACTCTCCAACATTAGTACTAAAAGGGGGTTATGAATCAGTTTTTGGTCAACTTTAGATTTGGTTTGGTTATTTGGGGTACTGATTCAGAAAACTACATTAGATATACCACATCAGCTCTAGTTTCTGATACAGAATGTATGCCATCCAGTAGTTGCTATCTGCTCTCCCTCCAAAAACCATATTTAACAATCTAGAGCTGATGTGTTCTATCCAATACAATTTCCTGCATCAGCACCCCAAAAAGCCCCACCAACAGGCCTAAAAATGAAGACACCAAGTCAGCTCTGTGGAAAGGTGGAAAAATAAATAAATAAATAAATAAATAATGAGGAAGGAGGTTTGCAGACCGGATTTTCCTTCTCACGGCCCACTTCCTGGCCTTGGCCCACGGGTTGAGAACCACTGATTTAAACCAACAAAACACCAATAAAACAGTTATGTTGCTATCTAGCTATGGTAACATAGGAACAACATTCATTTACAATTAACATTTGAATCATATCCTCATTTACTTTTACATATAGTTCTAGAAACATAATATCACAAGGATTACCATTGGCTTGTGGTAACCTTTATCGTTTAAAAAAAAGATCAGGAAATAAAGGACAATTTTGTGTCAGAAAAAATATAAATTTATGGAATTTTAAAGATAAAATAATGCAAATAGATGACCATATATAACCTCAATGCATCAAAAATAATTGACAATAGATATTTATTTTCATATTCAGGGAAAAAAAGTCCCGGGGTCAGGTGGGGTGGCATGCAGTGGGCATGGCTGTTGACATGTTCCTTTGAAGTTGGCCAGAAATGAATATACCATGTCATCACAAAACCACTTAACAGTTAACAGACACCAGTTCACCAGTTAACAGACACAATCTACTTAAGCTTGCAGCACTGAAATTGCTGCAGCTGGCAAAAATGATACTATATTTTAGTTTTTATTACAAAGCTATTAATAATGGGAGCGTAAAATCTTTAACATGAACTGGCACATTCAGCTGAAATGAAAATGTCAACTAAATGCTAGAAGTCTTTGAAATCTATATCCTAGCCTTCACCCTTTCTGTATGGTGGTTGCTGTGATCCAGCATTCCTTAGTGAAGTCTCTATCTGCTGACTTAGCCACAGTTGATGATATTACTAACATTCATATTATATTATTAACATATTTAATGACTAGTCATAGTCTATTCCGTTTGGAGGCCAACCTTGGCTAAGTCAGCTGTGCAGAATCTTCCATTTTCTTTCTCTCAAGTATTAGGGGAGAAACATATGGAGGATGAGTTTCTTATGTAAAATTGTGAAGATAGGGCTTCTGAACCTGTGCATATTTTGGGGGCATTTTTTCTAGGAAAATGTTCCATCAATTTACATGAGTTTGCCAAGGAGTCTATGACCCAAATACGTATTAAAGGAGATTCTTTTGCTATCTCAAAGTAAATTGAGATGGACAGGTTCCATTGTGTTTGCTATTAAAGTAAAAAGCAATGACTGTAAATGTTATTATTCTCCCCACATTGTCTTATCAACTACAGGATTAGCCATAGTAGTGCTAAAGTGTTTAATGTGGTCACAGGTTTTCTTTGGCCCATCTATATTACAGATTCAAAATGTGGTCTAATAACCTAAAATACCATAGAGTAGCGGGTATCATCTGATATTGGAAATCAAGCAGGATCAATATTGGTTCCTACATGAATGGGAGACCAGCATTCACTGTTTTATAATCAGTGTGGTGACTAAGTAGGAGGGCTGAGAGGCCTGCTGTTGTGCTGCAGAAGAGGCCAGAAACATCTCCAGCCAGTCTGCCTGTTGCTGCCTCTGGACTCCTTGCCTACTGCCCCCCTCCCTTTTTCCCAGCACTGGTGAGTGGACATAAGAAGGGAGGGAAGACTTTTAAAACTCCAAAGCCATCTGGAGGAAGAAGAAGGCAGAGGAACTGACTTTAAAATCATTCTGTCTCTTGCTGCAGGCCTACTGCCCTCCTCACTTTCCCGAGCATTGGCTATTGAACTAAGAGTCTGTCTTACTGAGGTCCACTCATTATTTATATATTGCTGCTATAACAATCTTTAAATGCTGTTATAATAACTATTATGCACTGTGAAGCCTGGTCCCCCTGACTAGTTTACTAAGTCTATCATCTCTAATTGGTCCTGCCCTGGCACCTTATAATACCATATTGCACCATATTGAATTAGTTCACCATCATAATCCCCACTGCCTGCCTTGCACTTTAGTCAGCTCAGACCCCTATACCTATGCTGCTCATGCACCCTCTGCACTTTACAACTGCATTTGCACTTTGTATTGTTGGAGGGGGGTGGGGGAGGCTGGAGGGTTATGGGGACTGCAGGGTGGGGGAAGGGAATGGGTGTGAAAGGATGCCAATCTATAACAGAAAACTAGTAAACCAAATAACATCGTTTGGACCAGGGGAAGAGAAAGGGAAAGGACAGTGTGATAGGGGAGGAGGGTGTTCTGATGGGTGGGGAGCCCCTATAGAGGTGGTGTCTGGGAGGGGGAGATACGGGAAAGGGAGACCAAATCATTTAATTCGGCCTAGGGTTTTTGGTAGGACATTAATAGTTCCAAAACGGTCTCCTGACATAGCTAATCTGGGTAGCCAGGATGGCGGTCCCTCCAGGTTAAAGGTGGTGCTGTTTAATGTCAGGTCAGTGAACGGAAAAACATCTTTCATCCAAGATCTCATCTTGGATGAGCATGTAGACCTGGCATGTATTACGGAGACCTGGCTGGACGAGATGGGAAGAGTTAATCTCACCCAGCTCTGCCCGCCGGGTTATTCCGTACAGCACCAGCCGAGATCTGGAGGGAGGGGAGGTGGGGTCGCGGTGGTCTATAAGGATTCCATCCCCCTGACCAGGTGCCCTGTCCCTCAGTCGACCATGTTTGAATGTGTCCACCTAAGGGTGGGAGACCGGGACAGATTAGGGATTCTGTTAGTGTACCGACCACCCCGCTGCACTACAGTCTCCCTGCCTGAGCTAGCTGAGGTGGTCTCAGGCCTGGCGTTGGAGTCCCGGCGGCTTATAGTGCTGGGGGACTTCAATGTCCATGCCGAGACCAACCTCTCAGGTGCAGCTCAGGACTTCATGGCCGCCATGGCAACCATGGGGCTGTCCCAATTAGTAACAGGCCCCACCCACAGTGCGGGACACACACTGGACTTGGTCTTCTGTCAGGGATGGGAGGAAGGTGGCGGTGTGGAGGAGCTCACCATCGCTCCGTTGCCATGGACCGACCATCACCTGATCAGGTTTAGACTTACTGCGCCCCCCAACCTCTGCAGGGGTGGTGGACCTAAAATGGTCCGCCCCAGGAGACTTATGGATCCAGAAGGATTCCTGACGACTCTTGGGGAATTTCCCGCCTCCTCGGCAGGTGATCCTGTTGATGCTCTGGTCTCTCTCTGGAATGGAGAGATGACTAGGGCAATAGACACGATTGCTCCGGAGCGTCCCCTCTCGAGTAACCGAGCTAAACCAGCTCCTTGGTTTACTGAGGAGCTGGCAGCGATGAAGCGAAAGAAGAGGGAACTAGAGTGCGTGTGGCGATCAGGGTATAACGAGTCAGACCGAACACGGCTAGGCTCCTATCTTAGGGCATATGCCGCGGCAATCAAAGCTGCAAGGAGAGCCCACCTTGCGGCCAACATTGCGTCCGCACAGAACCGTCCGGCGGCGCTGTTCCGTGTCATCAGAGGGTTGTTAACTCCCACCAATCAAGGTGGGAGCCCTGATAACTCGGCAGCCCGCTGTGAATCATTTGCTCGGTTCTTTGCGGACAAAGTCGCTCTGATCCGTTCCGACTTTGACACCATATTAACGGCAGTCTCTGAGGATGTAACGAGTGCACCTGCTTGTCCAGTTTTGTTGGATTCATTTCAATTGGTTGAGTTCGAGGATGTGGACAAGATCCTGGGAGAGGCGAGACCGACCACATGCATCCTAGACCCCTGCCCATCCTGGCAGGTGAGAGAAGCCAGAGGGGGTTTGGCCGAGTGGGTGAAGGTGGTGGTAAATGCCTCCCTTCGGGAGGGCAAGTTTCCAGCGAGCCTAAAAATGGCTGTGATCAAGCCGCTGTTGAAAAAGCCATCATTGGATCCCACTCAATTCGGAAACTTTCGGCCTATTTCCAATCTCCCCTATTTGGGCAAGGTCTTGGAACATGTGGTTGCTTCGCAGCTCCAGGGTTTCTTGGTTGACACTGATTTTCTGGATCCGGCACAGTCTGGCTTTAGGCCGGGGCATGGTACTGAGACAGCCTTGGTCGCCTTAGTCGATGATCTACGCCGGGAACTGGACAGGGGGAGTGTGTCCCTGCTGGTTCTGCTGGACCTCTCAGCAGCCTTCGATACCGTCGATCACGGTATCCTTCTGGGACGCCTCGCGGGAATGGGACTTGGAGGTACTGTTTTGCAGTGGCTCCACTCATTCCTGGAGGGTCGGTCCCAGATAGTGTCATTGGGGGATGCCTGCTCGGCCCCACAACCGTTGACTTGTGGGGTCCCGCAGGGCTCTGTGTTATCTCCCATGTTGTTTAACATCTACATGAAGCCGCTGGGAGAGATCATCAAGAGTTTCGGGGTGCGGTGTCATCTGTACGCAGATGATGTCCAGCTCTGTCACTCCTTCCCACCTGTCACTAAGGAGGCTGTCCAGGTCCTGAACCGGTGCTTGGCCGCTGTGTCGGACTGGATGAGGGCCAACAAATTGAAATTGAATCCAGACAAGACAGAGGTCCTCCTGGTCAGTCGGAAGGCTGAACAGGGTACTGGGTTACAGCCTGTTCTGGATGGGGTCACACTCCCCCTGAAGGCGCAGGTGCGCAGTCTGGGGGTGATCCTGGACTCATCGTTGAGCCTGGAGCCCCAGGTCTCAGCGGTGGCTAGGGGAGCTTTCGCACAATTAAAACTTGTGCGCCAGCTGCGACCGTACCTTGGGAAGCCGGACTTGGCCACGGTGGTCCTCGCCCTTGTTACATCTCGTTTAGACTACTGCAACGCACTCTACGTGGGGCTGCCTTTGAAGACTGTTCAGAAGCTTCAATTAGTCCAACGGGAGGCTGCCAGGTTAATAACTGAGGCGGCGTACAGGGAGCGTACTACTCCTCTGTTACGCCAGCTCCACTGGCTGCCAATTAGCTACCGAGCACAATTCAAGGTGCTGGCTTTAGCCTATAAAGCTCTAAACGGTTCCGGCCCAGCTTATCTGTCCGAACGTGTCTCCCGCTACGACCCACCTCGAAGCTTAAGAACGTCAGATGAGGCCCTGCTCGCGGTCCCGTCAGCCTCACAGGTGCGGCTGACGGGGACGAGAGACAGGGCCTTTTCAGTGGTGGCTCCCCGCCTATGGAACGCCCTCCCCATTGAAGTCAGGCAGGCTCCCTCCCTCCTGTCTTTCCGAAAGAGGACAAAAACGTGGTTATGGGACCAGGCATTTGAGCATGAGTAGCAGCAAAAAAATGAGATAAGAATATATGACCTACTGACAGACCCCACATGAACATGGAAAGCGCCTTAAATGTATATTTAAATGTATAATTATGTATATTTTAATGGATATTCTTAATTTTATTGTAATTTTTAATCTTGATGGATTTTTAAATTTGATGACAACTGTTTTTAATGTGTATGGTTATACTGTAAGCCGCCCTGAGTCCCCTGATGGGTGAGAAGGGCGGGGTAGAAGTGATGTAATAAATAAATAAATAATAAGTAGTATTTCTCTGCTGACATTATTGCATTTTTGAAAAATCAGTATTATGATTGCTTTTAGATTTCTCTGGGTATGCTTAATGTCTGTATTTTTAAAATTCTTCCTCTCATAATGTTCCTTGGAAATGCTGATTGACATGGAAGAAAACAAAATATAAATATTAGGTATAAATGAAATGTCAGTTGCCATTCTGTATAATCTTAATTATTATTAAGGACTGGTGACCAGGAAAGTTGAAATAATTGATCCAACAGGTTCCATAATAAGCCTATCTTGGGGGGGGGGGGGGGGGGAAGGTTCAGCACCTTGGAAAGCTCCATTAAATTTCAGGCTGAAGTGGATTCACTGTCCCATTAACATGAGAGTCACAAGTCATACTGAACTCAATGAAGCTTACCTCCAATTAGCAATTAATTACCTCTGATTGTACTGATATCATTTTAAATCTAAGTGAGACACAGCAAAACCCACATGGCACATACAGTGCAAGTGTGAAACAGATGAGACATGTGAGTTTATAAGTAGTTGGAGATATTTGGAGGGATAGTTCTCCTGCCATTTTGGAAGGACCTCATCTGGCACATATAAGACACATGTTTTTGCTGGTGTAATCAAATCTGCTGACACTGCAACACTTTATATGATTATTTAAATTTGTGTTACATGATCAGCTTATCCTCATCAGAACTGTCTGGGGATCAAAAGATGCAAAGTGTGGGGGCTCACTTTGTTGAGTAATGCAGGCTTGGTCACTTGTCATCTGAAAACTAATACCTTGTCTGAATCTTACCAAAAGTGTTGCACTGTGTGGCTCACATTCTATGCCTGCAAGCCGGGCTTTTTACCGATTTAAAATTTGAGAATCGGTTGAGATCATTTTGGCCCCAAGACCTCTAATCATTCGCTTTACTGGATAAAACTGGGGACAGACGAATGCCAGCTACCCTGAGAGAAATTTCAGAAAGAACCAGTTATTAGACAGTTCGCCCCTATACCAAGTCGGATTACCTATTTGCATGTCAGGACCGCTATGGATCTCCACCAGTTTCCACTGGATTTGTCTGAATCAGTCTCCTTGGTTGTCCATACATTTGTGAGGTTTTTGATTCTGATTTTTTTAAATATATCTAAACCAACTAACTCTCCAAATGTTGCTGGCCTGAAATTCTCATGAGCCTTAGACCGCAGAGCCAATGGTAAGTGAGGCAAGGAACTATAGTTCAAAGATATCTGGTGGGCCACTGATTTATCTTTTCTCTAAATCAAATTCAGATTTTTTTATATGCTTCCATCTCTCCACAATCAGAATTATACAAAAGAATAAGCTTGACTAATGTTTCAAAAGAGTCTTTGGACCTTGGCAGCATACTGTTTGGTTTTCATAAATAATCCATATGCAGTTGGAGCTCCTACCATTTCTTATCACTAAATATGATGGGTAGAGCTGCTGGGATTTGCAGTCCAACCACATCTGGAAGACTACATGATTCCCACCCCTAACACTCAGAGAAAGAGTATGCTAGAAGTGAAAATTCTGAAACTTCTTTTGAACAACCATCTTACACATCCAATGCATACAGAAATCTCCAAGTGTCACTGCCTTTCTGTGTGAATGCTGTTGTATAGATTTTTGCATTTTAATAAATATTATATTGGAAAAGGCCCCTTACGGACATCACTAGGAATTTCAACCAGAATTCATTTTGTTATATTTAACCCTTGAAAAAAGGCTTGTGGCTTAGGCTGAATACCACAGATTATGTTCTGCCTTGATATCCAGGAAATATCAGTAAAATATCAGTAATAATCTTATACTTACAGGTGACTGGGGAATAGATGTAGCAATCAATAATGAGCATCCTTATTCTTAATCGTATTAGTGTCAGAGAAATTAGTTTCTCGGTCATCCTATTCTCACAGGGTTTCCAAACCCCTTTCTTCTTCCTGTGTGTCTGATACATTTACTGTCATGAGAGTATCTCAAGGTCAGCTGCCGAAAGACCACCAGGGAAAAGGCATTATTATTTATCAACTGTGCCTCCGTTGTTCTCTATTCTGCCTTTTCAGGCACAATGTCAAGGACAGTCCTCCATGTTTTACCTTAGCATTCCTTCTCAAGTAAAGCCAAAGGCCTATTGAATAAAGAAATCAGAAAGGTTATAAAAGATGTTGCTACATGGACACCTGAAGGTTCAGACTGCACTTTAAGCAAGTGTAATTTGGGTGTGGGGGTGAGGTAAGAAAAATTGGGCATAGATGCTAATGCAAAATGTTTGGGGTTGCTTAGTACCTACCACATTTAAAAGTTGCAGCTTTTAGTTATCTTCCTTTTAAAACATTGAGATGTATAGCATCATATTAGTATACCTATGATAACAGACTATGTAGGAATGTAATCTTTAAGACTGAAGGCACACCATCCTGTTAGCAGATAACCTCTTTGCTAACTCTGGTTTCACGTTTTTGTAGTTTTGGAATATGCATCAGAATTTAAGTTGTGCTAATGAACTGCTTTTATTGCATTCTATGAAAATTTGATTCATTTATCCAAATATTATTCATGATAGAAGAAGGCACACATATGCCATCTTGCCTTTGCTAAGAGGCACTGACATTATGCATAATCTTTGTAAAGATTTGGTATAGACAGGATGAGCTCCATGTTTTTAACTACAGCTTCTACAACCTGTTCTTACATGATCATTCAATTTCAACCAACAGGGGCACTTAAGAAAACCTGAAACACACTCTAAAATACAGCATGTAAAAGTTTTCTAGGTGTAACAGTGTGGAGGCTTCGTAAGAAATTCATTTTTCTCTGCCTTAAAAAGGAGCAATTAGTTTTCAACAGCACTTAAAATAATTATCAAGTTAAAACACTCACCACTGAAAATATTAAAATTCATTTAAAGGTTATATGGGCCAGAAGGCATAAAAAAGCACAGCACATCATTAAAAGCCCATCCCATTTAATTTCCGAAGGTTGTAGAACAAGAATGTTTTCAATTGCTGACATAAGAAGAGCAAGGATGGGAACCTTCCTGGCTTCTCTAGGAAGTGAAGTCCAAAGACTTGAAGTAGCCACCAAGAAGGTCCTCTCCCTTGTTCCCACCAAACAAACCTGACATATTAGTGCTTTGTTGGTTTAGGAGCCACAATCATTACCTTTTGTAGGACTAGCATGGCCCATTAAACATCACCAAAAGAGAAGACAGAAGAAATAAATTCCATTCAGTTCTATGACACTGGCCATATGCATACATACACCTTCTTCTGTCTCCATCATAACTCCAAGAAACCTCACAGCATTCAGACCAGAGGAACCTATAACTTGCTAAGACAGAACCTTCCAGAGCATAAACTAACAAGAGTACAAACAGCCCATGAAGATCCACAGAATGAGGAGACCTCACTTCAGCCACAACAAGAGTAAGGCAAACAGGAGCAGAGGAGGAGCCAAGGCCACATTCACAGGCTTGAATCCCAGACATCAAGTAAGTAGTCATCTGTTTGACAAGGTCAGGCAGCTATATATCCTAACTCCAGGCAACTAATTCACAGCTTCAAAAATCTAATCTCTGATGCTTTTAGCTTTCTTGAATTTCTAACCCCTAGGACTGTCTAGCTATAAGGTATACACTTCCTCCTACTTCCTCAGCTTTGTTCTTTACTACTTCCTGTTCTCATTGAGCAACCGCAGAACATACCCCACTCTTCATTCTGCTTCTCTTGTGACTGCTCATTCCTTCCAGAGCTTGATTTTCCTGACACTTGCTGCCATAGCCCCCACATCTTGGCCCCAAGACCAAGATCTCTGGTGGGCCGCCCCTACTTACCACCAAAGTTAATAGCAGAATGATGATCCACAGGATTTAAGATAAAATATGTAAGTTTAAATGATGACAAAAAGGCATATTTATTTTTAAAATGATATGAATTCACATAATAAAAACTTACAATATCAAAAATGATATATTTTCTAACTTTTGTTGACACAAATGTTTCAGTAATGTCAGTAAAATCAACTTGTTTAGCTAAAACATATTTCATACTTTAGATTGCTAGATGATAGCTAATGATTAAGTTAATCTTGGCTAGTTGTGTTTCTTTTCCACATTTTCGATGAATTTGCCAGTCTACTTAAAGATCTTGCAGCTAAAGAAGCTGTAATTGGTACCATATAAATCAGTTTAACGGTGAGGCAGATATTGGCAAATATACCTTACAGTTTTTTTTGTCGTAAATTGTATTGAGAAGTCTAATCAGGCTTCTTTCAGAGCAGAAAACTGTCTTGCGAGTACTTTTAGGGTGAAGGATTTCATGCAGTAAGTCTTCTGACAGAGCTTTCTCATATGTATTTAAAAGTTTTGCTGCTTTTGCAGTAAATTGACCATTATCGAAGTTCTGGAAGTTGAAAATGGGTGAGAATAATTCACATATGGTATCTCTTGCTTCAAATCATGTCTTTAAATCATTGTTAATAAAATCCAACAACGGGTTATGGAAATACTGAAATCTTGTTCAGGTTATATGGAAGATAATGTAATGAACCTAATAAAATTATTTTAGTTGGATGGACATTATTTTATAAAGTTGGTTTTATAAAAGTGCTGGACCCTTCTAATCCCAGAACTCCATGAGAGAACCCTGTCAGCAAGCCTGTGTGTGTGTGCACGTTGAGTTTGACTCCACCCAAATATATATATATTTCATGTTATAAAAAACCTGGTTTACTCATGAATTTTAACTGGTTAACCAAATCCCCATGCTATCTCTATGAGAAGAAAAAATTAGAGTTCCTCCAGAACTGCAAGCACTATCTCAACCAAATTTTGATAATTTATTCATTACCTACGTTTCTGCCAATTTACATTGAAGTAACAGCAATAGCCAACATAGTGCTCGACATACAAGAATTAGTATACAAATTTAAATATACAAATATACAAACATTAAAACAGAATTAAACACAAACAGAACTAAAAAAATTCACAGTTAAAATCTATCAGAATATATTCAAAGTTAAAAGGATGAGTGGAGTCAAATAATTATGGAGAAATGAGTATTTTCCCTATTGCTTTTCTGTTCTGTCCTTTTCTATTCCTCTATCATGTAGAACAGTGATTCTCAGCCTGGGGTCCCCAGATGTTTTTGGTCTTCAACTCCCAGAAATCCTAACAGCTGGTAAAGTGGCTGGGATTTCTGGGAGTTGTAGGCCAAAAACATCTGGGGGCCCCAGGCTGAGAACCACTGATGTAGAATAATACTCTCAGAAAAAAACTTCATATAATTTCCTAGTCAGTTTTTCCCCAAGTTCTCTCCCTAGTATGCAATGCAAATTGTATTTAAGTACCAGTCCAGTCCTTAGACACAGTTCTTATTATAAAGTCAGATGGTTTTTGTCCTTTGCTCTTCCATTCAAACATATTCCCTGCAATCTTGCACCTATTCCCTTATGAAGATGGTGTAGGAGGAAATTGTGGCTAAAGGAGACAGTGATTTCTGTATCCGACATTGCTCTGCTGTCATGTTTATTCAGGAACAAATAATGTAAAACAAAAAAAAGTAATAAGATTTCTTCAGTGCAGAGGGAGATTGTGTGTTTGTGTGTGTATACGTGTTACATGACAAAAAATTATTGTAAATCTATTCTAGGGTTTTCTAGGCAAGATTTATTCAGAGGAAGTTTGCCATTGCCCTCCTCTTAGATTGACAGAGTGACTTGCCTAGGTTCATGGCAAGATTTGATTCCTAGAACCTCATAATACAGATGCCCTCTCCCCTTCATCATACAGATGCCTCTGCACACCCTCCCTCCTTCTCCCATTACACGGGGCCATCAGAACAAAGTGTGTTGGTGCCTTGTCCTTGCACCCATCAGACGGGGAGAAAGGGCCAATGGAGCTACCCAAAAGATGCCTTACCTCCCGTTGTTGGTGAGGAAGTGTCTTGCATTCCTCGCCACTTTGGCGATCAATGGGGCCAGGCCACGATGAGCATCATGTGATGATGCTCAGAAGCCCCATCCCCGAAGAAGAGCAAAGACACCCCCCCCCCAAACCCTAGTGCAACCAGATGGCTAGTCTCCCAGGGCCTTTGTCCAACACAAAACCATTGCCATCATTCTATTGACTCGGTTCAATTATGAATGCCAACTAGAGTAGACTTGTGGAATGGTAAATTAACACATTGGAAATCTGATTGCTCCAATTGATTTACTCTTGCATATAGGTTTAGACCACTGAATTCCTAATTTCTTTTTGGTAAACAGTTTATTAGAGTTATGATACATAATAGAACAGCAGATTATAGCAGATATCATCAAGTAACAATAATTTTGATATATGCATGCATATCTACCTTAGTCAAACAACCAGTTATCTCTGACATTGCATGCATATTAAAATCAGTAACTTCAAATACATCATTTAGTCTTGCTATTTTTACATGTAAAGTTGTTCCTTCTTATTGTTGTCCACTATTTTCCATCTATACTTTATTCTCATTTAAGTTTTTCATAATATAAGAGTTCACCATAACATTCAAACAACACATGACTTATTGCAGACTATACACATAACCGAAACCCCTAATCTGCACAAAATAAAACCTCTTCCCCACACCCGTGCACCTTCACCATGACTTCTGACACTGAAGCACTATGAAGCCTTTAAGCCAATTTATCTATCCTTGTTCATAGTAATAAAAAAAATGGAGCTCCTCTATGTCACTGACTCTCCACTTAGATATGCCATGGCTAACTTCCACTTTTCCAATAAGTCTTCGTTATTGGTTAGTTTGGCCATTAGCAGATATTCCCACATTCTTTCCCTCCAATCCTTTTTAGTTAAACCTTTTTCCTCTTTCTAGTCTTTGGCTATGGTTAATCTTGCCGCAGCAAAACTATATTGATATATTTCTTGGTCATTTTGATTATTGTTTCTCTAAGTAAATCTAATAGACACAACTCCGGGCTTTTGTAAAAAAAATCTTACTGTGTCACATTTTATTTGTCTCCTTAGTTACCTTATCCCAAAATGCCTGTATGGTTTCACAGGTCCATCACATATGGAAGAATGTCCCTTTCTGTTTCCTACTCCTCCAACAAATACCTTGTTGTGATTTATCTATTTTTGCCAATGTTTATATAGTAATATAGCATCTATAAAACATTTTATATAGATTCACCTTAATTGATCCAGATAGTGTAAATTTGAATCCTTTATTCCATAGGAATTCCTAATTTTTTGAAGAAAAAAAAAGAGGAAATAACGGACTATAGATCCAGAAGAAGATTTTTGTCTGGGAGAGTTCTGAAGTTTAACAGCTGTCCATTTTGCTTTATTTGTTACCAAAGGAGAAGTGTTAAAAAGGTTTTCCCCTGACGTTAAGTCCAGTCATGTCCAACTCTGGGGGTTGGTGCTCATCTCCATTTCTAAGCCGAAGAGCCGGCGTGGTCCGTAGACACCTCCAAGGTCATGTGGCTGGCATGACTGCATGGAGTACCGTTACTTTCCCACCGGAGCGGTACCTATTGATCTACTCACATTGGCATGTTTTTGAACTGCTAGGTTGGCTGGAGCTAACAGCGGCCGCTCATGCCGCTCCTGGGGTTTGAACCTGGGACCTTTCAGTCTCCAACTCAGTGTTTTTACACACTCTGCCACCGGGGTTCCTAAGGAGAAGTGGGTATCCTTTTAATTACTGAAGGTATCTGAAAATTGGGCCAATGTAAATTAAGTCAAATTCTCTGCAGTCTTAGCCCATGTTTTTATTGGGCATCTTAAGTTCAAGGGACATTTTGCTTACCTTGGCCTATGACTGATATATGGCCATTTGTTTGGTCAGAAAGGGTTGCTTAAACAAAGTTGCACTGTATTTGGCTCTTTTTCCTTCTTCAGCACTCCTCCCACTCACTCTGTAAGAAGTGGTTACATTTCACTTCTGTCTGCCCTTAACTCATCCTTCAGTGTTGCAAAGAGGTGATCTAATGAAGATCTTAAATGGGAGGGTTAGTGTGACTCTGTCTGCCATTAACATTTAGGAGGTAATCTCCCTCAAACCATAAATGCTAAATACTTTGGCATGCCCTTGACAGGTATAATTGCCTGCAGTCCTGTAAAATATAATGACCATCTGGCAGAAAGCAGTGAAATCATGAGAGAGAGAAAGAGGAAGAGAGAATAGTAAAGAGAGATATTAGTGTCAAATCGGTGTGACATCCATGGTGCGAAATACCCAATTACTTGGCAAATGGAAATCATTTTCACTCCAACTATGACACTGGTTTTTATTTTGTTCACACTTCTCATCACTTTTACAATCACAGAGGGAAGCACCTTTCTTTTCTTTTAGACAATAAACACAGGCCAATTTTGTTTCATCCAGTTTGGAGAAAAACTAATTTCTGTTTAACTTTAGCTGACAGTTTTGTAAAAGAAAGCAGGCCTGTGGAGTTCAAGCTCCTCAAGCTTTCACAATTAATGTACTGTATTTTGCTGCCTACAAAAATATGATGTCATTATAATAATATACCATGTAAGGAGCTAGATTTAAAAGGCTTGTCTGTTCTGTAGCAACCTCTTTTATCTACCGCATTACTACTGTGCTTGCAAAATCAGACAGATCTGATGTGTAAACCTAACATTTTATTTTCTTTGCAGTCCAAGTGATGTTATGCCCAAAAGAAGCATCATCCTCTCTACCACACACTGTGCCTCACAGTCAATGAGTTTGCTTGACATAGTTGTAGACCAAGGAGATTCTCAACAACAAACCAAAGAAATGCTACTTTGCTGATTGACCTACGAAAGCAGAGAACTATAGATTTCTCCCATGATGATCACCAATAAATGGTAATAGTTATATCTGGATGATGTGCATGCTGAACAGCTAGAAAGGAAAATTATGCCTCAGAACTTACCAACCAGATGTGTGGAGTCTGAATTGGAACAGGTGTCTCACCATGACAAATGTTATTCAGGCAAGCCTAGCAAGAATGAATTGAACAGGTTGGCATCTTTTCCTTGTGCAGCTCGGATACTGAACAATTAGAAAAGATTACTGGAAATTAGATTTTAGCCTTATTGTATGGGTGCTGGTTTGAAAAACTAGTAAGCAACACTGAAGGTGAAAGCAAAGCTGTTTCCCTAGAGAAGAATCTGATCCTAAACTGTGTTTTATTATTTACGTTTCAGAATAAAATAACAGTTTGAAATTGTACAACCTCTGATGGCCTTGCAGATCTAAAATCAACCAAGTCAACTGGCAGCTGAATATATTTGTTGAGACTCCCATGATTTTTTTCATCCAAGGAATGACATTTGACATTTGAAAACAAAAGTACATTCCAAGCTCTAGATTTTAAACTGCTGTTTTATTGCTAGTTAATAAAAATGTATATCATACATGATTCGGATTCTCTTATCTCATATAAAGAGTGTTTGCCCAAGATGTTTGGTAGCCTCACTGAATATAAAGATGCTTGAAAGGTTAATCTTCCAGTGCCTGAATCTTTTCTGCTTATTTCACCTTTGAAGATTTTATCTGCCTCTAATACTTCTGAAATAAATAATCCCCCACTCATAAACAACATGTCTGGGTGTGTTTTTAATTATATAATGAATCTCTTTGATACATACCTTTCTGTCAGAATCTATCTGTAAAAATATTTGTGCCTTGTGTCAACCTTCAATTCTTAATATAAGGGAGCTCCATACTCCAACCAAATTAAAAATTGGCATTAAAGTATTTCTTTTTCAAATGAATTAAACATCTTCCCATGTATCTATATCTATATCTATCTATATCTATATATCTATCTATATCTATATATCTATCTATATCCATATCCATATCCATATCCATAATAAAAGTGAAAACCCCTATGTATGTATGTATGTATTTATTTATTTACATCACTTTTACCCCGCCTTTCTCTCCGAGGAGACTCAAAGCGGCTTACAGTAAATAGGCAAAAATTCAATGCCTAAAAACAATGTAAAAACAACAATTCATATAAAACAATCTACAAAACAACAGTTCATATAAAACAGGTACCATTACAAAATAAAATCACATTATATAAAATTTTAAGAATGTCCAAGATTAAAATCCATTCATCCAGTATGTGGCACAGGTGTCTGCTCACACAGATAGCCTCCGGCCTCCACAAACAGGCTACAGTTTCCAGTGCTAGGGAGCCACCAAGTCACTTCTTTCCACTGACATTGCATTACAGCGAGCTCCATGAACACGTAGCCCAACCCCTGCCAATGTCCTCCCCAAACACTACAGCCCATCACCCAAGAAATGTTTTCATTTGGGGACCATTTCATTCTAGATTTTGCATTTTCCTCCACCACAGGCAGGGTTCTCCATTGCTGTGGAATTTGCATGACCTTCCTACAGCCCTTCCTTTTCCATAACAAACAGAACAGAACTGAGCTTACTGGAGGAGTTTGGGGAATTGACTTCACATGGTGGAAGTTGCAGTTCACCCTGCATCAAGTCAGAGCACTGTGACTCCTACTGGGCAATTTAAAGGAGTTGTAGTTCACCTACACCCAGAACGCTATGAACCCAAACAATGATGGGTCTGGACCAAACTTGCCATGCATACGTGATATGCCCAGATTTGAATACAGATGGGTTTTGAGGGGAATTGGCCTGGACATTTGGGAGTAGTAGGTACTGGGATTTATAGTTCACCTGCAATTGAACCTTACCCATGATGGGCCAGGACCAAACTTGGCACACAGAGCCCCCATAACCAATAGAACATATTGGACTACTTTGGGCAAAAGGGAGTTATAGTTCACCTGCATGTGATGCCCAATGGACCGGGACCAAACTTCGCACAGAGAAGCCTCATGAAATCTGGGAGTTGTAGTAGTTCACCCCCATCCAGAGAGCACTGCAGCCAGGTGATGACCAGCCAACGATAGATCTGAACCACACTTGATACACAGATCCAAAATGGCCACCTTTGAATACTGGCAAACTTTGGGGAGGATTGACTCACGACTCTGGGATTTGTAGTTCACCCACTCCAAACTGAGAATACATAACATTCAAAGACATATACTGCCTTTCTCAAATGACTTGGACACCGCTGGGTCCCCAAGCTAGTTGATTATATATGACTTTTGGGTCCCCCTGGGGGAGAAGAGCGGTATATAAATTAAATAAATAAAATAAATAAATATCAACCTCCCTACAAGCTATATTCAATTCCTGCCTTCAGTACTTATTGTCAGCAAGACTCTGCACTTCATTGGGTCCTAGAAGCATGTTGGTATGCCAAGTTAATGGTATACAGCTGTCTAGTATGTGTGGAAATATAGATAACTCCCCATAGTCAGCTCAGGGTAGTTCTACATTGACATTTTATCCCAGGACCAATCCACAGTGTTGAATTCCAAATCAATCATCCGATGGTATTTACTGCAAGCCACTGGGCCACTGTAGGGATATGAAGGAGTCCTGACCATCCAGCAGTTCAGAACCCAGTCTGGCAATGCTAAGTGGCCACCCTTACCATACCCCTCCTGTTCTTGTTGGAGAGGCATTCAGCAGACATGACATAGTTGAAGTTCATTGTTTGTCACCTAGAATCATTTTGACTGGGGCAACAGCCATGCAGAAGAGAAAGGGAAAGAAGGAATCACCTCCTCCTTTCCCCCCTTCCCTTCTCCAATCACACTTGTGCCCCTGGCTGATGTTACTCCATGTTGCAGAGACGGAGCTGCATGCGGTGTGACAGATTTGCCCTGTTGCTCCCTCTTTCCTCCCAGATACCAGGCGAAGCAGGATGCTTTGCCTGGCTAATATGATGAGATTAAATGAGTGCAAAGTTCAAAAGCACCTTGCAATCTATTAATTGAAGAATGAGGAGAGGAGCTTTTCCTTTTTGGTAGGTTCTGGCAAAAACAAAGTGCCAAAGCCTCTCCTAGTTTATGTGTTCATTTTTTCTTAATAACATTTGCCATCTTGCTCATTGTATGATGATGCTTAGTGACACATGATCTGCTTTTCATTTGTGGAATACTGGAGGTGTGATTCATTTAAAAGAAACTCATCAAAATTAGTTTGAGTACGAAAAACTAACATTTGCATTTTAAATTCCATTTGTGTGGCTGGCTATTGACATTGTCACTGATATCCAGACCTCATTTTATATTTGGTAGGGTTTTTCACCCAACAGTTAATAGAATCTGCCAAGATGAAGTTAGTTCTGGATATGCAAGACACAAAAATTTTAATACCATTAATCGAAATAATTCCCAAGTGCAACTCAGTTTCTGAATTAGAATGAAGTGGCTTATACTTCATGTTAAAACAAAATTCCTAAAGGAATATTGCCATACAAAATTTAAAAACGCATCAAACAATATTCTTACTGATTTAGGACAGTTAAAAACACTTTATTACATCATTCCCAGCATGTTCTTCAATCATATAAAAGCTGACATCCTGTTTAAATATGACAAAAAAAAGTGGACATCAAGTCTCTTTCAGAAGAGAACTTCACAGTTTGGAAACAATAATTGAGAATGCTCTCTACGTTCTCACCAGATATAACTGTGATGGTGACAAAACTAACAGCCTCATCAGATGAGCAGAATTGCTCATTGTATGACACTCCTACTACACTTGTGGCACGGGGACTGCCAGCTCCCATCCCATGACATTGATCTACTTCTGGTGAGGCTCCGTGCCGTGAGTGAAGTGGGAGTGTGGTAAGATAGGAGGCTTCCCAAGTTGCATAGGCAATACTCTTTCCTCATTTTAAATTCTTCATAGAATTTTGCCAATACTAGATCCACTATTTTCAAAAAAGAAAGAAATTGGTTCCCTAAGATAATGATTTGGTTTATTTATTTACTTATTTACTTTGTTTTGTATCCTGCCCTCTCTCCCCCATAGAAGGACTCAGACCAGCTAACAATCAAGAACAATTTGATGCTGTTCAAACATAAGACAGTATCAACTTAATATACATAACAATCACATATACAAAAATTAAAATGACAGAACATGGTAAAACAATATTACGCCGCCCTGAGTCCCTTCGGGTGAGAAGGGCGGGATATAAATGTTGGAAATAAATAAATAAATAAATAAATATTAAAACCCAACAATATGTAAAACTAACTCCATCCCATTGCCATAATCAAAATCCATTGCCATTTAACACAGTTATTGTCTTCCCCAAAGGCTTCCTTCCAGATAAGTTTTTATTTGCTTTCTTAAGGACAACAGGGAGGGTGCTATTCTGATGTGCTTTGGGAGGGCATTCCAGAGCTGAGGAGCCACCATCAAGAAGGCCCTCTCTCTCATTCTCACCAGCTGTACCTGAGACAGGGGTGGGACTGAGAGTAGGGTCTCTCCAGCAGATCATAGTGCTCGGGCAGGCTCATATCGGGAGATGTGGTCAAATAGATATTTTTTGCCCAGGCCAGTAGCCACGATTTTGGTTCAGGAGGGGCTGGGATTTTGGTGGGGGGGGGGGGCTGAGTCTGAGTGAGAGAGGATCTACCCTAGCAAACCTTTTGTATTGTTATCCCAATACCCGCATGCATATGGGATATATTGAGCATGGTGATCAGATCATGATATGAATAAACATAACAGTTTACATAATAAATGTAAGGCCTTCTCACGGACCACTCTGAGAATTTTTTTTGGGGGGGGCTGAAGCCACTCAAGCCCCCCCCCCCCCCAGCTACATGCCTGGTTGGGCCTGAACTGTTCAGGCCATTTAAAGGTTATAACCAACACCTTGAATTGTGCCCAGAAACAAACTGGTAGCTAGTGGAGCTGCCACAACAGGGGAGTTGATAGTTCTCGTCTGGTGCGCATTTGAGATCTTACCTAAGCTCCAGTTCTATCTGTAGCTTGGGTCAATCTTTTTCATATCTTGATAAGCTTTTTGATAGTTGCTACCATTTACAGAGCCTGGAAGGAAAGTTTTTTGTTGCTTTATTTTGACCTTATTTGGGAAATAATCTTGAGAGGGGATTGCAGTTAGTTTCTAGTTCCCACTGGAAATAATTGCAGTAATTGCCTATGATTATTCCACGAACTATCCATTTTTGTCTAATTGGTGCACTGGCTACTTTCTAATTTATAAAGTGGGGTACAATCAGCCTGGATATGTATTCTAGATGTATAGGGGTACAGCTGTGATACATCATTATGAATAAAATGTGTTTTGCAAATGTCCAGAGAGCCACAAATGATGTTCATATATTACAAAGAGTCCACCATTAATGTTTATATGTTGTAGTTATCATTTTGGCTAGCACCTGAGTACATAACAGTAAAATCCTAAATATAACAGCCACATTCTTAAAGCAGTAGTCATAGAGAAGTATTAAAGAAGAGATACATCTCTAATGTGGTGTATGGCCACAAGATAATATGCCCTCCAATATTTCAATGGTGGAGACCAGGACATGTGCAGCCAAGCAACATCAGATTGTGGTCATGATGGCAAAGGTGACAAATGAGGAAGAACATGTAAATTAAAAGAAGCTGCAGTGGATCGACTGGGAAATGCTGGGTTCCACTTTCTTCCCCATCCCACCTCTTAACCAAGTAGCAAGGACTTTTGTCTTTTGAACTCATTTTTCAGGAATGGAAGCAAGCCAAGGACAAAGAGGGGAAAATGAGAGGAGGAGAATGACTGGGATATTTTAATGGCCCCTGAAAAAGAGATGATTTGGAGTGAGATAATGAGATAATTGGAACAGTTGAGGGTGGTTATTCCAACAAGTTTTAACTTTCCAATCTATTGGCCAAGTAGGTTTGGAGATATGGAATATGGCAATATACATATGACATGAAACTCTTTGATGTTGCTTCCCTTTATAAAACTATGTCATGCAAATAATGTGCAGCAGGATGAATGGCAATAAAACAATTAGACCTGCTTTGGTTATTCAGGATAGCTTTGTACAGCACTCCTCTCCGTTTATGAATCAAATCAATTATTTTTCAACACCTTCCTATTTTCTAACTCAACATGATTGCCGTCAGAGGACAAGGTAGCACTCTGTAAATGAGGGACAAACTTCTCTATACATCATATGAAAAATAGCTTTTCAAGTTATGAGCAATAGCCCTTTATTTTCCAAAGACATTATTAGAATTCATGTTATGGTGAGTCATCAAGACTGATACAAATGATATATAGCCTCTCATTTATAAATGTTTTGTTACAGACATCACTTAGGGCTTATTAAGCCATTTATATATGTCTCTACAAGGTGTTATACTAATGCAAAGGGTATTGTTTTATTAAAGGACTGTTTCCTATTTATCATGTTCGATAATAGTACATTCTGGTGCAATGGCAATTAGTACAAGTGTTGCTAAATTGTTGTTGGGCTGCTTTAAAAAAATGTAATATGAGAGTTTAGCTGAAAGAGTTTACATGGACACAGAGCCTGAATAACGCTTTCAGAGATTACCAGAAAAATGATGTAGGGTAACCACTCGCACAAAACCAAAAGAAAAGTAAGTATGACATCAATGTGGCATCACCAAAACAGACATGGATAAAATTTGATAGATTAATTTATAGATTTCAAAGCAAAGTTAGAGATTATGTCTATAACATGAATATAAATTCCAATAATCTGAATGTAAAAGATTAATCTCTAGGCAGTCAATATCTTGGATGTTTAGATGGATGATCCCATGCTCACTATTTTTTTAACAAAGATCATCTTCAAAGAGAGCCTTTGCCTCTGGTTTTTCCTAGTGATGCATTTTCTCAATTTTTGTGAGGAGATGCTTTAAAAAGGAAATAAAATAGAAGAGCCAGCAAATTGAATCATTCAGTTTTTATTGTTAATGATTTTCCTACTCCTACTCCTGCTTATTCCCCAGCATGCCACACCAACAAATGTGGGGCTCAGATAGGAAGGCTGTGAGTTGAGAGGAAAAGCCAAGTGAGCATCAACAGGCCAAATTAGGGAATGGCTCTTATACTTGCAGAACTAAAATGGTAAGGGGCAGAGCCAAGAAAGTATAATGACTGCATATGTATTGTAAAACTAGAGCCTTTGGTTAATGTGTTGCAGCTGCACTTCTTCCTTTTCCCCATTTTATACAGCTAGATCCAACAGGAAGGATCTTCTCCATGTAGAAATGAACATTTATATTTGGGAACAGGATGTCCTGAGCTTGGATCCACACAGAGAAGAATTGGCTAGAGAAGGATTTTGCAGCCCTTTGTTCACTCTAATCTGAAGATATGTCTTCAGTCCAGTCCTAGGAATTAACCTTGGCATGCTGAAGCTAGAAGCAACTTTTCTCTTTCCTTTTTTTATGTGTCTTTCCCAATAGATCCCTTTCCTGGAGTAGAATCTCCAGCAGCCTAACAAACGTTCTGTGCACATGTATGTCTGGAGGGTTTGGAAAGGGAGAGGTTTCTAATCAATTGTACCTAGCAGGGGATGATTAAGGTGTCTGAGCTGCAGTGTTTTGTAAGCCAGCTGTCAAGACCAATTATTTCTGATGGTGCTTGACGGATCTTAGCTTTTCTCTTTTTCTCCTTTTTTCCTAAAGAGATTTTCCCCCACCTTCTATTTGTTGTTTCAAAGGAAGGTCATGGAATAGCACATTTGGGAGGGTCGAGGGTAAAATTGCCTTCAATAATAGTGTAAAGGTGACAGCTTCCTTTAATAAAAGCTGATTATCAAACCTTTGTCTGAATCCAAGAGAAGAACCCAAAGATCACACTCTGATAAAAGCAGCGGGTTTCTTCATGAAGAGAAGGTAACAAGCAAAGAGAGACATTTCTAGAATAGATCTGACCAAGAGCTCAGGACACAGAGTTCCAAGTACATCAGAAGTCACTGCTACCAAATATATTTAGAGAAAACAGCTTGAGAACATATATATATAGCAACTTCAGAATAAGTTGCCATTGCCCTTCTTCACACCCTGCTTTTGCTGGTGCTCCTGTTCCTCTTGTTACTGTAACTGTGTTGACCTAAGACAAATGACGTTATGAAATATCTTTATCAGGCTACCCCAAGAAATACAAAATTATCTGAGCAAGCTTTGAAAACTGATAACTTGCACAGATAATTTTGTTCACTTCTGTTTGGCCTGATAAAGTTATTACTATTATTGCAATTACAGCTACTACTAATACTGTATAAAGAAATGTACCATACATGCAAGTAAACCTTCTGGCTGTCTTGCTTCTAGAGGAAATATCTAAGATGAGTTTGAAAAAAGATGTGGAAAACAAACCCTTTGAGGAACAGCTTAGGGGGCTGGGTATGTTTAACTTGGAGATGATTTCGAGCTGATATAATTGTCTTCTTTAAATACCCAAAGAGATGTCATGTAGAAGATGGAGCAAGCTTGTTTTCTGCTGCTCAGGAGACTAGCAAATACATTCCACCTAAACATTAGAAAAACATATTGACTGTAAGTGCTGTTCCTCAGTGGAAAGTAGGTGGGTTCTTCTTCTGTTTTAAACAGAACATGGCTCAGGAGTTTAGCTGTATGGTGGGCAGTGGAGCAGAAGAAACTTTTGGTTTGTTCAATCAACCTACAGTCCAACAGCAGTTTGCAGGACATATTATTCCACACTATGTACATGTAATAACTACAAGAAGTATCTGGTAGGCAACAGTTAGGGCAAAATATGGTGGGTACATGGGATTCTCCTCAGACATGACAAGTAACATTTTTTTTCCTTTTTCTTATTTCCCCTTTTCTTACTTTCTTCATCTAACAAAGAAAAGTCCTGAACAAAGCTACTGCCACCTTCCACGAGAGTGCTTTATTTCCCTAATAACAGAGAGCAGGCTGAACTGGCGAGACACCTGGTCTTTAAAAGACCAGTTTTGGCTTCTAATTTCATAGGGAATGGTTTTGCTAATCTTAGTTATGACAGGTGAGACATTTTTGTAGCAGTGACACAGTCATTAAGACTGAATGATTGTGAAAAATGACTTTTTTAGGGGTTTAAGAGCTAGGCCATTAAAGTGGTCTATGTTGGCCAACAAAAGAGGGCTGTTAAAACTCATTTTAAATTAATTGATTGTCAATTCGGTAACATTTAACAGCATTTCAATAAATCTGTTTAAAGTAGGAAGAAAGTACTGAGAATGCTCCCCTCCTTCCCCATGCGCACAGAGAAGAATAACTCTCAATCAATAGTAGAGCTCTTGCCAGCTACTTATTATGAATGTGAGATTGCTTGATATTAAAATTTAGGTGCACTTCCAGAAGCCAAGGACCACTTTATTGACTACCACATTTCATGATCTTGCAGCTTTAAGACTTTCATTGTACAAATTCTATATTGTACACTCAATCTTTCTGCTGTACAGTCAGTAGTGGGTTTCACATTCACTTCCCATCTGACAAAAAGGATGGCAGATTATCACCCAATATGCCACATAGACACCTTCACCATCCTGCATTGGTTTCCTTAATTCAATGAAAGATGCAACCAAAACTGAAGAAATCTGATGAACAGGAAGACTAAGGCACCGTCTACACTGCCATATGATTGAGGTTATCAAAGCAGAAAGTCCACATTATCTGCTTTGTACTGGATTATATGAGTCTACACTGCCATATAATACAGTTTAAAATAAATAATCTGGACTTTATATGGTAGTGTGGAAGGAAGGGCCCATAGTTTCTGGAGCATCTTAAGACAAACCTATCAGTATGGCATCTTTTCAAACATATAAACAGGGCTATCTTATTTATCCTTTAGGGTTATTTTAAAACACAACAATCCACGAGTACTAACCTAATGATTTCAATAGGTGAGCAACCATATCCTTTAACAAGATACTTTGATCCTGCTAACACTGGAGGCAAATCTAGCAGAAATGCAGGAAGAGCTGCTTATGCAAAGGGAGACAAAGCAAGCTCCATTTTTATTATCCTCTGTGTTATATCAGTGGAAAATAAGGAATCTACCAGGTTTTGACTAGTGGGTACTGCTTATTTCTTATTTTTCATTGGTGTATTTTAAACAAGGGTGTTTTCATGGACACATGTATTGTTTGAAGTACGTTTCATTTTTATTTTTACTGTAACCACTTGGAAGGCTTGTGTAAAGGCAGACAAACATCCTTGGTAGTCTGAACATTCAACAGTTGAGACATTCCTTCCTCCAGAACATTTTTAACCATGGTTAGTGAGATCCAAGTACCATGAGATTAAACCAGCAGGTATAAAAAGCCTAGCAATTACTTTGAAAATCTACCAGTCATGGGAACCTGCAACTATCCAGATGATGTTGCACTGCAATGTTCATTAGCCCTGACCAGTATAGCCGAATAAGGATTCTGGAAACTGCAATCTAACAAAATATTAACAGCTTCAAGTAGCTTACACTGTCACAACAACTACTACTACTACTACTACTACTTTAATTTTATACCCTGCCTTCAACTTCCCGAAGGGACTCAGGGGGGCTTATGTGGGGTCGAGCCCAGGTAAATACAATAAACAAAATAAAACACATAAAATGAAAAAGGATGCGCAATTATAAAATTATAAACATTAACATATAAAGATAAAATGGCAACTTTAATAAAACAATAAAAAATGCAGGTTGCCATCCAATACCCCGATCAGATGTACGACTGACCTGGAGGACCTCTGTCTTGTCGGGATTGAGCTTCAGCTTGTTCGCCCTCATCCAGCCCATCACAGTGGCAAAGCACTGGTCCAGTATCTGAGGGGCTTCCTTGGATTTCAGTGGAAAAGAGTCGTAGAGTTGGGTGTCATCTGATTAGAGTTGGCAGAAAATTAATCTTATATTTGAGGAAAAGACAGAAAATGCTGTTAACATTTTTCTACCAGTCAGTTTCACAAAGTACATAGGCCAAATCTTTGTTCCACCAACAATTCATTGCTTTGAGAAAGCAGAAGGTGATGCATATGACCCATCTAATCTAGTATAGTCTAATTTTAGATAGCTAATTCCACCAGCCTTTGCCAACGTAGCAAATGGTGCAAGAAACCATAGTTCACCCAGAAGCACACCAAATCTCCACCTTTGGGCCATTTCATGCTACCCAATTATCCCACTTAATTTGTTGTTCTATTCTATGGAAGCTTGGGGTTTGTGGTTTAGTGAGGCATTGAAGTGTTCTGAGTGAGAATTCTAAAAGCCCCTTCCTAAACTGCTGATTCCATAGGATGGAACCATGATTGCTAAAGTGGAATCATGTCACTATAGTTCTGCAGTATGACTATGCCCCTGGTCTTCAAGGAGTTTACAAAAGCAACTTTTGCAGCCCTACTAAGAGATGCCAAGAGTTGAACCAAGAGTTGACTTTTAGGGGGTGCAGCATGTGTTTTGTCACTGACTTACAACTCAGTTACTTCTTCTAGATTATTCTGATATGCCACTGAAGTAAATTGCTCTATCCTATGTTATCTCATGTTAGGAGACAATCGGAATTGTTTTTTAAACAAAGTATGACAGCCTCAGAAAAGAGAAGCTCCTCAGGAAACTTGGAAAGGTTATCCAGCTCACTGACACCTGTATTTTCAAGATGATGATTCTCCCAAGGTAGCATTCATTAGGTTTTCCACCTCCCCTTCTGAGTATATGGTGGCTGCACCTCCATTCCAGCAGCCAGGACATTTGGGGAATTTATGGTGTTTTGCATGAAAAGTTCTACCCAGGGGCTACTTCGATTTTATTTCTCTCCTCCTCTCTCATTCCTAATTATGCCCTTTGGTCTTGTCATTTGCACTATGTAGGAAATAATGGCACACACTGAGGTGACATTTTCAATATTTGCAGAGGGACTTCTTTCTCATGTATGCTTTTTTGTTTTTTCTAATATCATTTTCTCAGCATTTTCTAAATGAAAAGCCTGACATATTTGTCCTAATTAGAAAAAGTTTGTGATTCCTTCAGATGCCACTAGACCACTGTAAGAACCTTAGGGAGTACTGAAAGGGGGCAGGGATCTTGAGCAGCAAATCTCCCACCACGGCAGCCAAAGAAAAATGAAACGTGATACTCTCTCTTCTTTATTACCTTGATACCTGGATTCATGAGGAAATTCACAGTTGGGGACTTATTCTGTACAAAATTTGCATTTAGTTGTTTTGCACAGGAAGCAGAATTTTATGCATAGAAAATAATATTTCTACCCAGAAATATTATTGTATGTATAGAGAATGCTGCTACATATGCAGAACATGTATTTTCTGCACAAAGGTATTTGCGCAAATTTGGCTTAATAGTCTCAAAGCGCAAATAGAACTGTACAATTTTCAAAAACTTCCTTACAGTGAGAAAAAACCCCAAAAACTATTTATTGCATCCTTTAAGAAGAAAATGGGTGAATAATAACTCCCCATAAGCATTATATGGGCCACTATGGCAGATATTTGTCCTGAGGTCTCTTTATGGTTTAGAGATTTTAGTAGGACTTTGGGAAACCAGGGTCCCAATTCTTGGCCAGCCATGGAAACCCACATTGTGGCTTTGCAAAAATCACATTCTCTCAGACTCAATGGAATGCAATAGCACAATCCTTCTAAACAAATCATGTCAAGACAACCCTGTGGTAAGGTTGCCATAGTCAGAAATGATTTTATGATGGCACATATACACACACACAGAAACACCCAGTTCTTAGCAGGATCTATTGCACTTTTAGCATGTCAAGTGGAACCTAAATATCCCACAATTCAGATCTCATCTTTTCTTAGAAGCTAAGCAGGTTAGTACTTGGATGGGTAACTGTCAATGAATATCAAGAGCAGTAGGCTATATTTCAGAGGATGGAATTGGTCAAACCACCTATTCCGTGCCCTTTGAAATCCATGGGGTCATCATACGTCAACAAGCAACTTGAAGACAGACAGATCCGCACGCACATACACACTTAACTGGGACAGATGGACCTGGGACTGATGGACAAAGATATTGATGGACAAAGATTTGCTGCCTCCTTCAGATAAGAAGCTGAATTGCACCCTGGATTTTCCCTGACTACCTATTCTGGATTTGTTGGCTGGGGATGGTGGAAGCTGTCATACTCCACATCTGGAAGGTAACGGATTGGTTATGGTTGCTCTAAGCAGAGTTTTGTTTGTTGCCTAGAACACTGTATCTATCCGTAATTGCTGTGATGGGGGTGGAGATCATATAGAGCTACCCTTGCTCATCTGGAATTCAGCATATATCCCCCCTCCCACACAAACACACAATTCACTGTTCTTTGTCCAGCAAAGAGGAAAGGATAGTCCAATTACAGCCTTTTCAGATGACAGTGTCTATAGCAGTATTACATTATAATAGCTGTGGCTTCTTCCTGTGTTGTCCAAGGTTTGGCAGTTTGGGAAAGTGTTAAGTGTCTCTGGCTGAGAATTCAGGGTATCCTTTTCTACACAAGTTCCACAAGATTCGGCCACAGCAGTTAAAGTGAAATCATGGTGCTATAATTGTGCAGTTTGCAAGGATTATTCTGTGAGCTTTGGTTCACCTTTCTGAGCAGCTTGATTTCTACTGCTCCGGAAGCTAGAACCCAAACCAGTGGATTCAAATAAGAAGAAAAGAGATTCCACATTAGAAATAACTTTTTTGACATTAAGATTGCTTCAAGAGTGGAATGAATTACCTTAGAGGGTGATAGATTCTCTTTCTTTGGAGGCCTTTAAACAGGACTTGGACTCTCAAGAATGCTTTATTTGAGTATTTCTGCATGTCAGAGGGTGAACTAGATACTCCTCGAGATTTCTTTCAACTCTAATTCTCGTGAAGTTTTTTTGTTGCTTATCATGGTCCACTTTTATAAATGTTATCTGAATTCAGAATTGGTGGGGAGGTTACATTTTAAAAAAAACCATTTCCATATTCTCCAACCTCTGGACCATTAGTGGAGATTAAGAAGGCTGACATGCTTCTCTGAGTGCTTCCAGACAATCCTAAAACATGGGACAAGGAACCGAGTTTTAAAAATATGGTACCAGAGAGGCAGCCCTGACAGAGAGATCTGAATCCCGGTACATCATCCTACGCCATTCTCACAGCTGTCTTTTGATCCAGAATAAGATGGAGGGTGGACAAAGGGTAGATGGAGGACATCCAATGGAATTTTTTAAAAAAAATATATTCTGGAGATGTGCATATGAACATATGAAATGCAGCGCATAACGGAGTGATCAAAAGTTTTTCTCATTATGCAGTGCATAACAGAGTGATCAAAAGTTTTTTTTCATCACTGTCTTCCCCCAATTCTTAAGTCAAGCTCTCTTTAAGATTGTAAAGTGTGAAAGACAGAATTTGATTTCCTTTTCCATTCTGCTTTCCTGAGCCATGTGTGCCTGAATTTAACAGCTGATCAGCTGTTTCGGGCTTCACAGATAGTAGGGAGGGAAGGAAAGCACATGTTTTCCATATCTGCAGGGATATACAGCATGAAAAGGTGCCCTTTTTTCAGGAGGAATCGGGTTTAAAGGGTGTCAGGTATTTCTTCAACCTGAAGCAGAGTTTGTCAGCTCAAACCTTCAAGTAATATTAAAGTACTGTCTAAAGTATGTGAGCAATACTTGCAATAAACAGCATTTATAACCTGCCCTTCTCACTCTGAAGGGGGCTCAGGTTGGCTCACAACAAGACACAATTCAATGCCAAATATACATATAAATGCAGGAGCTTCTTTCCACAGGAAGGCTTTATCTTTTGTTGCAGCTATTTGCAGTATTCATGGCTCTCTCCCGGATCCCCCAATTCACCATACATCATCACATCACCCAACACCAACTTATTCTGTTGGTATTCTTATATACACTTGCATGCTGTAATGTTCCACTCATGTATTCATTATCTTATACACCTGATACAAACCTAACTTCAAGGTTTCATTCTCCTCATGCTTAATCACTGTAACTGTGACTGAGCACTAACCAAAGCCCTTTGGCAAAGATTCATTTCTCCTTTGGTAAACACCAACTGATTCAATGTTGTACAACTAGGTGTGTATTTGCACAGACCTCTTACCCAAGTAGAGTGACTAAAATGATCATAGGTTTGGAAACCAAGCTCTTTGAGGAACGGCTTAGAGAGCTGAGTCTGCTTAGCTTAGAGAAAAGAAGGTTGAGAGGAGACAGGTAGCCATGTCTAAGTATTTGGAATTATGTCACATTGAGGAGGGGGCAAACTTGTTTTCTGCAGCTCCAGGGAATAGAACATGTAGCAGTGGATTCGAATGCAAGGGAAATGGATTTTACCTAAACATTAAAAAAGGACTTCCTGATGGTAACAACTGTTACAGAGTGGAATATGCTGCCTCAGAATGTAGTAGAGTCACCTTCTCTGAAGGTTTTTAAGCAGAGGCTAAATAACCATCTGTCAGGAGTGATTTGACTGTGGGTTCCTGCATGACAAAAGCTTGGACTAGAGGACGGTTGTCTCTCTTCCAAATCTATAATTCTATTAACCAATTCAGCAACTCTTTCTTTAACCTTTTTTCAGTAGATTTACACTATGCCACAGATATTGTAGTACCACAGCTACTGATTATAAGGAAATGCATAGTTTCTGGCTGTTTGGAGAGCTATGTTCTCCTGTTAAAGCTTGCTGAGATGTTGAAAAGGCATTCCTCTCAATTCTGCAACCTTCACAGCCATACAACCATGGCAAAGTAAATGGATGCTCCCAAAACAATTTATTCAAAGATGTGCTAGTGACTTACTGTGTATACATGTGCCAAGACATATGATATGCTGAATAGGTTTGATGTTGTAGCTTGTAGCTTTGTTAATTTCCATATGGAACTATATTAAATGCAGAGACCTGTTTCTGTTTGAAGGACTGCTTTTAATCAGCTGCCTTTTTTTGCTGCGACAATAAATGATATTGATCTCCTTCATCTATATGCTTCTTAATTAGCAACAGAGCACTGGGGATGAGAACTTGCCCAAGCTGGCATGGGGGAAAAACAACTATGCTCCTTTGCCCAGAACTCTGCCTCTGTGCAAAGAAAGAAAAGGAGTCATATAGATAATGAATGAAGGGAAGTCTCCAGAAAGTATCTCAGTTGTAAGAACATCTAAAACTTGTTCAGAACCAATGACTCTCTGTGTCATACTCATACATACATAGCAGAGGAGACAATGTGAATCAGGCAGGTATTAGCAAAAAAAAAAAAAAAAGGATGAAGCTTGATGAATAAGCTTTATCAGGTTTTGGAGGCTCTGGTCATGGGGTAGAAACTCTGCAAGAAAGACTTTTTCTGTCAAATCTGCCCCTCAAAGTGATACACTGCCAGCAATCTCACCTTGAGAGGATCTTCTTATGCCACAATGATTGGAGAGGTGTTTCTGGCCTTTTTTTTTACATCACAGAGGACATCACACATCTGCTTGATGCATTCATTAATCTGTATCTGGAAAGTGGAGACAATAGAGAACAACTACAAATCCCTCCCTACTCCCTCATTGCTAGGCAGTGGGAGGTCTGCCACAGACAGCACGGGAATGTGAAAGCATAACATGTTTCCAATAAATGACACTGCAAAGGCATCCAAAAGGAAAGCAACATCATCTGTCTTGTGCATGGTAAAATGATACAGCCAGGATGAATCCATATCTGTTTCTTGAAAACAATTATTCCCATGTTTTTATGGGCATGGGTCAGTTTATTGCACAGTACATATGTACTGTATAGGACTGCAATTCCACTTTACTGTCATGATAGCATTCTGTAGACTCCTGGAATTGGAAGTGTAGGAAGGGGCATTTGAAATTCTCAGCCAGATCTCTACTGCCTCCCCAAACTACCACTCCAAGGATTCCACAGAATGCAACCATGGTAATTAAAGTGTAATAATTATGATCTAATTGGGTAGTATGAAAAGGTGATATACAGTCCTAGATTGTTGCAGCATGAAAGGACTCCAAAGCTGCCCATGCCAAAAGTCACTGGCAGGCTGAGTCCTTCACTGAGGATTTCTCTTGAGGGTTCCTGTCTATCATAGTTCCCTATCCCAGCCAAAGGATGGCCTTTCCCACACTGGGTTTGTAGAACAGTCCCTCTGTAGTTAATTTTGATGGGCATCTTCCTACTCTTCTATGTCTGCAGCTTCTGGTTGACATTGCCATAAATGGCCTGTGACCTGCCCTTGAGCACTGCAATATCTTATACCCTTGCTGCTTTTAGGAAGGGACTGAATACAAATTCTATATATAATAGAAGGAGAGGGAGAGAGATTGAGGAGTGTGTGGGAGAGAGAGGTGTAGTGGTTTGACTGTTAGATTATGATGTTTTTGTGTCAGGAGTGACTTGAGAAACTGCAAGTCACTTCTGGTGTCAGAGAATTGGCCATCTGCAAGGATATTGCCCAGAGGACACCCAGATGTTTTGATGTTTTTACCATCCTTGTGGGAGGTTTCCCTCATGATGCTAAAAATTAGGGTTCAAATCCCCACTTATCATGGAAATCTACTGTATGACCTTGGATAAGTTTAACTCTTTCAGCCACAGAGGGAGGCAAAAGACAAATTCCCTGTGACCAAATCAAGTCAAGAATACTCCATGATAAGTTCACCTTGGAGTCTCCTTAAGATTGAGGCAACTTGAACACACACAACTCCAATATGCCTTTTTCCTATCCTTGAAAAAAAGCATGGTACACAATCAATAAATCAATCAGTCAATATCTATTGAGAGATATACATATATTTTAAGTTTGTGAAATGAAAAAGAGTTTGGATAATCTGTATTAAAGATTCTGTATAAAACAAGCATCTTTTTCACTTATGAATGTAGTGTATTGTTTTTGCATTTGTTCTGTTTTGATCAGGTCGGCTTTCCCAAAGATTACAACATGTAGTTCAATATGGGATGTGGTATATCATTCCTTCAAAAAAAATAAATCTTGTTTTGCTTACTCTAGCATCTCTAATGTTTTAATTGACTTCATCATTTTAAATGAGTAAAACAGCTGAGAAGATTCAGAACAGTTCATGGCCCGGTCTTTGCAAGAGGGTGGTCCAGTCTTACTCTCATGGAGATTTGATTCCCAACCCTTTAGGTGAAACCAACACACCCTGGTTGCTTCTCAAAATAGTTTCTGAAAGCCTGAAATCTGTGTGCTAATACAATCAGCTCATCTTTCACTCTGTTTTCAGGAATGTCTAGTATTTGCTACATACATAGAGAAAAAGAGACATAATGGCTAATGGCCTAAAAACTGACCTTAAGTGCTATTTGGGAGCACTTGGAAATTGACAATAATGACACCGTGATCCAGGGCAATTACTTGTCTTTGCTAATCCCTGAGCTATTGGGGCTTATTGGTCCTTATGGCATGTGTATGGTGCTCAGACAGAGCAGGCCCCTTAGGCTGCCAGGGAGAGACCCTGTCCCCTGCCTGTGAACCTGCCACCTGCTCTCCAAAGGTGTCAAAATGTTATTAATCTGAGTGCACCCAGTCTGGATCTTACAGGACAATCTGAGTGCCTTGGCTGCTACTCTTTCATTATGAGATCATCTGTGCAGCAGATGTTGATCAAAGGCAGTGGCTTCATTTCACAAATATTTGGGGGACTTATAATTCAGTAGGGACACCTTGAGTTCTCTTTGATGCTAATGGGGGGGGGGGGGGATCCAATAAACTATCATTGTTTTCCTTTGACATCTTAGATTATGACTCTTGCATTGCAATTTAAGTGACATGTGGTTCTCTAATCTGTTCTCTAATCTGTAAATGGCAGCACAAGACTTTCCTGAAGGTTATTTAATATGGTTGCCACATCAGGTCTTTCCCAGGATCAAAATGTGGGACTTAGGAACTTTCAATGTCACTGAGAGTTTGGCATGCTGATGATACAAGGGCGATGTTACAAGAGGTAGCATATCAACATTGTCAACCACAGTTCATCACATATAATTCAAATCAAAACTCTTCTGCATTAAAAAAAAGGACAGTGCACATACATTTTGAGGTTGTTCTTGATCTTAGATTCCTCCCCCTTGCTTGGAATTGAGACACTGAGCTCTGGAAACCCCAATTGGTAAATCATATATTTCCCCAGAAACAACTGATTGCACGTTAACAAGGAGAAGTGTCTTCACTTAGTGAATATAGATTGTGAAGTTTGTGCCAGCTATTATCATATGGATGAAGTTGACAAGGTAATGTACTAGATAAATGCTACAGAGAAACATATTGCTTGAAACAAGGATGACATCTTCTGTTATTGACTGACATGGCAGATGAATCTTGCTTTAATACTAGTGAATATTTTTATCACATATGAAAACAATGCTCACTATGAAGGTGAAGGACTGGCTTATTTATTGATCTCTGAGAGATCAATCAACACCATTCCAAGCATCTATAGTTTGAGGCAATCAATTTCAATCTGTCTAAAGGTAGTGCTTTCCCTGGAGACAAAGAAAGAGGGAGAGAGGAAAACCCAAGACAAATGTAGTCTTCTTGCTTTTCCAGTTTGAGTCTATGATCTGGTTCATATATATATATACACAGTAGAGTCTCACTTATCCAAGCTAAATGGGCCGGCAAAAGCTTGGCTAAGCAAATATGTTGGATAATAAGGAGGGATTAAGGAAAAGCCTATTAAACATCAAATTAGGTTATGATTTTACAAATTAAGCACCAAAACATCATGTTATACAAAAAATTGACAGAAAAGGCAGTTCAATATGCAGTAATGTTATGTTGTAATTACTGTATTTACGAATTTAGCACCAAAATATTATGATATATTGAAAACATTGACTACAAAAATGGCTTGGATAATCCAGAAACTTGGATAAGAGAGGCTTGGATAAGTGAGACTCTACTGTATGTATGTATTACACACACACACATACATGAAATTATTTAGGCTGAAACTACACTGGCATTTCTTAAAACTTGGAAAGGATAATTGTCACAATAGATGGTGTTCAATCCCTTAGTGTCCTACAGGGCCAGTAGAAGATCCTGCTGGATTTCAGTTTTTACACTTGCTAAGGTATTGCCAACCTAGCAGTACGAAAACATGCCAATGTGAGTAGATCAATAGGTACCGCTCTGGCGGGAAGGTAACGGCGCTCCTTGCAGTCATGCTGGCCACATGACCTTGGAGGTGTCTACGGACAATGCCGGCTCTTCGGCTTAGAAATGGAGATGAGCACCAACCCCCAGAGTCAGACATGATTGGACTTAACGTCAGGGGAAACTTTTATCTTTTTAAGGTATTGCTTTAGGAAAAATTTTCATCATTTTTGGGGACTTGAAGGCTGTAAAACATTATATCAGATAATGACTCAATTTCTGTCGTTCATGCCTGACTTTGTTCAGGATTACATGAAAGGCATTGTGTAGTTGCCTTTGACTTTGCAGAAAGCCTTGAATTTGACAACTTAGAAAGCTCTAATGTTTGCTCTGACTCCCACATAACCATACAGTCTATGAAACTCTAAACAGTTTAGGCCTTGCTTGTTTCAGGCACCGTCATCCTCCAAACAATAGTTGGTGCGAAATATCTTTGCACACATACATGCCTTGGCATGGGCTGCTTGATCATTCTATTTGGAGAAAACTCAGATAGTTTATATATTGTTTCCATATATATTTTGTACAATATTGCAAACTGTCATGCTATCTTCCCTTAATCATATCTCTCTCTCTCTCTCTCTTTCTCTCTCTCTCTCTCTCTCTCTCTCTCTCTCTCCCCTCTCTCTCTCTCTCTCTCTCCCCCCCCCCCCCAATTCTCTAAGATGAGGAGACTTAATCTTTCACAGGCTAATCCTGAAACCAGTTAAGTAAAGTAATTGGATTTAAACTGATTTCATTTAATTGGCTGCAGTTGGGCTAAGTTGTCTTAAATCCAAGTACTTGAGCTAATTGTGTTGTAGTTTAGATTGGCTATTCAACACTTCGAGACTTACAATGGTCCCACTCTTTTAAAGTTCTATCACATTTTCAGTTGCTTACTTTGAATCTTTATTTATTTATTTATTTATTTATTGTGTCAGAAGTGAATTGAGACTACAATTATAATGTATAAAAAACCACAAAGTAAAAAATTTAGGATTATACTGCCTCCCCATCACACTCACACATGGAAACTTAAGAGCTAGTAATACAGTCATCTTTCATCACAAGGTCAGTATTACTTCTCATTTTTTTCATCAGGAGAAACAACAATATCGAAAACCAAAAGATCCTTTGCCCTGCCCAAAGCCCCTTACATTAAAAGAGGACTGACCCTGGTTTAAAAACACTTCTTTCTGAGGGATAAAACTGTTCTGCCCCAAATACCATAGGATACAAGAAACAGCGATCCACGTTAAAACAATTTATTTCCATTGGATCATATTGTTATGCATCAAACCCTATAGGATACAAGAGACTGCTGATGGCTGGGCAATGAAACAGGACAGGAAACTTTGATGGGTCCCATCCCACCTGTTTTTTCAGTTGGAACCATGGGAGTAAAGCACAATAAGAGGTAGGAGCTCTGAACACGATTGCTGGCCCATGTTCAGAGTTCCCTCCTTTCAGGAAGTTTCTGTCCCTTTTCAACCCTGGAACATGTGATAAGCTCCGTGCCTCTCCATGCTTGAAAAGTGTCCTATGAGGGGGAAATTTCTCAATGCGATGAGGTCAATTGCCGGAGTTCCCTCCTTTCAGGACACTTCTGCCTCTTTTTAACCAGTGAGGGCTATGCATGATGGTCAGAAGTAGTTTAACTTATGTGATGAGCTCAGTGCCTCTCCATGCTTGAAAAGAGGCTGAAGTGTCCTACAGCTGGGAAATTTCTCAATGTGATAAGGTAGATGTTAAAGTGTCTCCCTCTTCATTTTTAAAGGTGGTTAATAAGAATATAAGTGTTGCACTGATGCCAATTCAAAATTCTGTTTCAATTCAAAATTCTGTTTCAGCCGCAGCCTGACAGATGCTGCTGAGAAGGTCACAAACAGTCAAAAGGTAATGGCCTCCTGCTCTAGTTTGTTCCCAGCACTTTGGATATGCCAGAACTTCCTGCAAAATTGAAAAGTCCATCACATATGAATAATAGAGGTAATGGTGTCCATGATGATGATGTTTGTTATAATGGAATATGGCTTGAGTCCAGGCTGTTTGAACAACCAGAGCTCTCTGTTTGAGCCCATTAGAACTATAATATCTTCTAGGAAGTTTCTTTTTTCTGTCACACCCCTTTCCCAAACTTGTTTGGTGGGAACAAGAGAGGAGAACCTAGGGAGGCCAGAATACTTGTCTTATTCCATCATCAGGTTAAGAGATTTTTGTGTTATCAGGCTATTGAAAATTGACTGGAGTGGACATTAAATGCTACAAGGTGATTTTTTGAGATTCTATGGTTTTTAATGTTTTATAACTTTACACACACACACACACACAAACACACACACACATATCTCAAATCTAGACTGCAATTTGCTAAATCTAGATTGCATATCCTGCAGCACTCCACAGATGAAAACTAGTAAGCATGTGACCAAGCAACATCAGAGTGTAGTCAAGACAGCAAAGGTTATCAATAAAGAGGAATAGCAGTTTGCTTTTGCCTGAACCTACAGAGAAGGGCAAGATTCCACACATTTCCTGCTGACTTGACTGGGGGCAAATTATTTTTGTGCTTTGAATTCAGTTTGCAACTTTGAAAGTATGTTGACAACAAAAAGGGAAGGTTGAGGGAGGAGAGAGAAACTGGGATATCTTAAATGTAACTGAAAAAGTGGGCCGGCAGAGGGTTAATTGGGATGCTATCAAATCAGGACAATTGGAAATAATGACAGTATTATATTGTAGATAATGATCAGAGATAAGAATGAGCAGATAGCACTAATTTCTATCAACCAAAATAGCAAGCAGAAATGCCAAGTTTCTATTTGGCAAATAAAGAATTTTACAGGAGCAGCGCAATTGTGGTCTGTTAAGAAGAAGACACAAGACCCTAGAGTCTCTGCTAGTGCCTTTGTCTGCAAAAGCAATCAGGCTGGCAGAAGGGAAACGGCCTTTCAGTAGTGTCCATCTTCTGAAACCTCATTTTTTTTCAGTGCTAGAGTGGTTATGTCCACTAATTCACAGAGGACACAAAGGTAAGAGCTATTCAAAGGAGAATGAATTGTGTCAGAGTGTGGTAGATTCTCTTTCCTTGGAGGTTTTTAAACAGAAGTTAGATATCCCTGCATGGCAGAGGAATGGACTAGTTGGCTCCTGGAGTCCCTATGGACTATTTGAACAGCTGCCTTACTCATATTTGCTTCAAAGTATCACATAAAGAGACTTTCATGTTGCCCATCACCTCCCTATGCTTTGTGATTTGAACTGTGATGATATACTTAGGAGGGTTCAACCTAAAAGGCACCTTTTGATTTTTTTTTAAAAAAAGAAAGAAACAGAGAAATAAATAATGAAGGAATCAATGAACACACACACACACAGGCTTTAGATAGCAAGGGGTAATAGCCCTTTGGTGTTTGTTTTGCTGTCTGTATTCCTGTTCAGAAGATTTCATCTCACTTTCTGTCCCTGTGATAATTAGATTTTGAAAAAATTGATTTGTTTTGGAAACAAGGATTGGTGATCAGTGGAGACACCCTTTTCCTGTGATAACTCTTTCAGGAATGAATTTCCCTTCTGAGGGATAGATTTCTCTCACTTCCTATTGTCTCACCGCCATTCTTAATTAGGTGTTGTCTGTAAGTCAGATGTTTGTAACTCTGGGACTGCCTGTATATTTGAGCAGTTTATATAAGATGAAGTGTAGAAGTGTTTAGGAAACAGTTAATGAGAATTGGAAATACCTCTCATTAAGTATTAGTGCTGAAAATTCTTCAGGGTCCCTTTGAAGATGTATTATGTACTAGGCATGAGCGATCCATGAAAAAATGGTTCAATACTCGCTTTGAAAGTAGGGGGCGCTGGCACTTCGTTTTTAAAGTCATTTCCGAATTTTGAAGCAAAAAAATCAAAACTTTCCAAAACTTCCAAATATTCGTATGTACCTCGTTGATGGCGGATGCGGATGCGCATGAAGAAAAACATTATCGTCAATGGGGAAAATTGAGGGGCCTCTCCCTCCCTCATTTTTTGAGTTACCCTAATGAAATTTGCTACAGTAGTAGAACACAAAAACCACTGTTAGCTCACCAAATCTAAGAATGTTTGACTTATCCTCAGAGTTTTGGCAAATTTTCAAAGTTTTTATTAAAAACATTTTTAATAATAACAAAAATCTTTTCCTGGTTTGAAAGTGCTATTTCCTGTTTCATTGGGTTGCCTTTACTTTGAAAGTTGTTGCTCTACTTCAGAAACTTTGTTTTTGTGGCTGAAACTTTGTTAAATTGGTGGAGAGAGACTCAACAAACCATAATGTGCTATTTTTTATAGGACGATGTCCCTTGCTGTTTTTATGACAGAACCAATTAGGAAATGACATTTATCAACCCAGGAACAGAAATCATAGCACACCATCAAATCACTTCTGACAGATGGACATCAGTCTCTGAATAAGGAAATCTGTTCCTGGTTTGAAAGTGTTATTTCCTATTTCATTGGGTTTTCAGGGGCTGAGAGTGTGTGACTTGCCCAAGATCACCCAGTGGGTTTCCATGGCTGAGTGGGGAATGAAGCCACAATCATAGTCCAACTCTCAAACCTCTACACTACACCATGCTGTCCCAAAAAGGGGCCCGCTGTTTCTTCCTATGAGGCTTAGCCTTCTTCTACTCACGAGTGGCTTTGTTCCCTATGAGGTTTAGCCCACTTCCGATGTTACACTATGTCATAGGAAAAAACCTCAGTCTTTTGTTTTTTATGAATGCTCCCATGAGAAAATGTCTAAGGATGTGGGTGAACTACAGTTCCCAAAAGTCTTGTGTCAACCTTCCCAAAACTCCCCCAGGATTCACAGCTGGCCATGTTGGGTCTGTGTGCAAAGCTTCGTCCATATCTGTCACTTTTCTTCTTATCCCAGATTATATGGCAGTGGGGACTCATATAATCCAATTTAAATCAGATAATCTGGGATCACATCCTGGGATATAGGGCAGTGTAGATCCAGGCTGATTCCTCTTCCACACTGCTCCTCTATCCCAGGATCTGACCCCAGGTTATCTGCTTTGAACTGGATTATATGAGTCCACACTGCCAGATAATCTGGGATAAGAAGATAATCTAGGAGTGGGTTTCTTCCGATGGGGTTTAGCCTGCTTCTAACCAGGAGGGGAGGGAACATGCTCAGGAGTGGATGGGGGCTTACACATGTCACATACACACAAATATAGAGCAAATTTTAAAAGGAATACTACTAAAACATAGATTTAAAATGCAACCTTTTCCCTTCCCAGAATGATACTATTATATATATTTTAACGTGAGTCCCTTTCCATCTCAAATCTAGAGAGAAAAGTGGGATGCCAATAATAATAATAATCATCATCATCATCATCATCATTGAAAAGTAAAAATCAGTGAAAGTGAGGGCATAAATATGCCCAATGGCCAAACAATAAAGTGTCACCAGCCAGAGGCCTATAAATATCTGGGCATACTACAGCTGGACAACATCAAGCATGAACATGTGAAAACTGTGGTCAGCAAAGAATACACACAAAGGGTCAGAAAAATTCTCAAAAGCAAGCCCAATGGAGGCAACACCATCAAGGCCATAAACACCTGGGCCATACCTGTCATAAGATATACGGCTGGCATTATAAATTGGACACAGGTGGAACTGGACAATTTGGACAGAAAAACAAGAAAACTCATGACCATTCATCATTCCCTGCACCCTCGCAGTGATGTTGACCGGCTATATCTGCCTAGAAGATCAGGGGGCAGAGGACTCTTACAAGTAAAACAAGCAGTCAAAGAAGAAGAACATGCCCTGGCAGAATATGTCAAGCAAAGTGAAGAACCTGCTTTGATTGAAGTCAAAAATCAGAAACTCCTCAAAACACAGCAGACAAAAAACCAGTACAAGAAAACCGCACTACAAACTAGAGCTGACAGCTGGCACAACAAAACACTGCATGGAAAATTCCTTGACAAAATTGAAGGAAAAGCTGATAAGGAGAAGACCTGGCTCTAGCTCACGAATGGGACTCTGAAGAAGGAGACAGAAGGCCTGATCCTTGCAGCCCAAGAACAAGCCATCAGGACAAAGGCAATTCAGGCCAAGATCGAAAAATCAGCTGATGACCCAAAATGCAGACTGTGCAAGGAAGCTGACGAAACCATTGATCATATCCTCAGCTGCTGTAAGAAAATCGCACAGACAGACTACAAACAGAGGCACAACTATGTGGCCCAAATGATTCATTGGAACTTATGCCTCAAGTACCACCTCCCTGCAGTAAAGAACTGGTGGGATCACAAACCTGCAAAAGTCTTGGAAAATGAGCACGCAAAGACATCACAGTTGTGGAAAAGAACAAGGTTTGGATCATTGATGTTGCCATCCCAGGTGACAGTCGCATAGATGAAAAACAACAGGAAAAACTCAGCCGCTATCAGGACCTCAAGATTGAACTTCAGAGACTCTGGCAGAAACCAGTGCAGGTGGTCCCGGTGGTGATGGGCACACTGGGTGCCGTGCCAAAAGATCTCAGCCGGCATTTGGAAACAATAGACATTGACAAAATCACCATCTGCCAACTGCAAAAGGCCACCCTACTGGGATCTGCACGCATCATCAGAAAATACATCACACAGTCCTAGACACTTGGGAAGTGTTCGACTTGTGGTTTTGCGAAACGAAATCCAGCATATCTATCTTGTTTGCTGTGCCATACAACGTCGTTGTGTTGATAATAATAATAATAATAATAATAATAATAATAATAATAATAATATCAGGGTAATTTAAAATAATAGGGGGGAGTTGTGGAAAATCCTTAGTAGGGTGATAGTTTGCTTTCCCTGCCCATTTCCAATTTTCTTCTTCCCCTGAAGTGGAAAGTCAGTCACACACCAGCCTGGGTGGAGACTTCTAGTTTGGGGTTTTGCCAGCACATTGCAAGGGAGATCCTGCAGAAGGCGAGGGCATTGCAAATCCAGGCTTGCTCCACTTCTGCAACCCGGGTTAAGAGCGGGAAGAGGAAATGGTTTGCAAGGGAGATCCTGTAGAGGCAAGAGCATTGCAAATCCAGGCTCGTTCCACTTCTGCAACCTGGTTTAAAACCCCATAGAAACCAATCACTCCAGGATGGGAAGGGGATTTCTCTCCTGAATAGCAACAATTGTTTGAATTTAAACACTTTCTCATATATCCGAAGGTTATCCGAAGATATTTTGAGGCATTAGCACCAACGTTTCGAATTGGCAAGTTAATTCCGAAGCGCCAAACCACCTCAGAACTCAGTTCAATATTAATACGATTAACAAATTTATTATGATTAACGACTTTTCCGAATTTTTTTGCTCATGCCCAAAAAAGCCAATCTGGGGCAGAGAGACAACAAGTTTAAGACAGTGAAGAGGTAATTTTATTATGGAGATGAGAACATTAATATCCTGTGACTAAGAGCTAGAGCAGCTAAAACTATTTTAAAGGACCACTCCTACCTGCTTGTTACCCCAGGTATCCATAACGACATAAGAAATCCTGCAAAAATCTACTGAGTTAGACATAAAGTTGGATTATTTTAGACCAAAGGTGCTTTTTAAGTATCTCTCCCAACCTTAAGTCTTGTGACTATGCAGTAATTGAACCTCACTCTCCAAATGGTCACATCAAAGACTAAATGCTCTTCACTGTAAATCTTAAGTAGTCTCACCTTTCCCTTCAGTGCTCTGAATCCATAAACCTTACCTGGAAATGAATCCCCCTGATTAATGGTAAGCGGAAGTAACTTCAATTAGGGGCTGAATGTGACCAGCTGCAGCCAGCATTCATCTCTAGATCCACTTGGGAAAACAGTAGCTATACCTTTACATTAAGCTTTGAATCACACACACAAAAGTAGGGGGAAAACCCACCCTCCCAACTTGCCAAATGACAGCAGCAAAGAGCGACACTCCTTTTGGTACTGGCCTCCTGCCAGTCAAGATCTTCATTTATTGTAATGAATTTGTGTCGTTAATATGTTGGATATGTGCAGCAATTGCAAAGTAGCACATTAGTAAAAAAGCTATCGCTTGGGATGCCAGAATTTTATTGCCATTGCTGATTTACAGGATGATAAGCAACTCTGCAATTGCCTTTGAGGACAGAAGAAGGACACCAAGCCTGGCAGTGGTAAGGCAATCTGGTTTTCACCATCTGAAAGGGGAGGGAGGTGAGACCAGGGGACTTCACTGGGCCTGTGAAAATGGGTGCTACCTTGATGGCTTAACCTGCATGCTTTACAATGTTTTCCCCTCAACAGAAAGATATAGCAGTTCAAGTACCTTATAACTTAGGACCACACTGGTCTATACAAAGTAAAGATGTAAGCTTGAATTGCTGTTTACTTTTATTCTTTTTTTCTTTCATGTTCTTGCTTTCCAGTCTTCAGAAGAGAGTGTCAGGGCCCACTTCTGAGATAGGCACCTGCAGTGAGACTGGGGCTATGTCTCTGGGGGTATGCAGGCTGTCAACATTGCCCCCCACCCAAACACACAGACACCAAAAATAGAGGTCATGTTCCTCATGTTGAAAATTAGCCTAACAACTTATTTGAAAAGTAAATTATAGTTATTGGAGATTTCCAGAAGAGGCAGTTCAAATTGTTAGGGCAGGAAAGGGCTGTCTGAAAGAAATAAGGGCTGCAAAAATAGTTTCAGAGTTGGACTTTTTTCAGCCTTGTCTTGTGTAGTCAAAATAGCACCATTCAAGTCACAAGTGGAGTGCCATAAGCAGGGTTCTGTCCTGGGCCCGGTTCTGTTCAATATTTTTATTAATGACTTAGATGAAGGGTTAGAAGGCAGGATCATGAAGTTTGCAGACGACAGCAAATTGGGAGGGATAGCCAATACTCCAGAAGACAGGAGCAGAATTCAAAATGATCTTAACAAATTAGAGAGATGGGCTGAAACTAACAAAATGAAGTTCAACAGGGACAAATGCAAGATACTCCACTTAGGCAGAAAAAATGAAATGCAAAGATACAGACTGGGGGACGCCTGGTTCGACAACAGTAAATGTGAAAAAGATCTTGGAGTCCTTGTGGATAACAAATTAAACATGAGCCTACAATGTGATGCAGCGGCGAAAAGAGCCAATGGGATTTTGGCCTGCATAAACAGGAGTTTAGTGTCTAGACCCAGGGAAGCCATGCTACCCCTCTATTCTGCCTTGGTCAGACCACACCTGGAATACTGTGTCCAGTTCTGGGCATCTCAACTGAAAGGAGATGTTGACAAGCTGGAAAGCGTCCAGAGGAGGGTGACTAAAATGATAAAGGGTCTGGAGAACAAGCCCTATGAGGAGTGGCTTAAAGAGCTGAGCATGTTTAGCCCGAAGAAGAGAAGACTGAGAGGAGACATGATAGCCATGAGAGGATGTCATAAGGAGAAGGAAGCAAGCTTGTTTTCTGCCGTGCTGGAGACTAGGACATGGAACAATGGCTTCAAACTACAAGAAAGGAGATTCCACCTGAACATTAGGAAGAACTTCCTCACTGTGAGAGCTGTTTCGCAGTGGGACTCTCCCCCCGAGTGTGGTGGAGGCTCCTTCTTTGGAGGCTTTTAAGCAGAGGCTGGATGGCCATCTGTCAGGGGTGCTTTGAATGTGATTTTCCTCCTTCTTGGCAGGTGGTAGGACTGGATGGCCCATGAGGTCTCTTCCAACTCTATGATTCTATGCTTCTGTGCAGAAAATATTGTTTTTCTTCACCAAACAACCACATGAGAATTTTGCACAGAATGAATCCCAAACTATAGCAGCCACGAAAAATTGAACTTTTTGCAGTGGAAAGAAAACTGATAAAAGTATTCATTGCTTCCTTCGTGTTGTAAATTCTTTCTTTGAAAGGATTGGCTCCTTAGTGTCCAGCTAATGGTTTGGGAGTACATTTTCATATGTAAAAAATGTTGCAGATTTGCATTAATGCACCTAGATTAGTATGCTGGTGCTCATGATGTAATGAAGTGACAATTTTACACAGGTATTGTGCCTCTGTATTCTGCCACTCTAATATTCAGTATAAGGATTTTGTACTGCTAATGTAGCATATATCTGCTTGTGGATATTTATGCTTTGTTGAAAAAAAGGTGGGGTTTTGACCTGTGTTTTCCACCAAGAAGTATCCTACTGCAGTTTGGCATCTGTCTCCCAACCCAGCTTACACTACTTAGCTTCTGCCTAATGGCACTGATGGCTAGTGGCCATTCTGAAATGTGGCTCCATCACCCACGCAAGAGCTTAGATAATGGATCTCAAGTGTCTAGTCGTAAAGTTGGTTTTGAGTTGCTGACCAAAACCATTCAAGTAAAACCATATGATGACTATTCTGCCACTTTTTTTTTTTTGCTTCTATGCAGACCAGAAACAGTTTTTCCTAGAGTGATACACGGAATAAAACCATAAGCAATTGAATGTGATTTTTAACTTGATTGTCACAATATCCTTCAGTTGTCTCAAACTGACCAGAACAATCCCAATTATATCTCTCAATTCCATTTCTTTAACTGCTTAAAAAAAATCAGTGTCTCATCATCCTATTATTTCCCTCAGCTTAAACCAGTTGCTGAAAACTGAGTTCAGAACATAAAAATAAATTGCAAATTACTCATCATGGGGAGAGAAGAATAAAAGAAAAATCTTACTCTTCTCAGTAGACCCTTATAAAAGCCAATTTCTATAATGTCTCATAGCTTGTGTGGTCTCCTTCACCTACAGCGTTTGAGCTCTTAGCCATACTCTTATGTTCCTTGGCCAAATGTGTCCCTGGTTTTCACTTGAGATGTTAGAAGGCATGCGTCAGTTGCCTGGGGGTTGGAAACCCTATGGGTTCTCACCACAGGGAAGTGGCTACCATATCACACTGTGTGGATGGGACATGTAAAGGGCTGTTAAGGAAGGATGTTTTTCTCCTTCTTGTGAAAGTTATTGTTATCTATCTGATAATGAGTGATACCTGAAACACAACCACAATGGTAAACAAGTCACCCATTGATTCTGGGTTAGGCTGAGTTTGACCTGGTGTATTTTTGCTTAAAAGTAAAGCAATAAATCTTTTTCACCCTTCTCCCCTCTTCATACAAAGTGTATTAAGCTGATCACATTATTCTATTCTCATGAGAAAATAAAATCCACCAAGTACACTTAATTTTAGGTCACTGGACAGAAACAAAGATTGGATACCTGGTGAAATCCAAAGATGATTTATACGGGTATCTCATTCAGCCCCATAGTACCTGCCAGTTAATGAAGACGTAAATGTGCTTAAAGATGACTAAGCCCTCCTCCATGGTATTCCCCAGTTCCCTGACCCTCAATCCATGCTCTCTTTCCCTGGCATCAGTATCATTATTGGGATCTTAGGAAGGAAGAGTCCATTTCCACCTGAACTGGGGCTGAGGCTGGGGGGACAAGGAGTATGGGGACAGTTTCAAGGTTTGATTCACCCTCCTAATGAACTTCCAGTGACCTTCCTCCCGAAGCCCTCAGAGGTCATGACCCATTGGTCAGGAATGACTAATGCAGAGATTTGTAACTTGTTAATAACAGAACTGAGCAATCAGCATAATGAAATCCATTTTTTTCAATTAAAGGATAGGCTGGAATGAAATATTAGAGCAGAGGATGGCTTGAGATGAAGCGGGGCACACTGGATCTTCATTTTTCAATGAGGTGATCCTCTTGCATGCGGTGACCCTGTGATGCCTCCTTCATGAGACATGATTATTCTTGCACACATCATTTTCACACCTTGGTGCCTAAAATGTCAAACATTGACATGCAAATACAAATTGTATCATGCATGAACCAAGCAAGTCAAAGGTCTTAAATGGTTGCATTATCTTAGAGTACATAACCCTGATTTTTTTGCTTCTCATCTGAAAGCAGAATCTTAACAAACCTAAAGACCCATATCCGTACTATAATTTTTTACCATGTTTTGATGGACACATGCAGTTTTTAACCTCTCTGTATTGTGTGTTTGGGACACTCAAAATAAACAATGTTTTCCTGAACAACTATTAAACATTTTGTCCATTTGTTTATGTATAGTACCGTAAAACCTTCTATTCATAGGGAAATATATTATTGGACTTTGGGTCCAGTAGACTGCAGATAATAGAAAACCCTAATTGAAATTAAGGACTTTCAGCCCAAGGATTGCCATACTTGTGCTGGAGGACCTAGAAAATGCTAGAAATAACATATTTTGACAGATCTAGATAAATGAAATAATTGATATTGGTCTTGCAAATATAGGGATTGTACTAAATTATTTAAGCAAATATTCCAAAATCCAAAAAAATCCAAAATGTTGCATTTAGTACTAGAAAACAATCTGTCCTTCTATGGCACCAAACTTAAAGTCCTACTGCAGTGTCCTTGAAAATAAAATGACACCAGGGTGACAGTAGGTTTGTGCAAAGAGAAAATTCCTTTACTTTTTACAGCAGAGAAGAAAATAAACAGCTTTATCTGCATGTAGCAGAAAATATAGTCCTTCAGCATTCGAAATAAGATATAGTTTAATTCAACCAACTTACTTACAAAACAAATAGTCTTTTTCAAAGAGCATTGTATCAACAATCTGCAGAAGAAAAATAACAGAGTTCAGCGCTCTCAGCAGCAGTTTGTAAAGAGCTCCAAATGGTATACTCAAACCTCTGTAGTTACTGTTGATTGCAGCAAGAGAAATCACTTGCATCTATTCACCCATGCAACATACCTGCATGTGGATCCTTCTTTACACATTCATCTATCTTAACCTTGGTGTTGATCCTTGCAAAAACTCACCCAGTTTTCTGTATACCTTAACACAAAACACTTCTGTTCTCCAAGAATTTAGGATAAGAAATATTTAATCTGTATTGGTTGCTACTTTGGAGAACTACAGTTGCTAGAATCTCCCAGGCCAATAGTTAACATGGAGTACTGGCCATTGTGGCTAGGAATTCTGGAGTTGTATCCCGCAAAAACTTTTCTTTCAAGCACTGTGCTGGTTTAGATTGCAGGTTGTTTACTCCATAACTTGTAACATAGTCCTCATAATGAAGGTTCTGAATCTGAAGTCGTGAACTTTATATGGAAGCAAAGCCAAATGACTAGAAGAAGTGGGCATAGCTGAATAACCTGTAATTTGCTTCTCTTAAAATTAATTTTAATAATTTAAAGGCTACCACCAACAGAAGCATACACTTGAGCTAAATTTTCAGATTGTGCATTGTTAAGACCGTACCATTAATTATTCAGGCCAGTTTCCCAGAGGATAGCAGTTTTTCAGCTTTTCTGAAGTTGCGTGTTTCACTAAAAAAACACTCCAGGAATTTTCATCCCCCAGCTTCTATTAATGCTTCTCCTTACATGTATGCATGGTACAAAGATTCATTCTTTCAATGTTGTATTTGTTATAAACACCAGGGAGTTGGATCTACAATCAAGTAGGTCAATGTCAACCCACTTCCTGAATCTGAAGTGCTGTGCATATTTTCATAACTGAATTGTAAATCTGGACATACATATCTCAGCTACATCTGGACCCAAACCCCATTTGCATCTTACATGTAAGTTCACCTATACATGCATAATTGAACATTTTTTACCAGTCCATAACACCTGCAGAGTGTTTGTCCATTATCTAAAAATGTTTGAGACCAGAAGAGTTTTTTAAAAAAAATCTTGGATTTTGGAATACCTGTATTTGCATATAAATACATAATGAGATATATTCAGTGTGGGGCCCAAATCTAAACCAAAAAATCATGTCCCAGATATACGTACTTTATACAATAATATGAAGATAATTTCATACATTATTTTAAATAATTTTGTGCATAAAATAAAATGTGAATGCATTGAACTATTAGAAAAGGATTCACCCACATGAGTAGACATACAATTGTAGATTTTGGAGTATTTTTGATTTCAGAATTCTAGGTAAAGGATGCTCAACCTGCATATATAAATGAAAATTCTCAGCAACCACCTTCCCTTCTTAAAATTGGTACTGGTACTTCACTATCTTGCAATGATTCTTATACAGCCTCCTTACTAAATTAATACCTAACTATAAGTCTTCTACATACATTTTGGCCACAGACAAAGGGTGGGGTATAGGTGGCCACAAATTGTTGCTGGGCTGCAACTCTCATTGCTCTTACTTAGCATAGCCAATGCCATTATATTTCCAATTTCTAGGTGTGGTTGTGAAAGCTGGACAGCGAAGAAAGCTGCCTGGGAAAAGAACAACTAATTTGAAATGTGGTGCTGGAGAAGAGTTCTGCACATACCAGACACTGCTAAAAAGACAAATGAATGGGTCCTAGATAAAATCAAGCTTGAACTCACCTAAGAAGCCAAATGACCAAATTGAGGCTATCATACTTTGGTCATTTCAATAAGTGACATGACTTGTTAGAAAAGATGGTGACACTTGACAATGTGGGATGTGTAGGAGAAGAGGAAGCTTGCACTCTAAGTGGATAGATTCAATCAAGGAAGTTACAGCCCTGAGATTGCAAGACCTGAGCAAAGTAGTTGATAATTGAGGCTCTTGTATTTCTTTCATTTGTAAGATTGCCATAACTCAAAGCTAATTTGACAGCAATTAACAAGGAAATATACTTCTATGTACAATATGTACACTGTGCTTGACATAAGATAAGAGGGGGGCTAACCAAAGATGAAATAAACTATTTCTGTAAAATTATTTACATTTTCCATAAAGAATATGTGAGAAAAGATACATCATTTGATTACCAATTTGCAACCCTCAGTCTGTCACCACAAAATGAAGATGTCCTAACCAGGCTGCAAAAAATCTATCTGTAGAACATCATGCTTAAAGTGTGCCTGGAGACTATGCTATGGTTAATCTGTTCCCATTAAACATTATTAACTAGAAGTTTGATGTGTCGAGGGATGTATGGGTACAGGTGCCCATTCTCTAATTGCATCTGGGAGTGAATATTACAATTGCAAAGCAGAAAAGAGGTATGAACCTATCCATGCACACAAGTGTATGTATACACAGAGCAACTCCTCTGCATTTGAGACTTAAGCAGAAAACCTCCCATCAAACCCTTCACTATTTCTTTTTTTCTCCTCTCTCTCACCTTTCACCCCTATAAACAGCTTACACCATGAAGGTACAATTAAAGCTCAACTCCCCATGGACCACAAAGAGAGGAGGGTTAGAGAAGGAAGCATAAGGCATTCTGCCCTGGTGTCATTAGTATAAATTGTGTTTGTGCAATTTATATTTTACAGCAGCCATGTCAATTAGTGTGGGAAATGTAATAACCCAATTGAGCACCCCCTCACTCAAAGCTAAATTGTAATCTGTTGTCTTCTTCTTTTCTTTGTGTGCATGTGTATGTGTGGGGGGGATGTTGAAGGGGAGGAAGAGATTTTTCTTGTTGATTAAATTGGGGGGAGTGTCTTTTGAGCCCCGGATGAAGTGATTTCTGGACATTTTCTGTATGCGTTGGAAGGCTCTAATGTTTTGAAAAGTAAAATTGTAGGATCAGGGAGAAAATCATATTAATATGATTACATCTTTACCTTTACCTTTTACATCTGCTTTTGTTTCCTGTGTGTGTGTGTGTGTGTGTGTGTGTGTGTGAGAGAGAGAGAGAGAGAGAGAGAGAGAGAGGAGGGGTAAATCAGAATTTTAACAACCCCTGTACTTTATTGTACTTTGAGAGAAGGATGTGGGAGGAACACAAGTGTGTGATGCCCTTAATAACAATTTTGCAGGTAAAATCTCTCACATAAGAGGCACTTAGATGATGTCATTGGAACTAAGTTGATAATGAAGTGTCCAGCAACTCTATGGGACTATACTGGATCAGTTTCAATTTGTGAATACTGTTGATGTGGACAGGCTCATTCTCTGTCCCTCTTGGCTCGTTGTCCAGAAAGGATATAGAATTCAGTCTCAAATACAACATATTAACACATTTCTAAGGAACGGAATTTTCCATTCTGTTTTAAAAAGTAATACTTACTAGACCACTGCTGAAAAGAACCCTCTCTGAATCCCCTGGACCTTAATAATTACAAACCAATCATTACAGATCTATCTCTCCTGGTAGGCCTACCTTGTCAATTTTAAACTATGAATTTTAAATTAACATTTTATTAGTATTGGTGTTATAATCATTGTTCTATGTTTTTTAATATCTGTGTGTTGTGGTCCTTTGTTTTATCTATACATTTCAATTGTGTTGTGCCCTGCCTCAAGAGGTGGCTAACAAATCATCATCATCATCATCATTCTGCCACCATGCTATCTTAACTACTTGGAAGGCGAATTGGCTGTGCAGGGAACAGATCGGAGACCATATAGTTGAATCAAAACAAGAATTCATTAACTGACAATAATTTAAAACTTTCCCTCCTCCTAAGTCTCACTACAAAGTCTTTATATGGAGAGGTAAAATCTTTGAGAGAAAGACACAGTTCTGGCCTAACTGAGGCTCTTGAGTCTTTATTTGTTCTTATTGTCTCTTTCTTGTATGGTGTTCAGCTGTCTCTAAGATGGTCTCAATATTAAACTCTGAGTGGACTTGAATACAGCTCATACAGCTCCAATTGGATGTACTATTTTGCAGATCCTCTGGCCTTCCTCTCTTTTCACGTTCCAGTCACGAAAAGGCTAACTCTTCCAAGAACCTGAAGTGCCTTGCCAGAGGCTCTGCCCCAAGAAGATTGTTAAAGGGGCAGGGCAACTGAGGCTTCAAATACAAAGAGGCTGTCTAGATTGACCCCCCCCAGAAACTGTACATAACCTCTCTAACTAAAAAGGGCTTAACTAGGGGTAAACAGTGAGGGTCTTCATGGGGCATGATAATCATCATTATCATCATCTCAACAGGACTCAATATCATTCATGGTTTCACAGATCCTCACAAAATCTGAGAATGTATTCCCCATTAATATGGAGGTCATACTAAATTAGATGACTCAACCACTTCAGTCACCTGAATATGAGTACAAAATGTTGATGCTAGATTTTAAATGGGGTTAAAACATAATTGGCTTGGGCTTTTTAATATGGCAGAAATAGGCATTGCCTTGATTTTGGAATAGCCATTAAAGAGGTTCAGGTTACCATTCAAAGAACAAACTGTATGAATAAAATCCAAGGAGGTAATGTGACCCTTCCAGGATTTCCTCTGCAGTTAACCATCAAAACTGTAGCTTTCATTCCCTGCAAGTTTTACAGTCCGGAACACACATATGTATTTCCTTTCTTTTCAGGCCTTTCAAATAATCCCAAATGGAGTAATTTTAATAGTTTGGCAGCCAGCAGTTTCCTCAGAGCATGAAATCCCTGAAGAGTGCCAACTTTGTATTATTCACTCTTGGGTTTTCAAAGGGTCTCAAATCATCCTTGAGTTTGTCTGAAAGAAAATGAAAGGTTTATGTAACCATGAATAGGGAACAGAAGTAAAATGAAACTCATATAAAAACTGTGGTAGGGAAAAGCTGCAGAGTTAGCCATGCTGAAAACACTAAGTCCTACTTTTGAGTAAATCTGCATAGTCTTATACAGTTCCCCTCCAAGCCTAAATACAAATACTAGGGAGATAAGTCTTCTTGAACAGAGTGAAAATTCTGAATAAACATACATAGGATTGCCCTGTAATGAATAAAATATTTCATACGGAATGTGGCAATTTTAAACTCAACTAAAAACCGAAATATCAGCTATTCACATTTGCAAATGAAATGTGCACAACTGCTTGCTTCAGTGAATACCAAAATTAAAATAGGCACTTGTGATATTTGCTAAATTACTTGAGACATCACTTGTTTTGTTTATTTGGTAATGTAATATTTGAAATATTTTTGAAACTTCCCTTTCACATGTCACACTGTGTTAACCTGAAAGACTAGCTCTTAAAAATTCAGTATGAACATAAACATGTCTGAAAGCTTAGATAATATGGTGGATGGAGAGAATTAGTAACAATTGATTAGTAAAATAATATATACAGAATGGCTATTTTTCAAACTTAAAATATTCCCTTTGTAAGCATATACAATCTAGCTCTTGTAGTGCAATGTGCCTATAGTATAGATCAGGGGTCCCCAAACTTTTTAAGCAGAGGGCCGGTCCACAATCCTTTAGACTGTTTAGGGGCCCAATTATCATTTGAAAAAAAAAGAACAAATTCCTATGCACACTGCACATGTCTTATTTGTAATGCAAAACAACAACAACAACGAAAGAACAATACAATATTTAAAAATGAAAACAATTTTAACCAACATAAACCTATCAGGATTTCAATGGGAAGTGTGGGCCTGCTTCTGACCAATGAGATAATCAAGTTAATTAGGATTGTTGTTGTTGTGTGCCTTCAAGTCATTTCAGACTTTGGGCGAGCCTAGGTCTAAAATTATTTATTTATTCATTTACTACATTTATTTACTACATTTATATCCCACCCTTCTCACCCCGAAGGGGACTCAGAGCAGCCGTATGTACATACAATATATTTTATTATTAGCATAACACAATATTAGCATTATATATTACTATATTGAACTATACCACTATACTGTAATATTATATGATATTATTATTAGTATTATATTGTATAACGTGATATTATTATCAATATAATATGTCTATAAAAAGGTAAAGGTTTCCCCTGAAGTTAAGTCCAGTTGTGACCGACTCTGGAGGTTGGTGCTCATCTCCATTTCTAAGCCAAAGAGCCTGTGTTGTCCATAGACACCTCCAAGGTCATGTGGCCAGCATGACTGCATGGAGCGCTGTTACCTTCCCGCCAGAGAAGTACCTATTGATCTACTCACATTTGCATGTTTTTGAGCTGCTAGGTTGGCAGGAGCTGGGGCTAACAGCGGGCGCTCACTCTGCTCCCGGGATTTGAACCTGGGACCTTTTGGTCCGCAAGTTCAGCAGCTCAGTGCCTTAACACACTGTGCCACCAGTGTGTTAAATATACAGTAGAATCTCACTTATCCAACATAAACGGGCCGGCAGAACGTTGGATAAGTGAATATGTTGGATAATAAGGAGAGATTAAGAAAAACATCAAAATAGGTTATGATTTTACAAATTAAGCACCAAAACATCATGTTATACAACAAATTTGACAGAAAAAGTAGTTCAATACTCAATAATGCTATGTAGTAATTACTGTATTTACGAATTTAGCACCAAAATATCACGATATATTGAAAACATTGACTACAAAAATGTGTTGGATAATCCAGAACGTTGGATAAGTGAGCGTTGGATAAGTGAGACTCTACTGTATTATTAATATGTTATATTATTAAAACTGATATAAAAATATAATATTATAAAACTGAGGGCGGGGGCCAGGTAAATGACCTTGAAGGGCCTTAGTTTGGGGACCCCTGGTATAGATAGTCTTCAACCACAGTTACTTGTTCAAAGAAGAAAAGGCAAGACATTTTTTTGTTTTCTAGTTTGAAAATACAACCTCCATTTTTACACATATAGGCTGATGTCTTGTTAATATTGCACACAAGTGTAAATTTACAGTATATTTTCAAAGTTGATTTTAGTCATTGCAAAATACCGTATTCTCTTCTACTCTCCATAACAACTATAGACACCCCACGAGACTCATCATTTGGGTGTGTTGCAGATGGACCATGGAGGGAATGTTATAGCCAGAAGTTCCCAGCAGTCTGCCTGGCCTAGCTCAGCCACTGTTGAAGGCAAGATACCAGCATTTTGAGCAAGCTCATGAAGGTCTATAGCTATACCTTCATGCCAGGTGCCTTGTTTATGCCTTCGTGCCAAGTCTCTGACTCTACAAAGTCCACTGGTTCCTTCTTAACATCAGTGTTCTCAAAACTCCCCAATCTGCCACTGATTGCAGGAATAGCCCACTTGGCACTGACACTTGAATTTCACTTAAAGATCCTCAAGCTATTAATGACAAAAATCAATATTATCAAAGCAGTAATGAGAGCTCTTATGGATTCATTTACCTCCTGCCTCCCTTTCCTTGAGCATGTCCCCTCCCTTCTTAATAAGGCTACTCTGCATTCAAGGTATTTTGGCTGACAGAGGCTCCTCCTCTGTTTAATTCTTGACAGCCACCACTGATATATTTCTCTCAAACCTTAGAATATGTTGGCCTTGAGGAACTCTTCTGGCACAATTAGGTAATCAGGTTGCCAGAAGAGTTTGATTCATATCTTTTTACCATCAGTAAAGTGATATCTATCACCCTGCAGACAGGACCATGATTGCTGAAGAGTACCCCTGGCCTTGATTTCTTCTCCATTTTTTAATCTCTGTAAAAAGGAAAAGGGGAGTTTGTCATATATTACTGCAAATTAGCCCTTAACATCTTATTCCTTGTTATATTAATATTATATTCTGAACTGTCATAAGCGATATTGTCTTACTGGTACTTGCAAACTGAGAGGACAGTTACACTTTGAAAGTTATCAGCATTCCGACCCATATACCGAGCCAAAAAGCTAATTCCTATTTAGGAATAGTAAGGGTCACAACTCTGGGTGTACTTATGAGTGCGGGAAAGGGTCACAGAAATGTCTATGATGACTAGCATTCCTTCATTTTCAGAAGTCATTCTTCTGCACCACAATCACCTTGGAATGCTTGTAATCTTAGTCCTTCCAAATAGATGCCATCATCTCTCTTAAAAGGTTTTCTTTGACCAGCACTTGGTCTATCTAGCTCAGGACTGACTAAATTGACTGACAAGGATTGCCCAACAGTTCTAACAGGAATATTACTTGGCCTTGGAGATGGCAGAGATTGAATGCAGGACCCTTTGAATGCTGTGTGTGTGTTCTGCCTTTTTACCTTTCTCTAATTGGAGGAATGGTGGCAGGTCTGGGAAGGGGATGTAATGTGTGCTTCTCCCATGCGGTCTGGGGTTTGTTCATGTCCAAGAGAAATGATATGACATCATCTCATAATTGTCCCTCCCATGCCACTAATGTAGCACCTCTCCACAAAAGTCGTCATTAACGCTGAAATACAACATCACCTGAGCATTTTTTTTTATGAAGCAGTGTGTTCGAGGATCAGGACATTCATAGAGATACCAAGATGCTTGTTTATGAAGCTACTGTCCTTCCAACTCTATTGTATACTTGTGAAACATGGACCACCTACAAACATCACTCTTGACTTCTGGAACAATTCCATTAATGTTGCCTTCAAAAAATCCTGCAAACATCTTGGGAAGACAGCCGGACAAACATCAGAGTTCTGGAAGAAGCAAAGACCATGAGCACTGAAGCCATGATTCTGTGCCACCATCTTTGCTGAATTGGCCAAATTGTCTGAATGCCCGATCACCATCTCTCAAAGCAGTTACTCTACTCTCATGCAATGTTGGTGGATAACAAAAGAGATTCAAAGATGAACTTAAAGCTAACCTAAAAATGTGGAATAAACACCAAGAACTGGGAAGTCCTGTCCCTAGAGCATTCTACCTGGAGGTCAGCTGTTACCAACAGTGCTGTGGATTTCAAAAAGGCATGAATAGAGGGCAAAGGGGTGAAATATGCCAAAAGGAAGTTGCATCAAGCAAAATCTTGTCCGGATCACCTTCTGGAAATGTATGTCTTCACTGCAAAAGACCATGTGTATCCAGAATAGGTCTCTGTTGTAGCCTGGTCAGATTCTGAGTGTTCGGAGAAGGAGGAAGGGGTGCTGGGAAAGATTCAGATAGCCCAGAGGAGGCTGAAAGGGGCCCCGACAGAGGTGTTTTGGAATCACCTTCTGGCAGTTCCCAAGTGAATGGAGATGGTAATGTCCATTCCCATGGGAACCTACCAGAAGTGCAGGCTGAGAGAAATGTGGGAGACAAATGTTTGTCGAGGTTAAGGTAATTGGAACTGAGATGACAGGGCATGCAATTAAGGCAGACTCACTTCTCGCAGTGAATTCGAGATAATGAGAAGGCAGGTGCAGAAGAAATGATCTCATGGGAGGAATTCTGGCTTTTTTAAAATGGTTCATGCTGGTATGATCTTTGTGAGAGCAATGCTGCATTCAGTTGAAGAGCTCTCCGTTTCTTGGTGCCTATGTTCTTGGAATTCATGTATTCAAGTTTCAAGCTGTTCTTGCTTTTAGTTCATGTGAGCCATAGTTTGCCTGTCTTAGATTCATGCTATCTTGCCTTTGGAAATCTTGGGAATTTGCTGTTGGGAACTTTCTTTGAATGGATTTTTGAACTATCGGTTTTCATGAACTTTGAACTTTGATTTTATCTTTGAATTTGCTTGCTTTTTATATACTCTGCTTTTAATACACTTATACTTATTGGATTACCTGGACAGTGTGTGGTCTGTGGTGAAAAGAGGCTTCAGGGCCCTAGTGCAGCAGTCTCTATAGTCACTTACAGACTAGGCTTGCACATTTTGGTTGAACCTTGAGCTGTTTCTGCTATCCGGATTCCAGGGAGGCCACAGTTCTATTTTTGCATGCCTCCCAAAAATGGACAGGTACCCAAATGGGCATTTTCCATCTGCCACCAGAAAATGTGGTTATCTCACCCATTGGTGGTAATGAGGGGCTCCATAGGCTCTCCTTCCTGTCATTTTCAGGGCTATTGGGATGAAAATGGCCACACTGTATGATCCAGAAATTATTAGGTATTGATGGTAAGTTTAGGGAGGTAAGTAGTTTTTCTGAGAATGAGGTTTTGCTGTTTGCTGGAATTCCTATAATTATTAATAACAATCCTTTAAAAGTACTACTTTGCTGAAAGAGAGGAGGGAGGAGAGATAAGAGAAAAAAAATGAAAGGCTTTAGTAGAGACTAAAGAGTGACAAAGCTCAGAGCTACCCTGAAAGAAAAGCACATCCACCCATAAGTCCCCAAATACCAAGCACCCACTCACTCAACTTTCCAACTCCCAGTCGCACTAAATAAAGAATCAAGAAAATAAAGGAAAATCAAAAAGATTCAAATCTAGAAGCCAAGTCAAGCCAAAAGATAAAGCTGAGAGAGAGCGACATGGCAATTAGACTGAAGTATGTCTCTCTAGAGCCAGGATGCAACTGTAAAATGGAGGTGCTTGCCTGTTTAAATCGACACAGCTTTGTAAAACACGTGTGGTGCGTGCTTCTGAATAATGCGTGCTTCCAAATAGCAGCAACCACATGGTCCAGCTCTGTTGGAAAAAAACATGGTGGCAGAGCCTTTGCTGTTATGGGTGTCCAAAGAAACTGAACAAGAAGAAAGAAAACAGCCAAAACGAATCTAGGCACAAGTCTACAGAACCATGCCAAGACTCTATTCTGGAAGACAATTATACTCTGCCACAAATGATAGCCTATGATGATGAGAAGAAGTGCTAAGGTCATTTTCTAGATAGAGTCCCCTTAAGTCAGTGTCAACTTGAAAACATAACAGCAGTAGCAACAATCTGTAGATGAATTCCCCAAAATCAATGCCTAAGAAAATCCTATGAAATTTATGAGGTGTCCCAAAAGTATTGAGAATGATTGCATTTTTATTGAACATATATGCAATTACAGTTTATTGCCTTGAAAATAGGCTACTTGTGATGAAATACTGTGACTCCAGCATTGCTGCCATTCTTATTAGCAGTAAAGAAAGTCTTCACTTGAGATGTGATTCAAAGCCCTCATTGCAGCTTCCTGGATGTTTTCAACTGTCTCAAAATGATGTTTTTTGAAGTAGGGTTTGGATTTGGTGTAAGCAATTGCACTGAGCCAAGTCAGGGCTGTATGGTGGGTGGAGAAACATTCAGAACAGTTTTCACACAAGCCACATTGTTCTCAGTTCTGCACTTTTGCCTGTGTGACAAGACAAGAAAACTACTACACATTTTGTTAACATACCACAACTGCTACAAAGGCCCAGGATCAACTGAGGAAAATAAAATGGTGTGCCTGGATTCCTCCTCCCCTTGCCTCAATCCCCACTTCCCTTCCCTGGCCCCTTTGCAAAAAATGGTATCTCATTACATTTGGAATAGACCATGTGTACACATGAGAAATCTGAATTCTATGTTCAAATCATAATGGTTCATAACTTTTTATCCCTAATAATTGGCTATGGTGAGTAAGGCTAATAGAAACAGTAGTATTCAACATCTGGAGGATACCAGGTTGCTGACTCCTAAAACCAAACTTCAGCATCAACTTCTGTGATCTAGGTTTTAATGGATAATATAAAGCAGTAGTGGGTCATTTGCTTTGACATATAAGATATTATAGTTGAATGTGTTTATCTTGTTGGCAGTATGGAATTTTAAGTGTTGCTTGTTCAAAGCTTTTGGAAGTCAGAGAGATAAAACTCAGTTATGTAATTTTTATGAAAGTAAAGCAACATTTATCCTTCCTATTTCTCCACACTATGACATACTGGAAAAGTTTTTAAACATGCGGAGTAAATGAATTTACAATCTGCTTCATATTAAAGGCTTCATTGGTGGGGAGGTTTACAAAATTATGAATTTGGTATATAAGAGTTGCCCAAACTATCAGAAATGAAGTGGTGAGGAGCTGACCTGTACCTTTAACAACATTCAGGCAAACACATTTAATCTACCTGCTGATTCTTTGGCTCATGAGTCCCATTCCCCATCTCCCTACATCTAATTTTAGTCTAGATGTGACTGTGTGATTAGGGTTGCCAAGTGTCCTTTAAATTAAGATATGCTTCTTATGTCAGGGTTGGAAAGCTTATCAGACTGGCAAGTGCCCCTTGTTATGAAGGGTGTCCTCTACTAGAATGTAGGAAATATTGTTTTATATAGCCTGAACAAAATGTCAAACTATTCCACATTTTGTGAGTGTGGTCTATTAATAAAGATAAAAATCGGTGCATCATGTAATGGAGACATTTTAATGCATAAATATGTATATGTTATTTTTTATAGAGAAACACATGCTTAAATTAATTTAAATGAAACTTGTTAATAGCAACTTTTGATCATCATTTCTACTGTTCTTTTTGCTATTTTGATCCATTAAAATGGTTCTAAACTGTGCTCAGAAGTAGGGGGAGCTGGCGCTTCATTTTTCAAGTTGTTTCCCAATTTTTGGGGTAAAAGTTTCAGAACTCTAATAAGACTTAGGAGTCTTCGTAAGTACTTTGTTAATGGCGGTCGCGCATGCGCAATAGAGAAAACATCAGTGGCAGTGGGGAAACTTCAGGGACTTCTCTCTCCCTCATTTTTTGAGCTATCCTGATGAAACCTGCTACCATGATAGAACACATTTACCACTGTTAGCTCACCAAATGTCAGAATGTTTGACTTATCCATGGTTTTTGGCAAATTTTCAAAGTTTTTATAAAAATATTTTTTAATAATAAAGAAAATCTGTTCTTGATTTTAAAGTGTTATTTCCTGTTTCATTGTGTGATCTTTACTTTGAAAGTAGTTGTTCTACTCCATAAACTTTGTTTTTGTGGCAGAAACTGTGTTAAATTGGTGGAGACTCATTGAAGTAAAATGTGCTATCTATAGGACGATGTCCCTTGTGCAAAGTAATAAACTTTCACCATGTTTTTATGAAAGAACCAATAATGAAATGACATTTATAACCCAGGAACAGAAATCATAGTACAGACACCATCAAGGGACATCTAGACTGACCCCCCCCTTCTTCTGGAAAGAAAAGCACCATCCAAACTCTCATGTCATTCATTTGCTTCTCCGATTGAGTTGGAGAGGACCCTCAAGACACATCCATATATATCATTACTTTTTTACAGCCAAGCACAGAGATTGGGTTAGAGCAAATCAATCAATTATCCCCCCCCCCCCCCCAAAAAAAGCTACTCCCCACAGTGCCTTCCTCATGGCAATTGGGCCAAAGTAAAATTATTGTTTTTTAAGCAGTTTATGTTCTTTTGGCTTTGCAAATGCTTGCTTACTTTAGACTTCTTTGCAGATTCAATCAGATTATTTATTTTATATTTAAACTAACTTTAAATGGCGAGTGCTACAGCCAGATTTGCATTCTGGGAAATGTAGTTTACAGCAGGGCCTTTTGCAACCTTCACCATTGGGGGCCTAGCCTTCCCAAACTACAGTTAAGATGGCTGTAATTAGCCATTCTCACCGCCTCCTTTCTGGTGATGGCAGCAAAAATGTGACCAAAAGAAGATTATTTTAAAAGCAATTTAATTTCCCTTGGCTTTACCAAAGTTGCTTAAGGGTTATAGTGAAAATTAAACTGTCCTTGGGAGACATCCGAATGTTACAGAACATTTCCGGGGAAAAAATGGGTAAGTGATTCAAATTCTAAATTCACCACTACCACCTTTCCTGCATGCCTTGGAACTTACCTTCGTATTCCCATATTTAACAAATGAGATCTGAGTTCCAATCTAATCTGAAATTATGCTCAAGACTACTAGTAACACTGTATGTTATTTAAAAAGTAGTGACATCCAAACAACAAATCCAAAATAGCTCAAAATAGCTATCAATTTGATAAATGAATCCACTTCTAAATAGTAATTCAACATTTGCTTAATATTGCTTTAATGAATCTACTCTACTTTGGATTATCAACAGGATTGAAATTATTGTTTCCAGATCTGTGCAAAATCCTACTTCTCCACAGGGATAGAAAGAAAAAATGTTATTTATTTTCCTACAGAGCAAAGAATTATCCAACATTCATATAACTTTGTTGAGAAGAATAAAGCAACTGAGTTTTCTGTGCATTTTCTACTGGTATTCACACATAGGGAAATGTTCTGGAGAATAATTCCATATGAAAATGCATGTGGGTTTTCTATGCAAAAAAACTTTGAGTGCAGAAAACACATTTTTGTGCAAGAAGGAAGGTTTTGTGAAACAGAAAAAATCTGCAAGAATGTGACTTGCACAGAAAACCATAAGAGTTTCTACACAGAATATTCCCTTGAAAATTCCAGAAAGTAAGAATAGTGAGAAATCTTGCATATAAATCTTCATTCTTTTCTGCAACAAAGTAAAACTGTGGGAATAATTCACCTTTTCATATGAGGATAATATAGGTGGGATCTAGAGAAGCCCACAAACACTACTCTAAAAATGAGCATATCAAAGTGTTGAGTATATCATCAGAGGTCTGACCAGTGACCACTATGATATCTATGGAAACAATGTTTAAAGTAAGTGTGAGTAACACCAGTGGTGGGAGTGCCTGCTCCAGTACATCACAGACCCTTAAGATATTCTGTCCTTGGATTCAAATGAAAGATAAATAACAGCAAATGTGTGCCCTATTTGTACACAAAAAGGAAGAATTTCCACTATTGACATTCCTTTACTTTAAAGTTGTGCTTTTAAATAAAATTTTAACATTGTGAAATTTTATAGTGTATTTTAAAATAATCATTAGACTATATTTTGCCTTTTGTAGATCTTTTGCCCCAGGTGGTGCAACAGATTAAACCGCTGATCTGCTGGACATGCCCACTGAAAGGTCAGCAGTTCAAATCCGGGGAATGGGGTGAACTCCAGCTGTTAGCCCCAGCTTCTCCCAACCTAGCAGTTCAAAAACATGCAAATATGAGTATATAAATTGGTACCGCTCCGGCGGGAAGGTAATGGCGCTTCATGCAGTCATGCCACCCACATGATCTTGGATGTGTTTACGGATAATGCTGGCTTTTGGCATAGAAATGGAGATGAGCACCAACCCCCAGAGTTGGACACGACTTGAATTAATGTCAGGGAAACGTTTACCTTTACCTGGATCTTTTTGAGAATGGAAATAAAAGTTTTTTTCCTTAAAATGTGAGGCATTTTATGTGAACTTGATAAAGAACAATAAATTGATATAGATTTCACTAGTATTTTATAGTACTATATTTGGACAGAACTGTGTTTTGTGTTATATTTATGGTGCTTTTAATGCCCTTTTGGAGAGATTTACAAAGCTACTGAACTTCATAATAACAAAATATACAGAAAGGGCAAAACAGAAAATAGTAGGACACCTTGCCCACCATTGAAATTTAGAATAGGCCACAAAGCCAAATGAAACCCATTTTGTTAGGGCACAATGGGCATTCTTTGTTGTTGGTTTAAAGCTATGTAGACTGCTGGCCTTTGTCTAATTCCACGTGGACATTTACCAGTCCCTGACAGTTGTAGGATCCCATAAAATTTTATGGCAAGATTTTTTTCAGTAACCCATAACACCTCTCCTGCCCTTTGCCCCTCTAATTTTAGGACCAAAAAGAAACCAGAGGAAACATGACATAATTTAGATGACTTTCCCCCAAGTTAAATTAAATTTAAAAATTAGGTGCCTGAGAGATAAAGAGACTATATCAAATAATTTACCACAGGGAAAACAAAATGGAGTCTATGCATATAAAAGAAGCTCTGGAATAAAATCTCTGTCATCTTTTGACTGGTATTCACATGCACCAGAGTTTTTCCATGAACTAGTTACAAACTTGTAACCAAGAAAGTTTGCCTTTCTTCCCATTTAAGTGAAACAGAGTAGGGAAGCTGTGACACACAAATAGCCATTTCGGTCTCCACCCAGAGATAAATCAGATATCTGTTTTTTCTCAGAATGTGTGGGGGGAAAGGCAGTTTATGAAGCAGCTGTCTGAAAGGAAATTTACAGGACAATTAAAAGTGCTGACTTTCAAGCAGTGCTCTCTGAGGTGGACTCTGAAATTATTGGGTGTGAAATGCAAATAGATTTAACAGTTTTACTGCTATTTATATGACGTCCAGCTATTCCCAGCTAAGGGTGGCTTGTTGTTTTTCCTCCCTCCCTTTACTCTTAGGACTCGGCAGTCCTGCATTTCATGGACTTCAACAGTCTCAGATGTATTCTGGAGCATGCAGTAAAACTGGAGTTGCTCCAAGGTCAGGCAAGGCCAAATTAGTTATGTTCATACTGCAGCGAGGAGGGCATGGAAAGAAAGTAATTACCCAAACTTTTATAGTCACTTGAAATGTTGGGAGTTGGCCTTGCATCTGTCTTTTGTTTCCTTAGGAAAGAAAGAAAAGTACATAAGATTTTCTTACTGACATGTTTTGAGAAATTCAAAAGCTAGATGTTGCTTTAATTACTGGCAACACACAAGACAGTTTCAAACATATCCCATTTGACATCTGGTGGCTACAACATCCATCAAGCATCCGCAGTCCTTTGTGAGTGTGAATATTCATGGATCAGTCAACACAGAACTTTCACAATCTCTCTCGTTATCTCAACAGAAGTAGCAATTTGTATTGTACATATATGAAAAATAATTTAAAATTAATCTGTTTTAATAACTCAAAACCTCTCACTCAAGCAGTGCTTCCTCTTTCTTAGCTGGGCTTTGCCCTTTCCACTCCTTTCTCCATACTCCTGGAATTGCCTTCCTGAAGATTTGTGAACTGTTTTTCATTAATTTTTTTCTTGTTTCCCAAAGCTTTTAGAGGTTAAGATTAATATTGTTTTATCAATTTCTAACAAACCTCTTTGAGATTTTTTAAAAGCAAAATTGGTAGAAAATGTTCTTAAATATATACAAGTTTTTATAAAAGCCAGCTGTCCAGAATGTTGTGGCCAAATTGTTGAATGGGGCCAGTTAACAGGAAACATTTGACTCCACCATTATGAAAGTTTCACTGCTAATCAGTTGTTTGTTGCTTGGCTGGCTGTTTAGTTTGTGAAAATATGTATATCCTATCCCTTTATCAAAAAAGTTTCTGAGCCAAAATCATAGATCTAGGGATAGTCCCTGGTGATGCACATTAAGTATCAAACACTTCTGCTTACAGTTTGTAATTCAAACACACACAGAAAACATATTTTTCTATTTAAAAATTAGGAGAGAAACTTTAGTTAAAGGACTATTCCCAGATCAAGAAGAAATGGAGGCATTATTTCATCTCACTTATTTAGAGAGATGGGGAAATGCACATATTATTTGGGGCCTTTCTACACTAACCCATGAAGCAAGCTTCATCTGGTTTCCTGGATATGATATTAAGCCTGGTGGCCTAATAGGGACAGGGACTGCCTTAAAGGATGCCACACTGAACATTGTTTGCTACAATTGCTGGGCAGGCATCCTAAAGGGGACCCCATCCCCTGTATTATGGCTGTCACTGAGACTCCCACCTATCAGAACCTTCCAGTACTCTGGCTGATGTCAACCACTGTACAGCTTGCTAAACCAGCCAGGACTGGGGGTGAGGGGGGGGGGTGGTGGAGCTCAACCTCCTTAGCAAGGTCACAGGCAACCAATGGAGCAGAGTACGGCTGTCACGACTGCCTAGGAACTAGCCCAACTGTCTTGACTGTCCCTATTTGTTTCCAGCCAGAAAGGGCAAGAAGACCAGAATGGAGGGTAAGCCCTTGCACCATAACAACTGGGAGGGAAACTAATTGTTACATTGGTAAAACCTCTGGAAAATCTTTGCACACTGCTGCAAGAAATGAACAAAGTCTTGTGAACTGTTGCAATCAGCTGGTCAACTTGCTGAGGCGAAGCTTTGCACAGAGCCTTTTCCTCTTGCCTGGAGCTGAGTAATGGAAACAACTTGGTCTCCTGCTTGATTGCTTGATGGTTCCTGACAGAAAGAGAGTAGACTGAGCCAAGCTGAAATATTCTGGTTTGACTGAAGGAGCTAAAGATTACCTGCTGTTACAACGAAAAGCCACTTACTTCAATAGGAATACCATTAAACCAGGTAGACCAATAATCTAAGTCAGAGTGATTCAATTAGCAGCTAAATAAAGTTTAATAAATCATTAAAGGCTTCGATAATTCCCCACTTGTTATTTTAATATTTTGTATTCTTGACATTTGGGTTTTGCCAAAAACCAGGGTGCTCCAATGAGCCCTGATTTGAATCTTTCTTAATGAAACTTGGTTCAGTTCTGTGTGTGTGTTTCTATGATTTGGTCTCAAGTGAGTTTTTGTGTAGGTTGTCCAGAAAGCTTGGCTGAACATAAGGAAATGAATGGAGTGGCTGACAGCCAGACCTGCTCCTGGATTCGTGGTTATCTTGTTTCAGCATTTTACTGTGTCTTAGGGATTTTGCATGCTGATGATTTGGCCTGTGCAAGATTCTTTCCCCTTTCTGCAATAAATAATAATAATAATCATGATGCCAACACACACTTCACTGCAATGGTTCTGATTTATTTCTTTGACTCCTGCTTCTGAAGATATTTAAAATATTCAACAGGATAATAAAAATCTCACTTTTAATGTTGCATTGAAGTTTACCATGGAAGGGTTTTAATTTTAATAATGACTTTCTGATGAACTCCTGCTCACCCAGTCTTCTAACTTGCAGCTGCATTTTTGAAAAAAAAAGTCCATGCATATTTAGATGCATAGATCATCTATGCTAATGTAATTATTTTTAGCAGAATAAAATGAACTATAAACATTTTGGGAGAATCCTGGAGCATGCCCTATCTTAACGAACTCTGAGATTAAAATGCAACAACAATGATAAAAGACTAACAGTGGGACACATGTTTGATTGCAGAGAAACCTACAAGTAAATGATAATATGGATTTTAAGGAATTGTTGTGAAACTGATTATTTTATAAGTAATATAATATTCTGTGTGTGTTTATGATTCACAATTCTTTCTGAGCTTGAAAATCTTACCTTTAGGACTACAATTTTCAGACTCTTTCAGTTGGGGGATTCTGGGAGTTGTAGTTCAAAAAGTGAACTCCTAAACTCTGCATTTCATCATTCATCATAAGAAATTACTAGTTTGTTTATTTGTTTTTTGGAGGGGAATTTGTTGTTGCTGCTGCAGCACGTTCCAAATTATGTCAACACTAAGACAAACCTATCTTGGGTTTTTCTAGGGCTGAAAGTGTGTGACTTGACTTATAGGTTTCCATAGCTAAGCAGGGAAACAGACCTTGGTCTTCAGAATCCTAGTCCAGTGCTCGAACCATTACACGGCACTGGTTCTCTGGGCAGGGAATTACTAAGAGGAAAGTGGGATTATCCGATGTTTAGCTGGCAGAAGGTCTTTTCTATTTGATCTTTATGAGTCAGTGCTTAATCCCCATGTTCTGTCTGCTTTCCATGTATCGAGCATGAGTCCTGATACACTTATACCAGTGGTTCCCAACCAGTGGTCCACAAGAACTAAAATATTATCTGTGGCCTCACCATTACTACTACGGATAATAACACAGTCTAACTTGGTTCTTTCTTGGTTCATTTTTAGGCCTGTTCCTGGGGTTATTTGGGGCGCTGATTCAGAAAATTGCATTGGATAGGCCACATCAGCTCTAGATTATTAAATATGGTTTTTTATGGGCGAGCAGATGGTGACTACTGGGTGGCATATGTTCTGAATCAGAAAATAGAGCTGATGTGGTCTATCCAATGCAATTTTCTGAATCAGCACCCCAAATAACTAAAGCAAATCTAAAGTTGTCCAAAAACTGATTTGTAACCCTTTTGGTATAATGTTGGAGAGTGGTCCCTGGTCAAGTGGTCCCAGGTCAAAAAGGTTTGTGGAACCACTGACTACTACAGGATATGTTATAGAAAGAGGTGGGAAGATCAGGGTTGATATTCAGTTGGCTCAGATGCAGCTAAGTCCTCCAGCACAAAACTTCCAAATGTAACACTTCTACAAGACACAAAATCTCAGTGTACAGAAGACTTGTATTCTTTACATTACCCTAATGTGTTTCAGCTGAGAAATATTTGTGTGGACTCCTTCACAGAAAAGCAATTTGAAAATCAACCTTCAAGGGTTTCAGGGGGGGAAAGGTGTCTCCATATTATACCTGGCAAGTAAATTGTTTGAAAACCCTGTACATTGATTTTTAGATTACTTTCCTGTGGAGGCAGCCATACAAGAGCCATGATTCTACACAGAATAAAAGAGCTGACAAAAACTTCAATGGGAAGACCTGTTACACTGAATGCACATCCAGTGAATTTTCAAAATATGGCCATTCAACCTGTTTACGGATAAATAAATAGGTCATTTTCTTCTTTGTTCCATGTGAGCAGAGTATAACACTTCCCTATCTGCATCAATAGATATAGCATTAAATGAGATAGTCCAATAAACCAAACCAAACTGATTCAATTAACAGCTAATGAAAGTTTAATAAATTATGGTAAGCTTTGATAAATACCCAATTAATTGCTGTAGCCTGTTTAATGTTTTGGACTGATCAACAGCATGTGTGTGCACTTTTATGTCACCTGTCAACTTATGATGATCCCATGAATGTCATAGAGTTTTCCTATCTGACAATCCTTTGCTGATGTAAAACCTCTGAATCACAGGCAATCCCGTGTATTATTTTATGTGGGAGAGCATTTACTCGCTTTAACTACTTACCCAGAGCACTTCAGGGCTAGAATGCTACAAAGGAACTTGTACTGTCATAGGTGAAAAGAACAGAATGTAGAAACCAAAGTGAAAGAGAAAGAAGTTACTTATTTGGAAGGTAAGCACTGAAAAGTCAGTCTGTGCAATTGAACCAGAGCCTTTAACAAAACAAGGAAGCCGCAGCATGAGTTGGCGTGCACAGTCTTGTACTTTCAAGAAATGCAGCTGCTTAGTAATTCATGCGTATAAGAGGCTAACTATGAAAATGCACAATGAAATATTAAATATGTTAAGTTCGGAGTGAAAGCAGAGGCAGGGCTAGAAGAGCACAGGGGTAGGCTTCCCTGGAGCAGCTGCAGAGAGAGCTGGAGCAGAATGAACCCAGCTGGTAGGGAATATAAGGCCTCTCCAAAAGGAGGGAAGGGTCAGTGGAATGACTGTGTTGCCATGGGTCATGCAAGGTTAGGGGTCTGCTGGATCATGGCTCTGAGGAGCAAACTTGCCACTACTCTCCATCACAGACAGGGAAGGGACTACCCCTAGACCGTCTGCCATAAACCCATTGGCATCCTCAGTGAAAGTAAGGACACTCTTCAAGACCTGACTTAAAGTGGCATTTCCTTCCATAACTTACTGCATCCAACCATCTTGGGAAGAGTATGTACATATGAGGAAATCCCTACTTTGGTGTTGGGAGAGTTCTGCTACCATCTGCTGTGAAGATGCAAGGAGATTCAGGACAGATGTAAACGTTCTCTGCACAGTAAATATTTAAAGTATAAAATATCTACCACAAAGGTCAGCTTTAAAAGGAGACTGGGCAAACCCATGAAAAGTAAAGCTGTCAGTTGTGACTAGTCACAATGGCAACATGTTACACAAAGCATACACTGTTATGGAAAAAATCCCATTTTGCTTATTGTGCATGATGAATCCTTTTTTGTGTGTGTCAGGAGCAACCGGAGTTGATTCTGGAGTGAGAGAATTGGCCGTCTGCAAGGACATTGCCCAGGGGGACACCCAGATGTTTTTGATGTTTTGCCATCCTTGTGAGAGGCTTCTCTCATGTCCCCGCATGGAGCTGGAGCTGATGAATGATGAATCCTGGCACTATACTACACTACATGAAAAGGTATTATCTTGACCCACACATAGAAATAACTGACCTGTAGTCTTCAGGTATACATTCTGCTGGAAAGAAGGTGCTCAACAGGTTTCAACTAGACACCAGCTGCTGTAAGTATGACAGTTTCACATTGTTATCCAATGAAGTTCCAGGGTTGGTTTTTTTTTTGGGGGGGGGGGGGGGGCAAATAAGCCTATGTGACAGGTTTTTATTTGGGGAACAAATAAGCCTACATGACAAATTTTTATTTGGGGGAGGGGGCAAATAAGCCTATGTGGCAAGTTATAGCTTCCTATACTGTGGTCTACACATATACAAGTCATTTATTGGTAGTTCCAAGTCTCTAGAAATTAGCTTTTAATGGCAGAACCATGAAACAAATCTGTACTGATAACTTTCCTTAGAACTTGTTTTCACTCATACCTCATGTGAAGCAATAATCAGTGTATCCTCATGTTGCTAAACAACAGTGCAAGTTATTCTGATCAAACAATCTATCTTAATATATTTCAAAGCTGTGATTTTGAAATGTTGGTCCTCCTTGAATCCCTGGCCTTTGGCCAAGCTAGTTAAGACTTCTGTGAATTAAGTTCAAAACACCTGGAGGATGAAAGTCTGGAAAGCAAGCACTGCTTTAAGAGTTGCTCTAGTGCAGTGATTCCCAAGTAATGGTTCTCCAGGTGTTTTGGATTTCAACTCCCAGAGACCTCCGCTGCCTTGGCCAATGATCAGGAATTCTGGGACCTGAAGTCAAAAACCCCTGGAAAACTAAACTTCAGGACAGATTGCTCTTAAACCCTCCTTTTCCTTCTTTCAGAGTCCTATTGCTTCTATGGCTGTACTAAGGTTAAAGGTTTTCCCCTGACATTAAGTCCAGTCATGTCTGACTCTGGGGGTTGGTGCTCATCTCCATTTCTAAGCCAAAGAGCCGGCATTGTCCATAGACACCTCCAAGGTCATGTGGCCGGCATGACTGCATGGAGTGCCGTTACCTTCCCGCCGGAGCGGTACCTATTGACCTACTCACATTGACATGTTTTCGAACTGCTAGGTTGGCAGAAGCTGGAGCTAACAGTGGGCGCTCACTCCGCTTCCAGGATTTGAACCTGTGACCTTTCGGTCTGCAAGTTCAGCAGCGCAGTGCTTTAACACACTTCGCCACTGGAAGAGATTGGGAAATTACATTTAAAGCGTAATCACTTACTGTTATAATTCCAATTATTCTGCCAGATTTTAAAACATCTTTATATTTCTTTTATACTTATTCCTGTGCTAAGAATTACAGCAAAGCAGTGAGACTGCTCACTATAAATAAAGAACGAACAAAACCATTACAATTTCAATGCAAACTGAGCCAAGTTGTTTCTCCTTATATTCAATTTAGTGTAACATAGTGATGAAAGAAAAGAAAAGAAACCAGTTCCCAGTAACTCATTATTAGTAACTAAATTCTTCTAAGCTCCCATCATTATATCATCATTCTCCTCCATATTTCCACCTATATTCTCAGTTATTCTCATTGCAATGAAAGTCAATGAAAGGATCATTTTCTGAATATATCACTTGATACATTTAGTCGCTTTAGTAAGGTAGGCAAGTTTGATTTTGCCTCAGTAGTTCTTTGCTTGCTGTCCCACAAGTATCTTATGGAGTTTTCAAACACACGAAAGTATTCATTGACTGCTTTGGGAGAAAGAGATGAAAGATGTAACTGTGAGCAGGCAATCACTAGGCTGGTGGGAACTCCATAAACCTCAGTGCACTGACCATAGCTACCCATTTCCTCCCCACCTGTGGTGTATTTTTGTCATGCTCTACTTCCTCTGTGTGCAGAGCAGCCCATTATAGGTAGAAGGCAGCAGCTGGGAAGTTGATTTTTCAAAATGTGATATCTAAAAAGTTCATTCCTTTATTCACTTGGAAAGAAATGAAAGGCATGACCCAGTATTATCATGCCAAACAAATTCCCTCCACTTCCATCCCAATTCTCATATTGCTAGTCTTTGCAAGAAGCATACTATTCCCAGTTTGGAAGGTGCTGGTTTTACATGAGCTCAGTTACTCAATAGTCATTTTAATCTAGCATGACAGTTGGCCCTATTGCATCATTGCGGCTAACATTTAAAAGGCCCATATCACATCAGAAGTCAATTGGATGTAACATTCTTTCCATTAAAAAACACAGTAGGACAGTATTCCATAGGTTTTTTTTTTTTAAGTTTTCAATTCTTTTTAAAAAGTAACTCCATTTGACTGTCTAGATTCTCTCTGGATCTTCAGAGTGGGCAAACCATCTGGTGGCCGAGTGCATTACTGTCATGTTAGCTGGATTTGAACAGATAAAATAAATCAAAACTTATTCAGTAAATCCTGAAAACTCACCCTGTTCACATTCCTGAGATAACTAAATGGGGTTTTGACAAGGTTATTCATGAAAGATTCAAAACAGAAAGCCTGATGGGCAGTTGGAGCAAGAGGAAAGTCAAGTGCATGCAAAGAGGTCACTGTAAAACGGGGTCAGTTCTAGTTCAGTTAATACAACCTGGGTCTTTTCCGTGGTTTAACCAAAGACACTGCCTTAAAATTGTGGAAAGAAAAGGAGACTTTTCTCAAATTATTCTGGTGCTGAAAGCACAATAAAGCAGCCAAATATCATCTTAGCTCCTGCCTCAAATTGAGATGAAGAGTTTTGTTTAAGAAGGATCTGAGGTTGCTATATAAGCTTTTCAACTGCTCTTCAGTCCCATCTCTTTGATGACTTCTCAGTTTTTCTGTTTCTTAGTTCTGCTTCCTGGCAACAGAACCATGTCATCCATTTCTTATAGTCCTATGCCTTCCTGTTTGTTTTGTTTTGTTTGCTTGCTTGCTTTAATCTGGCAGAGAAAAGCTATCCACTCACTTTAATCCTAACCTTTTAAAATCAACCCACTTGCTTCTGTATTATTCAGGAATTCTAGTAAGGAAAGTGAAGGTAGGCAATATGAGGCCTGCAGGTGCTTAATGAAATAGATTTTAATGTTAATTTCATCTCTATGCCTGGTTTCATGTGCACACTTCCTTAATACACACATTTTTTCACACATTTTTCCAGTGGAAATTGGAAGTATGATTTTAATAGTTATTGTGCTTCTCATGGTTTGCTTTGCAAATTCAGAAGCAAATGGAACAAATTTCTCTCTCTGCTCCACTAGGTACTTGCGTTTTCCTTTCTGCTCTCTCTGTGAAGGAATCTGACTCAAACTGTCCTTAGAAGTAGCTCTCGGACATCCAGTGTTAATGATGAGTAAAAATGTGCTGCTGGTCAAGCAATACGGTTCTCTTGATCCCTGCTGAGAAAGTCACAATCATAATTAATCTTCAATCTTTGAAAATAAGAAAAGTCTAGTGTAATAGAATTAGCAAGGCTAACAGACTTTGACTCCCTAAGCTCCATTAATGGTTTCCAAGTGCTTTAAGGTTTTTTATTTGGAAAGGAATGAGCAAAAGTCTTAATTGATACTTTTGAATATTGTGTAGCAACTGCAAGAGATGCTTTCCATATGGCAATCAGAGTTGGATCTGTCTCTGCAAAGCTATGGATATCATGGGAAGATGATACATGCAATTGTAGAAATTTCATTGGCATTGGGTCATTTTCCTAATCCTGCAATTGGAAAGAAACATAGTGGAAAATGAAGCTTGACAATCAGTGGAGCAATGGTTGGTCTCTTTATTCTTTTCTAAATTTGGGGATGAGAAAAGCAACATCACAGGCCAAGAATGTAAATTTCTAAGATGCTTAGATGAGACCCATACATTGATGCAAAACGCCAACAGATTTTCTGCCATTCTATACTAAAAGAAGTTCTGCCAGTTAGTTTACTTCCAACCACAACTTTATCCCTCTTGGAGCCAGTTATTTGAGGTAATTAAAAGTAAAAATGAACAACAAAGAGCTCCAGTAGATTTTTTTTCCAAATTAAAGGAATGAGCATCAAAATTGCAAATATGGTTCAGTGTAAATATAAAGTGATCCACATTCATACAAATAACTAAATAAATATCCTAGGTTCTTCTATACACAAACTATTAAGTATTATGATTGTGACAGATAGCTCAACTAAACATTTCAATCCAGTTTAACATGCCACTGAAAAAAAAGCAAAATCCATATTAGGAGAAAGGAATTGAAAACAAATATCTATATTTGTGGGATAGCATATAATCTATAATTGCACCTGTTCGTAGTCTGGGGATCCTCCTGGACTCAGCACTGACCCTGGAGGCCCAGGTGTTGGCAATGGTCAGGGAGGCCTTTGCACAGTTAAAACTCGTGCGCCAGCTGTGCCCACACCTTGAAAAACCTGATCTGGCCATGGTAGTACATGCCTTAGTCACATCCAGGTTAGATTACTGCAATGTGTTCTACGTGGGGCTGCCCCAGAAGAGCGTTCGGAAACTTCAACTGATTCAAAGGTTAGCTGCTAGACAGTTTACGGGAGCAGGATATAGAGAAAGAACTACCCCAGTCCTGAAGCAGCTACACTGGCTTCTGGTTTGTTTCTGGGCACAATTCAAGGTGCTGGCTTTAACCTACAAAGCCCTATACAGTTCAGGCCCAGCCTACTTGAGGGACCATATCTCCTTCTACCAACCCACTCGAGCCCTGAGATCCTCAGGAGAGGCCCTTCTCTCGACCATCGTCGCAGGTGCGTTTGGTGGGAATGAGAGAAATGATCTTTTGGTAGTGGCTCTGCGGCTCTGGAACTCCCTCCCTAATGAGGCACGATCGGCCTCCTCCTTACTGGCATTTTGTTCACAAATTAAAACCTTCCCAAACGAATGATAATAGGCACTGCCAGTCTGATAAATATTTTGATAATACTTACTTAGGTGATCCCTCGTAGTTTGAGGATGATTGTCCTCCACCGTGGGGGGGTGTCCGTAGATGGCTGAAGAGACCTATTCTTTATCTGCATGTTCTCCCGCAGTGAGGACATCGGTTTCCAGGTGGAAGGCGGTCCCGGTCAGGGTTGGCTTGACGCTCCTTCTTCTTGGCACATTTCTCCCTTAAGCCCTCCATTTGTGCCTCTTCGAACTCCGCAGCACTGCTGGTCACAGCTGACCTCCAATTAGAGCGCTCAGGGGCCAGGGCTTCCTAGTTCTCAGTGTCTATGCCAGGGGTCCCCAAACTTTTAAAACAGGGGGCCAGTTCACGATCCTTCAGACCGTTGGAGGGCCAGACTATAGTTGGCCACCAAGCAATAATAATTAATAATTAATAATTAATAATTAATAATAATAATAATAGCAACAACAACAACAATAATAATAATAACAAAGAGGGTTGGAAGAGACCCTTCGGGCCATTGAGTCCAATCCCCTTCTGCCTTTGTGCACCGAAAGCACAAGCAAAGCACCCCTGACAGATGGCCACCCAGCCTCAATGTTAATAATAATAATAATAATAATAATAATAATAATAATAATAATAACAAAGAGGGTTGGAAGAGACCCTTTGGGCCATTGAGTCCAATCCCCTTCTGCCTTTGTGCACCAAAAGCACAAGCAAAGCATCCCTGACAGATGGTCACCCAGCCTCAATGTTAATAATAATAATAATAATAATAATAATAATAATAATAATAATAATAATAATAATAATGGTTGTAAGAGAAGAAGAGACCCCTTGAGTCATTTAGCCCAACCCCCTTCTGTCTTTGTGCCGTGGGGGCCGGATAAATAGCTTCAATGGACCGCATCCGGCCCCCGGGCCTTAGTTTGGGGACCCCTGGTCTATGCCATAGTTTTTAAGGTTGGCTTTAAGCCCATCTTTAAATATCTTTTCCTGCCCACCAAAATTATGTTTCCCGTTCTTGAGTTTGGAGTAGAGTAACTGCTTTGGGAGACGGTGATCGGGCATTCGGACAATGTGGCCAGTCCAGAGGAGTTGATGGCGTAGGAGCATCACTTCAATGCTGTTGGTCTTTGCTTCTTCCAGCATTCTGACATTTGTCCGCCTGTCTTCCCAAGAGATTTGCAGGATTTTTCTGAGGCAACGCTGATAGAAACGCTCCAGGAGTTTGGTGTGAAGTCTGTAGACCATCCACGTTTCACAGGAGTAGAGCAGGGTTGGGAGGGCAATGGCTTTATAAACAAGCACCTTGGTATCTCTACGGATGTCCCGATCATCAAACACTCTCTGCTTCATACAGAAAAATGCTGCACTCGCAGAGCTCAGGCGGTGTTGTATTTCAGTGTCAATGTTGACTTTTGTGGAGAGGTGGCTGCCAAGGTAGCAGAAATGGTCAACGTTTTCTAATGTTACACCATTAAGCTGTATTCCTGGCATTGCAGAGGGATTAGCTGGTGCTTTTTGGAAGAGCACTTTGGTTTTCTCAATGTTCAATGAGAGGCTGAGCTTCTCGTATGCTTCTGCAAAGGTGTTTAGAGTGGCTTGTAGGTCTTCTTTTGAGTGTGCACAGACTACGTTGTCATCGGCATATTGGAGTTCTATAACAGATGTTGTGGTGACCTTGGTTTTGGCTCTTAGTCTGCTGAGGTTAAATAGCTTACCATCTGTCTGATAGATGATTTCCACACCGGTGGGAAGCTTCCCATCAACAAGGTGAAGTATCATAGCGATGAAGATGGAAAATAAGGTAGGGGCAATAACACATCCCCGCTTGACACCTGATTCCACCTTAAATGGGTCACTTTGGGGGCTGTTGCTGTCCAAGACTGTTGACATCATGTTATCATGGAGGAGCTGCAAGATGTTCACAAATTTGTCAGGGCACCCGATTTTTTGGAGGATGGTCCAGAGAGCGCTGCGATTCACTGTGTTGAATGCCTTTGCAAGGTCAATGAATGCCATGTACAGAGGTTGGTTTTGTTCCCTGCATTTTTCTTGGAGCTGTCGAGCAGTGAAGATCATGTCCACTGTTCCTCTGGAGGGACGGAAGCCATTCTGGGATTCTGGGAGGGTGTCTTCTGAGACAGGGAGAAGGCAGTTTACAAGGATTCTTGCGAGGAATTCCAGCGGAGGTTAGAAGGGAGATACCATGATAGTTCCCGCAGTCTGTTCTGTCCCCTTTCTTGGAAAGGGTGATGATGGTGGCATCCTTGAAGTCTGCTGGGATTTTCTCGGTCACCCACATCTTTTCAATGAGCTGGTGGAGTTGTTGTATCAGCTCAGGTCCACCCGTTTTGAAGATTTCAGCAGGGATGCCATCAGGTCCACTGGTTTTGTTGTTTTTTTGTTGGCTGATGGCATTGCTAACTTCTTCCAAACTAGGCAGTGCTGCAAGCTCATCCCTGGTTTGTTGTTGCGGGATTTGTGAGAGGGTCTCTTCGGCCACATTGGAGCTGCGATTCAGCAGGTTCTGGTAGCGCTCTTTCCAACGTAATGCAATTGATGTTTTGTCCTTCAGAATTTTGGTTCCATCTGATGAGCGTTGGGGCTGTATGCCATGGTTTCTTGGTCCGTAAATGATCTTTGTGGCTTTGAAAAATCCCTGAGCATCATGGGTATCTGCAAAGTGTTGGATTTCTTCAGCCTTCTTTGTCCACTAGATGTTCTTGAGTTATCTGGTCCTTCTTTGGACCTCAGCTTTTGCACTGGCATAGATCTTTTTCTTGGCAGCACAGTTGATGTGTCTCTGCCATGTTTGGAAGGCTTTCCTTTTGTTATCAATTAGCTGTTGGATCTCTTTGTCGTTATCGTTAAACCAGTCTTGATGTTTCTTAGTTTGGTATCCAATGGTTTCTTCGCAGGCTGTGATGATGGAGGTCTTCAGTTTGTGCCAATGTTCCTCAACATTTTCGGGGTGTTCTGTGGGTAGATGATCTTTGAGTGTTGTTTGGAGAAGGGCTCGTTTGGAGGGCTCCAAACAAATAACTTCAGTGGCCGGAGGTTATGGATATCTTTAAATGGTGCTTGCTGTAAGTTTTTAAATTGTTTTATTTGACATGTTAATTGGGTTTTTATATTGGGATATGATGCTTTAACTGATTATGTATTGTGGTCAGATGTATTTGTATGAATTTTATATGTTGTACGCCACTTTGAATCCCACCCACGGGAGAAAAGTGGGAGAGAAATGAATTTAATTATCTCCATCATCATCATCATCATCATCATCATCATCATCATCATCATCATCACTGCAGAGTTGTATGTATAATGATCCCTGAGTCAAAAACAGTTAAATTGGCCGAAGGACTGAACAGGAGTGCAAGGTTTGGCCCTGATCAGTTTTACTGGGGAAAGGATGGGCAAGAGGGAATGAAAGTGAGTAAGAAGGAATAAAAATATATATGATATCAAGAAAGTGGGTAGGGAGATTCTCTCTCACATACACAAGATTAGAACTGAGAATTATCGGTTTTGAATTATGGAAGATCCAGGCAAATCAAAGAAAGTAACTGTTTACACATCAACCAAACTGTGGCATTTACATCCACAAGATGTGGTCAGGGTAGGACTAATGAGAAGCAGAGAGAAGCCATTGCTTTTGTTGTTATTATATTCTGCCTTGTTCCCACAATGTGATTCAAGACATCTTACAGCAGTGGGAAAAAATTAAAAATTCAAATCATTAAAAAAATTAAAAAGGAATTAAATTATCAAAAATATCAAAGTAAAAATATAAACCAATCAACATATATATGTTTTTCTTTTTCTTCGTATTGTTGTTATTTAATGGTTTTGATATCCATTCCAAAATTGATGGATTCCAAAAACATTTGAAATCCCAAGTAAAGATTTTTAGAGGATAGGCCAGGAAAGGAAGCCAGATTCCCTGGGAGTCTTACCTGCAGCTACCCACACCAGAGGAGCAAAGGAAGAAAGTCGTCCTACCTCCAGCTGAGGCAGTCCCAGGCTACTCTAGGCATCAGGGTCCCTTCCTCCTCCCTTCCCACCACTTGCCCTCCCAAACATTCTTGGCAGCCAGGCTCCATCTTTCCATTGAAATCCACAAGCACATGGACAATTCAACAAAACGGAAGAAACCATAAAAATGAACAAATTTTGGCTACCAGGAGCCAAAAAAAATCAGAATCAAGACAGTAATTAATGAATACTACCCAGACACAGGAAGCCTCCAGGCAGCAAGCAATCAAAGGTTAGTGAACACCATCCAGACAAAGGATATTTCTAGTAAATAAACAAATCAAAGGGAACAAAGGCCAAGCTACTTCTAAGCAGATGCCCTCACTATGGACTATGCAATCTTCTTAGTTACTCGCATGCTAATGGAGAGATACCACCCAAACACTTGCAAGTCAAGCTTGCTAATCGCACCCTTCAGACTTGGTTAACAGACATTGGTTCTCTCCCCCACCATGGACATTCCACAAGTATATATAGTGCACTAGCTTTACCACCATCACAGAGGCAGATGCAGATGAAACATCTGGAGATAATGTTGCTGGAACATGGTCACCCCAGTGATTCCAACTGTGAAAGCCTTCGACAATATAAATTGAATCTCAATCCAGAGAACACAAAAATACTATTGGGAAGTGGTCAATCTTTTCTGGAATGTGGATAAGATTGATTTATCCCTCAGAAACAAGGTTGGTGTTTGGAAATGCTGTCCAAGATGGCTTTGGACAGCTAGGTAGTGGGTGTGTGACATAAAAATATAGTGAGATTGACCCTTACAAGGCAGACTTTACTTGAATGGGCCAGCTGCATGGCAATTGCATTCCAGAGAAATGTTGATATAATTTTTCAACTCTCTAGCTCAATGTATTTGCCCATCTGTACTGTTACCATGTGAAAAGCCAGAGGTATTCCTCATCTCAGTTGAAAGAACAGCATTTTGATGAGACGGGATCCTATGGCCTTTCTGTGATTCTGAGAAGACCACTAAGGGAAGATACTTTTTATTTGGTTTAGCAACAGTAAGAATAATAACAAGGATGTAAAATCCTGAGCTCAAAATCTATTTAGTAAACTGAAGCTAAACTTAAATCAAGGTTGGGTTTACATAAAAACTCTAAAAGCTGTAGACAGATACTACATCAGGTTTTCTTTATCATTTTCAGTCACTGAATAAATTGACGAGAGAGTGGAGCTGATTGTCAGAATCAGTTGAAGATTCACAAGATACAACAACAACACAAAATTAACTTGGTTTGCCACAGTGAGGAGTCTACCTATGTAGAATTCATGGGGCCATCTTTATTCTGAAATGTGTACTGACTATATAATTGTCAAGCAATGGAGTCGAATAAGATTAGGAAGGCTTGAAGAGATCTAGTTAGTTCCACTCAGTTCCACCCAGTTTCCAATGCAAAGCCGGTTCATATATGCAGGCCACATAATCATCATTTCATGGATTCATAGCATGGTTTGTCTGGAAAATTATAGGATGCTTCACCAGTTTCAAGGCTGAGCACTCAGCATCTCTAATTACAACCCAAGATTTTTGAGATTTCTAAAATGGGCTTCTTTAAATCTGGGCTTGTGTCCCCATCGTTCCAGTATGTGTCCTGTGCTATATTTGCAATCATTTATGACACAAAAAGCTCTTAAGCCAGAATACTCATTTCAAAAGCAAATATCTCCAAACTCTACTGCCAAAGCAAAGGCCTGCTCAAGCGTTGACACAAGACACTAAAAGTATTTGCTGTTCAACAATGGAATATGCTGCTTGGGAGTGTGGTAAAGTCTCCATTTCTGGAGGTTTTTATACAGAGGCTAGATGGCCACTTGTCAGGAGTGCTTTGACTGTGTGTTCCTGCATAGCAGAATGGGGTTGGACAGTATGGCCCTTCTGGTGTCTTCCAACTCTTAAATTCTATTATTCTCTTTCCTCAAACTCACTGTATGTCTGGCAAGGCCCCCTGGCCACTCAACATTCCATCCCTTCTGTAGGTTTCCTTTGGTTATAGGCACACTCTGAACTGTAGGCAGCATTGGTGTCTGGTACCACTTCTGATAAAGGCTGCTGCCCCTGAAACTGCCCCCAAGGCTCTATAAACAGTCTGAACTTCTTGTTAGTCTTTGTCCATCCTCCCTGATAACAAATTGATTTTCTATTGAGAGCTGTCATTGTGCCACTGTCTTTCCAAACATAGGTAGTAGGGAAAAACACATCAGACCATATTTGTTAATTCCTAACTTTTAGAATACCTTGTCCCATAAACAAAGGTTCTGATTCAGCAAGAAAGCTTTCAAAAGCATAATAATATCAATATTGCCAGCACTCATTTACACAGCATTTTAAAAGCCTCCTTCTTGCTTAAAGCAGATGATAAACCAAATCAGTCTTCACTTATACTCTGGCTGTGATCCAATCCAGAGTTCAACATACTTAAGCCCATGAAGTTCAGTGAGTTTACACATGCATAACTCTAATTTTAAAGTCTAATTAGTGTTTTTAGTACTCGGTACAATCCATCTGGAAAAATTATCTTTTATAACAAAAAGATTTCTCTCCCCCCCCCCCCCCACTACCACTACTCCTTCCCTCCATATATTGAGAGAGCCAATGCTTTAAACACTGGACTATGATTTGGAGATAGAATTTGAATTCTTATTCAACCATGAAAACCCAACCTGGGAAAGTCACACACTCCCAGCCCCAAAAAATTCTGTGAAAGTTTCTCCTTAGGCTCTCCATAAATCAGAAATTACTTAAATGCACCCAACAACAATACTTAAAAAGATATATAATATTCTGATTTTTTTACAACATAACCACAGTCAATTTTCAATTTGTGATTTATTTTATTTTATTTAATATGTCATCTATCCTCTCCTTTTTCTTTTGAAAGACACTGGATTTTGATTTTAAGTTTTTATGAAACTTTCAGCTTCATGGTCAAACTAGAAATTATACAACACCCTATCTTCTTCTTCTTTAAAGATCGCAAACCCGTTGCTTGCTCAACAACTGACCAGATTGTGTACAGCCATTTGACCTTGAGCATAACAGCATAGTTAACTCTACATAGTTATTAATATTATTCACTCCCTTTTTTCCCTTTATTTTTGGTTGAGCATAATTGTTTTGAAAGTAAAACAAGAAAAAGAAGAGAAAAAATAAAGCTAAATAAAAATTAACCCTGAAGAGAGAAACAGAAAATAAAACAAAATTACAATAGTGAGAAATATTTATGCATACATTCCTAGAAAACATGACCAAACAGTCCAATAACTGTCCATTAGGAGTTGAAGTGACAACCATTGTAGTGTAGTGATTTGAGCATTGCTCTAGGACTCCAGAAAAGCCGTGTCCCAATCCCCTCTACTCAGACACAGAAATCCACTGGGTGACTTTAGGCAAATTACACACACACACATCTGCCTCTGGCAACAAATCTTGCAAGAAAGCAGGAAAATAATCTGACTTCTTACACTTTCAGTATAATGCCAGCATTGCATTGCTGGTTTTCACATTTGCCTTTCTGCACTTTGGTGGTGACTGTAGCCTTTCAAATAGTGCTACACTTTAATGTTGTCCCCCCCCCCCATTTTATAGGTTTTAGTGTTTTAACACAATCGGTTCCTTGTCCTCCCCCACCCGTCTCTATTTTACTCATGGACTTTACTCAGAGCTTTGCACTAATCACCCTCTGTACATAGCAATTGATGTCTTGGTTTTAATAATTGTCATGTTATGTTGTTTTCCATCAGACAGGGGGAATGGGGCAAGGCACATTGGCACCCTGTCCCTGTCTCCATCAGGTGGGGGAAACTGCTGAAAAATGTGGTTAATTCTGTTGAAGCTACCTGAAAAACACTTTCCAAGGCATCTTGCAACACTTCCTCGGCGCTTCGAGGATAAATGGGTCAGGGTCTGCTGAGTGTCATGTGAGGACACTCGGCAGGCCACATCCCCAAAGTTTTGCAAGGGGTCAAAATGCCCCAGTGTGATAAGATCCCAGCAGGATGGCTCTTGCTGTGATTTGTCTAACCTTCCAAGTGGACAAGGTTTTTAAAAACGTTGTAGGATGAAGAAAACTAAAACAGTGAGGGAATGTCATGTAAAGGGAAAGTGACATTGGACAGTGTTGTGGCAGTATGTCCCCAGTACCCAAGAGTGGAAAGTTTAGTCCTTTCACTTCTTTTCTTCATACCCTGAACAGGCCTCTCCTGGGGATGTTCCCTTCTATTATTATTATTATTTCTTTTAAAACAAAATTAGGTCAGACTTGTGTTATGCCACACCACATCAGAGGCTCTTAATGGTCTGCCTGCACCAACATTTCAACACATGCTTCCAAATAGGGGAGAAAGCAAGGTCAGTTGTGTGGCCGATCGGGGCATAGGTTGATGAGAGAGAGGGCCTTCTTGGTAGTGGCTCTTGCTCCCAAGGAAGATTAGATTGGCTCCTTCATTGTCCACCTTCTGCCGGTGTGCTTTTGAGTGAAGAGGCCACCAACCCAGTGAATTTTCAGCATGAATGGCAAATGCAGTAGAGATCTAAGCTACCAGAAGAATATAGACAATCCATAGTTATGTCCTAAAGCAAATCTGCACGATGAGGGGAAATTGTTTAGGAACATATGGAAACCTGGGAAATTTCAGAGATTGCTCAGAAACAAAATTAGGTTATCTCATCATTTGCTGCAAAGAAACTATCAATGAATATAGTTAAATCATATGTTTAAGAGTTCCATAAGAAGAATTACAGCACCAGAAGTTAGCTGATAAATGTTTATTAAATAAATCTTGTAGAATTCAATCAGCACAAAACAAACGTTTTTGTTATGTAAATGGGAATTTAAAATGCTTAGATAATAGTATGCATGGAAGCTAAAGCTTTTAAGGAATCCTGCAAAACATAGTATTATCTTCCAATATACATTATCAAAGGGCGAAGTGAGCATCTTTATTCGGTCTCTCTCTCAAGGACAAGCAGAGTACGATAAAAAAGGAAACATTCTCCTGTTTTCCTGGATCATGGAAATGAACAGAGAATTGTGAAGCCATTCAACAATTCTTGACGAAAACAAGATTTTGCCAATGTAACAAAGATAAATTACCCATATATTTTGCCAAAGGCTATTTTCAGTATTGAGTGAAACAACAGAAACCTTATCAAGTCTCCCACTATAGAAAGGAATCCAATCAACCCTCTGTCTATGGCAGATAAATCTGCTGTACATAAATCTGGGAACTGATAACTTCTTTAGCCATATTAGTGATAGCAGCTAACATCAACATTTATAAGGTAAATAGATGGTACATTGCATGTGGTCTTTACTAAGTTTAGGAATCATAGAAATCCTCTTGCAAAGATAAGAACAACTAGACTCAAAAATCTCTTTGTACAAGCATTATAGTTTTGGAATGAAAAACCAACAAAATATATATTGACTCTCTTTTAGATTTTAGGGCTTTCATAATGTTCAAAATCATAATTAAGTTTTTACTCTCCTCCATATAGAAGAAGTTTCACAAGCAAACATAGAAAAGTAAAATATGATGCCATGAACAATCCTAACTTTAATATTCAAATATATATATTTACACTTTCTGATCATGTATATTTCCATCAAAGCTGCCCTTAAGACCAGATCATCCTCATAGGAAGAAAGTGCCACTTTGAACACAACTGGACAAGTGGGTACAATCTTGCAATGGCATTTCTTCAGATATATATCATTGTAAACGAATTACTAGAAAAAAGGCTAATCTATGGCTTTAGTGTTACATATGCACTGAGGAGCCCCGGTGGCGAAGTGCGTTAAAACACTGAGCTGGAGACCGAAAGGTCCCAGGTTCAAACCCCGGGAGTGGCGTGCAGGGCCGCAGTTAGCTGCAGCTCCTGCCAACTTAGCAGTTTAATGACCCCAAGGTTAATGTGTCTTTGAGTCTCAAATAATGTGAAGTTTCTCCACTTTATAGGAATAGGATGCACTGTCCAAAGCACTGAAGCTTTGTAATTGACAATCTGAGATGTGTGCGTGCTTTCTTGTACAAACTGCCTATGTTAGCTTATGCAAATCCCTGTGTTACTTGAACACCCATTTATCCTCCAAAAGTGAAGTGCAATAAGAATCTAGCAGGATAGGATAAAAATAGGTAGGTGTTTTGATTAGAAAGCAATGACCTAACTAGAGATCTAGTTTGGCCTGCTGGTATTAACAATCTGTCCGGGTGCTGTTCAAGCTGCGACCCCATGGCTTTATGACATATAAAAAGGAAGCTTAGAACTGTATTACATCAAGTCATTTCTGACATTCCTCATAAAGAGGTCATGACTGCCCAGCCTCACCAATAAGGATGCTGTTCTTAATATGTATGACCCTATTCCACGTAGCCATGCAAGGCCCCTGACACATTTGGGCAGCCTATTTGCATGCATACTTTCCATTCCAGTAGTGAGATGAAATATGACCGGCAAATGCTCATGATGTGGACAACAACCTTGAAAACCATAATCTAATAAGATGTGGAGTATGTAGGGCATGGCTCTGCAAGAAGGAATGTATGGGGCAACCGCTCATCAAGAGTGCTGCTGTTGACCAACTGATTGCTAATCACTGAGGGAAACTTCTGAAACATCTGTGTCCAGATTAGAAAGCTCAAGAGGCATGTGTAGCTAACACAAACATACCTGCAGGAAATGAGAAACATATTTTGAAGACCTGAGAGCCAGGTCTTCAGATTAAATAATGAGATGAACAAAATGTGACACATAATGTAATAATGGACTGGGTTGTTTTCTAATATTTTTTACTGTTGAGGTAAATGGCTTCTCTACCTTTAGTGGTTGAATATAAGAGAATTTCAGCAGGGGTTTCTCGTCATGCAAACAGGTAGCAAGCAACAGCTGCTGAAAGTCCTTCTTCTGTACAAATATACAACTCTCTAGTTTTCAATTTGGCAACTCTGTTGAGGAAGGAACTTTTTAAAATTCATGATATCGTGTCTACATTGTTAAGACCAATAAACATGTACCTTGACAAACTACTTATTCTTTTGGCCCAGAGTTGTTTCCTCTGACACGGAATGGACCTTGGACACATAGAATTGTCACTCCGGGATGCCTGGTCCTTTTAATTTGAGATGCCAGGGATCAGTTAGAAACTTTTGCTTGAAAACCATATGGTTCATGCTAAAATATGTCCCTTTTCTCACCTGATATCCACTTTCATAATCTAGCGTAGGTAGGTCATGTTGGTTTGTATTTGTACAACTTTTGCATGGCCTAAAATCAGGGTGGACTAATTTGTGTATGGCTTTTGAAAAAATGTTTTATTTTTAAAGAATACTTTTATCTGATCTTTCTCCTGTTATATACTCGAGTATAAGCCGACCTGAATATAAGCCGAGGCATCTAATTTTACCACAAAAACTGGGAAAATTTATTGACTTGGGTATAAGCCGAGGGTAGGAAATGCAGCAGCTACTGGTAAATTTCAAAATAAAAATAGATACCAATAAAATTACATTAACTGAGGCATAAGTGGGGTAAATGTTTTTTGAATATTTACCGTATTTCAAAGAAAAACAGTAAGCTAACTCTGTAAGTACATAAGTAGGGTCAACAAAAACAATATGGTATCAACAATAACTTTATAATAATCATCATCATTATCATCATCAACAACAATAACAACAACTTCCGTTGTGTCCTGCTCTATCTATCTCCCCATGGGGACTCGGGCCGACTTCCAACATAGTAACAGGCAAACATTCAAGGCCTATATAAACAATGCAGGGCTAGATATAGCTCTATAATTATATATACTAATTTCACATTTGCATTTCCCCCCTGAAAAGTTTGCAAATCCTCTCTCTATATATGTGCATTTCCCTCCTGCAATATTTGAAAGTCCCATTTATCTATGTTTACATCTATCTAGACATCTGTGTGTGTGTGTGTGCATATTTAAAAGGCCTATATCTATATTAATATCTATCTAGACATTGCTCTATATATAGAGAATTATATCTTTATAGGACTTGCAGAGACTTGCAAACATGTGAAGGGAAATTCATATATAAAATTAATGTATACATATAGGTACAGATATACAGGTACATGGAAATCTCTAGATATCTATATGTATATAGGATTTGGAAAGACCTGCAAACATATGAGGGAAAAATTCATATATTAAATTAATTTATTTGTAGGGAGAAAACTATATATTATTTACAAGCTTTGGGGCATGCATTTGCCCAAGGAAGAATGCAAGCAAAGCCTTCCTAAAAACAAATTTGGCCTCTTTTCTCCTCCCCTTTCCCGCCTCTTTTATTTCTCCCTCTTTCAAACTCTAAAAGTAGCCAGAAAAGGCTTTTTTTAAAATTCCCTCCCTCTCCCAAAAAAATCCACTCCATTTTTGTTTCCTTAGGAATAAAAAGAAATACACATTTTCTGTTGCTCTCCTTTCCCTCCCTTTTGATTCAAACGTTCTTGCAATAATAGTAATAATAATAATAATAATAATAATAATAATAATAATAATAATAAAAATTATAAAAATAAAAATAATAATAAATCCTGAAAATTTGCAAGAGTCTCTCTTTTTCTTCCCCTTCCACCATGCAATCTTTTTCTTCTTCCTGGCTTGCAAGAGGTTCTGTCACTCAGTCTCCTTTTGCTTTTAAAAATTTTCCCTCCTTGTCCCTCTCTCTCTTACAAAATAAAATAACTCCAGCCTGGAAAGAGAAGCGAATAATAATAAAAAAATATTTATTTATTTATTTATTTATTTATACCCCGCCACCATCTCCCCGTGGGGACTTGAGGTGGCTTACATGGGGCAGAGGCTCAAACAACATAGGACAAAACTTTGGCAACATAATACAAATCACACCATAAAAAGATAAAACAGTAATACAATATATCAATTAAAACAAAAATACAGGATAAAAAATTGCATTTAAAACACATAAATGGTAAAATCGTAATAAATATGGGATAGATTATTAAAAACCCTCTGGGGCTGATTAATTAATGATTGCATCTGCACAGGCCTGCCGAAACATCCAAGTCTTCAGTTGTTTCCTGAAGGAAGGTAGAGAGGGAGCCAACCTAATCTCCGTGGGAAGGGAGTTCCAGAGTCGGGGGGGCCACGGCCGAGAAGGCCTTCTCTCTCGTCCCCACCAAACGCAGTTGTGAGGAGGGTGGAAGTGAGAGAAGAAGAAGGGAGGTTTTGGAAAAGGAAACATACTGTGGCTTCCAGGCTCCGCTGCTGACTTGACCTTGACCCGATTATAAGCCGAGGGAGGCTTTTTCAGCCCCCCAAAAGAGTTTTAAAAACTCAGCTTATCTTCGAGTATATACGGTAACTTAGGAGACTTTGTATGCTGAATTCTTAAATAACCGATTGTTTTCATAAATAAGTAACTAATGTCAGTCTGGTTTTTAACAAGGTTTTTAAATATTCTGCAGCCATTATGAGTTGTAATATCTTCACTTTTCTAAGGACTCTTCCACACAGCCATATAACCCAGAATATCAAGGCAGATAACCCAAAATATCTGCGTTGAACTGGGTTATCTGAGCCCACACTGCCATATAATCCAGTTCAATGTTGATTTTATACAGCTGTGTGGAAGGGGTCCAAGAAAGAACAAGGACAAAAATGAAGTAGATGAGAAGAAATATTCTCAAGGGTGAAATTCCTGTCCAGTTTTACTGGATAATTTTGAACTTTTTGCAACTTTGTAGCAACTGAGTTCTAGTTCAAAGGGATAACACAAAATGAAAGAATCATAATTTTTTTTATAATGGCAGTTATAAAAGCAACTGAAACAATAAAATGGTATTTCTCAATCACCCGTTTACTACATTATGATTTTTTTGTCGGCAAGACACAAGCATTTTTAGTTTTAGATTAGACTTTCGATCTAACATTTTGATTAACAAAAATTGCTGATATACCTCTCATCTTCCCCCTAGTGGTGGATTGGATATTCTTAGCTGAATCTGTGCAGTCTGCTAACACGTTTAAAGAACTGTCAAGTAAAAGGTTGGATTCAGCAATAAAAATATGACTTTAAAAGCTGCCTGAACTCTGAGGGTTGTTACCTATCAGCCTGTCTAAGATTTATATCATACTTAGGAGTGTGGCATTTCAAACAGAAACTGGATATGACAGCAGAACGACATCATGTATATGAAACCCAGGTATTGACTTAGCATTCACTTATCCAAGACTAAATAGCAATACTCTCGATAACATCTGGATTGTATACACATACACACACAATCTGCTGAATGGCTTATGGTCTGAGTGTAAGTGTCCTGAATAAATATATTCCTAATTTTACATGCATCCATTTGGGTTTTGAAATAATATTTCACAGCACCTTTAAAAACAATGATATCTTACAGAAGTTTGAGTCATTACAAACAGGAAACAACTGGAATCTTCATAGAGCTGTCATGAGTTGCAAGCAGACAGAGTACTAAGGAATAGTTTACACAGATTTCTCTGGTATGCCATTTGGCTTGCTGGAGCTGTCTAAAGGCCACAGTTAATTGGGGGCATTTTCTATGCATCTTAAAAGCGACAAGAGAACTGTAGGATCTTCAGTCTTAAATGCTCCTCATAAGGTTGCATTCACAGCTCAAAACTAAACATTATTAAAAACAATTTTGTCTCCAAAAATAAAAGCGTAACTTGAATCTAGTTCTCTCTATTCACCCATAAAACTAAAGAAAATGTTTCCATGATTGAGGGGGGGGGGGGGGGGGGAGAGAGAGAACAAGATAGCTCCCATCTTATCTCACCATTGATGTAGGGATGAATGCTCTGGGTGGGCCCAGGAGGCAACAAGATGTACCCACATGGTCCAGCCAGGACACTCTTGGTGTTGTTGCCAGTCACAGATCTCCATGTGATTGCCCCCCTCCTCCCCCTCTCTCTTTCAAGCCATTAATTTAGTTCTTGGTGTTTATGCTACATTTAATGCCAAACTTGACCCCTAAGATTGTCCATTATGAGCATTAACATATTTACTGCATGCAGAAAGATAGAGAAGATAACTTCCTTTCCCTCCCCTTGGTCTGGCCTTTACATGTAAGACGTCATCAGACAGAGGGGGAATTCATGAAGCAGTGGGGGAAAACATTGGTCAGCCTCCTGCATTGCCCCCCTTACCATCACATGATGTTTCTATCTGATCCCAGCTTTGCCCTATATTGTCCCGGGTTCTTGAATGAGAACACGGATAGTCACCCAGGTTCTCAGAGCAGCCACTGAACAAGCTGCCAGGACGGAATCCCACTAGAAGCAGCCCTACGGCACATCCTGACTGCATCTTGGCAGAGTTCTAGGACAGGGGAAAAGCCTTGTGTGATCAGGTCAATAGTCTCCACCAGTGACTTGGGAGGGGAGGTAGTTGGCTGATAATATGCACACACACTGCAGCACAAAAAATTCCCATGTGGAAATGTGGCTTCATAAGCAGGAAGCTATAGAGCTACATGGTACCCTTTTATCAGACTTGGAATTCTTCATATAATAATATGTCCTCCATATCTACCATGGCAGTGGAAACCTCAAGCATATATTATTCTTTACTGTCTCAGATAGCAGTATTGTAGAAGAAAAAACAGTTTTAACCTCCTGGCTTTTATCTCTCTTGGGGGAGAGAATTGTGTGTTCAGGTTAGCTTGAATTAACCCCATTAAGCAAGCTGATTGCCTTCAGGTGAAGTGGAAGATGCTGCCTTACCAGTAGTGCTGAAGTAAGATTTTGCTACCAGTCCCGTTGTTGTTGTTGTTGTTGTTGTTGTTGTTGTTGTTGTTGTTGTTATCTTAATTTCTATCTTACCTTTCTTCCCAAAGGATTCAATGTGACTAACAATAATATGGTGCAATAAAAAATGTAAAAACAAGACAAATACAAAATTTAAAAAAACAATTAAGTATCTCTGTTACGAATACAAGTCAAAAGACAGTTAAGATACAAATACAATTAAAATTAATTTTAAACTTAATATCCCACTTACAACATCCCCAGCGGTGTGCCCCCCATCCATCCCCAGATGCAAAAGGCAAGCAGAGATGGGCCATCCTGATATCTCTTGGAAGGGAGTCAGGGAGCAGCCACTGAAAAAGCCCTCTCCCTTATTCCCCACAAACACATGTGAACTGGTAATGAGATAGAGAAAAAGAAGATGATCACTAATTTTTAATACGTCCATAGGTCCAATCAGCCTTTATGGACAGAATAGGCTTTGTGTGCATGCAGCCAGATTAATACATGTTTTTCTTCAGGTGTCCTTTGCTTCAGGTGGCAAGATGCTCTAGTGTCTAAAGTTAGTGTAAACTTCTTCATATTTAATCTAAAGCACATCTGCTTCCTTGAAAAATGCATGTAATAGTGCCTGAGGTAGAATTTTATAGAAAGCACAGTAGAAATGAACTGAAACCATGATATGGCACCATGTGGCTCCATATTTGAGAGATGAGTTCACCTCTGATCATACATTTTCAAGGCCATTCAAAATAGGATCATGTTTAGACAAAGTTCTCAGAAATGTCTCCTGATGTCTGCTGGGATCTGATCTCTCATATTTCTGGTGTCCCAAATGAAAACAAAGCAGTTTCAAATTGTTTATTTTGCTAATGGTCACACCTGTCTTTTCCAGGGTTACAGGACAAAAAATAAAATATAAAAAACAGGCGCACACACAAAAAACCCCACATGCTTACACTCTTTTTTTTTTTTAAATGAAGCCATGGGTTGCAATGGGGGAAAATTTAATTGACTTAAATATTTGAATAGGAAAGTGACAGAAGTTGTATGGGAGACCTTGTAAGTGACATGTGGGAAAGTCATTTTGAGAAACAAGTAGAGTCTGGTTACTTCAATATACAACAGTGGAGAAAGATACAGCACTGAAAAAATACGTTTTCAGGACACCAATAAAATGCTAGCTAGGTAGAACTCAGCCCAGATCTCTGCATAAGACTATATCTACTTGGATAAGAAGTTCATTGTTTTACAAAAAAAGGAGGCCCAGGTTTCAGCCTCTAAACATGACATTTGAACTCTAGCCTGAGTTGGAATGGAATCCAAAGTGCAGAGATCTGCTTTGAATCAGTACTCTTTACAAATCGGAAACAGATTAGCAGTAGCAAATGTTATTGATCCAATACGTGCCCTCTAAGCCTGAACTGAATACACAAGTCTTTCAAGATATCAGAATATATGTTATGAAAGAAAAGGAAAAACTGGAGCAATGGTATACTAAGAAATAACAAAACTAAGACAATATTAGAAAGCTCATTGAATTCTCAAACTAATGTTATACTTCTAAAAAGAACTGGAAAGGACATTTAGGTACCTATTATACTGGCCTCTCTCTCTCTCTCTCTCTCTCTCTCTCTCTCTCTCTCTCTCTCTCTCTCTCTCTCTTGCTTTCCTTCTTTCTAGTGGATACAAAATATTAGGATTAAAACTGGAGAGAGGGTAGTAATGATTTAGCAGACTATGGAATGGGCACTTGGGTTAAAAAAGTGAAAAAAAGAAAAGAAAAAGCAGATGGTAGTTCCTTCCCAAGAGCCATAAAATTTCATGGCATATTTTCCAAGTGAGACTTGCTGTAATTCAAGCCTGGGGGCCAACTTTTTCTGAGGGACATGGCAGGAACAAATTGGAGTCCTAACAATAGATGGATGCTTCACAGAAATGAAGAGAGTACCAGGAGCAAAAAAAATAGTATCCAAACCCTGTGAGATGAATCCAGATTATAGCTCTGAAATTCAAAATAAGAAGGATAGAATTATTCACAACTAGGGTAGATTATGGGATTGATCATTGAATGGCATTGGCAAGTCAAGACATGGGTAAATCCCACTGACTCAATGAACCAACAAAATTGCTGTATATTCAATTCTGGTTTTTGCCTAGGCTTCAAGAATGTTCAACAACTTACCATTAGATAGTTCAGTATGCACACTCAACTGCCACCTTTCATGTCTCACAATTGATGAAATCCTGTAAAAGGTGCCCTGCAGCTGCAAAATGTTATATGTGATGAAACAGCAAAAAATGCAGTATCTCAGTACTTTCAGTGTCTTCCCTTTTGTTGTTTTCTATTGGGGCTTGTCTCCCTGCAAACAGTTTTCATACATATGCTAAGCTGAAATGTATAGAAGTTGTAACCTTCATAGTGAGGTTTGAAGTAACAGATGTTTGTTCCTGGGAAAGACCTGTAGCTTGAGGATTTTGAAAGAAATATCAGGCTAAATGCACTCATGGTCTGACTCAATTGAAAGCAGCTTAAAAAATGTTTTATAATCACTAAATGAGAGTACTGTAATGGTTCCAGGTTGGTGTACAGTATGAACCCCATATCCAAGAAGGATATGTTCCAAGACCATCCATAGATATCTGAAACAATGGCTAATAATGAATCCTATATTTTTTATTATTTTGACTATACTTGGGCTGAAAGCATACTACAGATTAGCACTGGAGAATCTAGAGAGGCCATAAACACTTCCCGAGAGGGCAAAATTGGGAGAATCATGGATAAGCCATCTGTGGAAATGTTTGTGGCCATGGATATTGAATTTGTGGATAAAGGGGTTATACTGTATTTGCTTTTTTAAACAACTTTTCCAATGACCCACAGAGAGGGGTTGTTGGATAAAAAGCAGTATTTATTTTTATTTATTTTAAAAATAATTTTTATTCAGTTTTCAAGTGCGTTACATAAAAGAAAAGAAAAATACAATCTGTGAACAGGAAGTATATAACATAAAAAATGGGGTAGGAACTATCTAGTTCTGGGAACTGGGGTAGGAACTGGGGTAGGAAGTATCTAATTCTAAAAGCTAATATAGTATTGAAAAAAGGAAAGAAAAAAGAAAGAAAAGAGAAAAAAGAAGAAGAAAGAAGGGGGAATTTCAGGGTATAAGGGTATTTTGGTCTTCCATGCTTTGTTCTTCGCGTGATTATTGTTCTGTTAAATTTATTCTTTTCAAAGTTTTCTAGACTCATCCATATACAAATTTGCAGGATCTCATTAGTTATTTTCTAGACCTTTGCTTTATTTCCTATATTTTTTCGTATTTCTTCCAATCTGATATTTTTAATATTTTTCCTTTACTTTCTTTTAACAGGAAGGTCAATCTGTCCATATTGTAGATTTCATCTCTTTTTTCTAACCATCGTTCTTTTGATGGTACTTCTTGTAATTTCCAATATTTTGCAAAGGTCATCCTTGCCACTGTCGTTATATAAGTTAATAAGATGTCATCATTCTTGTTCCAGTCCTTTATACTTTCAGTTAATCCTAAGAGATAATTCTCTGGTTTCATTGGAAATGTCCTATTTAATTATTATTTTTTTGCGTCTCTTCATGTATTTGTCTCCAGTATTTCGACGTTTCCGGACAGGTTCACCAAGCATGGTAAAATGTTCCCTCTTGTTTTTTACGCTTCCAACATAAATTTTGAAAAAAGCAGTATTTATTTACAGTATTTACAAGTTCCATTCAATAAGGCAAAAATACAGTTTCAGTACCATTGGTGGCATTGCCAACTTTGCATTACACTGGCACTAGCATTGCACTCAAAGTCATATATTATTTTTTGAGGATAATCAGTTGTTTGGTGCTACCTAAAGTAGTGCATTCCTGTCTAAAAATAGCAGTATGTTCTCAACCAAACCCCAATTCTCTAGGACAGGGGTTCTCAAACTTTTTAGCCATTGAACCCTTTTTGAAGCAAAAGTGGAACCCCAAGAAATGTTTATATATTTTATTATATTTTATATTATATATAATGTATATATATCAGACAAGGACAAAATCTTTGACCAAAAATGGAGAGGAAAGGCTTTTGACAGTAAGGGGGCTGAGGGGGAAAGACTTTTGTGGGTGGGTGGGGGGGAGCAGGTAAGAGGAGGGAAAGCTTGGAGGGGGAGGAAGAGGGGGAGGGAAGCACAGAGCCCCTCAGTCTGCTTTGCGGAGCCCCAAGTACACCACTTTGAGAACCACTGCTCTAGGACAAATGTGGACAAAAAAGAAAAGAAATCAGTATCTACCAAGTAAATTACTAGGTGAGTTATAGCAGATCAGCAAAAATGTCAGTCTCCCAGTTTTCTAATGAAAAAACAACAACTAGAAAACTCCATGATTCCCCCACCAAAGTTTGACTTTTAAGAAAAACATGGTGCCTGGGGGAGCACTGGGGAGGACACCTGGATATGTTTCTAATACTGATCTGAATGTCCTGCCCTTCCATTAAATGTCTATTATCATTGCTAACCACCTGTTGGCAATTTTCATGGTGACTATCGCAGATCATAATTTACTTCGTATATTTCTTTTTTTAAAGAAGTGGTATCTTACAATAAGGATCACATTCCAATTCCCAAATAGGAAGGAATGAAGGAAGAAACATCCTGGAAATGGAAGAGATTAAGAAACAAGTGAAGGGGAAAATAATTATTTTTGTGTGTTTGAATGTAACTTCATTCAACTCCACAGATTTCAGATCTCTGACCTGGCACATTATCTGAAAGCAGCATGCATGGGACGCTGTATCTTGTTGCCATGGCGGCTTGCTGGTTCTGCGGTCAAGGACTGAAAGGAATTCCTGGGAGATGAACTTCTACTGGAGTGTTCCATCGTGTGTGTATTTTTGTCGGGAGAATAGCGGGAGTCAAATAGCAGCCGCATTAATGCCCTTGCAGCCCATCTCTGGAAGTTGCTAATAGTCCTGCAAATACAAAGGTGATGAGTAAAAGGAAACAGTTCTGTTCATTATATTCAGTTAATTTGGTAAGGAGCCAGGAAGACAATACGAGCTGTTTTCTTCCCAGAGCGGCCCCCTGTGTCTTCTGTAAACTATTGGAGAGAGGAAGCCCTGTACATTTTGACTGTTCATTCACTAGCTGTATGTGTGTGTTTCCTATGATAAGACCCTCCCCAGGTGAACATCCGCATGAGGTGAACAGCACTCAAGTTCCTTTCCTGAAATTTGTAAATCACTCACAGCAGCAGCAAACATACAAGCTAATTCTGATTCTCACAGATGGAAATTATTTCCTCTTACATGAGGAAGCTTGGAATCCCCATGTTTACAGTGGCGTCTCCAAATTTTTGTCATCCTGCTTCAGCAAAGTTTTGTCACTAATGAGCATTTCCTAGGGAAGGTCAAAGGAGGGTCAAGGTTTCAATTAAGAACAGGGCGGGGGGGCTTTGACAGAATTGTTTGGACAAACAAATAATATTTACTGAATGTCTGGGGCAGATAAATAGAGTGAAATAATAGTCACTGTGTCTATCTGAAGGAGGGCCTGATCAGCAGGAAGAATATTACAGTTGCTTCTTTAGAGCTTTCCAACTTTGACTGCTGAGATTTGGCAGATAAATGGCTGCTTTCTTGCTTTGCAACTAAGAAGACTTACGTATGATTAAAGACTTCTCCTCTCACTCGCACAAGTGAATATGTTAACTGTCCAGCATTTTATGTTTGACTTATGAAAGGTTTAAGACCTCTCAATAACCACATTGGACTTCTATCAGCAAAGCCATACTTTACATGATCTCCTTCCCAAGAACGCTGTACTTAACGGGTGGACAACCTAACACTATTGTGAAAACCAATCATCACAGCTAGTGCAAACCCATCGAATCAATATATTTTACTCACATATTAACTCAGCACTGAATAAGGAGCAATGTTTAGGACTAATGAATAAGTCTGTTTAGGCCAGTGTGAGAATGATGTTCTGTGATTCAGAGCGTTACCCTATCATTGCTCTTATACATGGTTTCAAATGTCATTGTACTCATTCATCTAGTCAATTTTCAATGTTTATCACTAATAAACTTCTATTTCTTCTGAGAATGGATTCTGCAGTTGAAAGTGTAATCCTTGACTATGAATTTGGTTACCCAGCATCTAGCATGTTCCTTCCCCTCTCTAGTTCTGTTCTTGTGTGATTATTATCTGTATTAAACCATCCTGAAAGGATAACATGGATCACTACATAGTGTACACATTCCTTCTCTCTGAAAGATACACAGAGAGATTTCAATCAAGCCATGACTGATACTGGAACAGGACTGATAGATCATTTATCATTTTAGAGTCCATTTTTATATCACAGATTTTTTAAATGCTGTGAGATAAGAATAAAATAAGTAGATCATTGTGTTCAAGTTCAAGCAGGTGTTTAGATGCATGTCAAGTTTCCTCATTTTTCTTAGCTTGTATTTTTCTAGCAACTGAAGTATAGTCTCACTATATTCTATCAGATAGATGAGATTACATTTGATCTAACTCATTCTAAATCGTTTGTGTTTCCTGAGCTCTTGTTTTACATAATTAGGATTCTCATAAATGCATATTTCAGAGACAAAAGACTTGTAAACTTCATATTTGGAAAAATAACTGCTCAACAACCAGGCATTAAACAGGAAAGGTTAGCTTCACAATGCAATTTAAGAAGCAGGATATTTAATTTAAAAACAGATGTACTTACATGCATGTATAAGAGAGATATATTATTTTATGCTTGTAAATAACATTTGGAAACTCCTACTAGGAAATATGCTGACAGAATCAATGGATTATGTGGCTGCAAAAGAATTCAGGTATCAACATTGCAAAATAGTTGACACCTCAAAATTCAATAACAAAGATTACAATCAAAAGGCTCAATAGCAATCACACTTTATAATTTTCTTTAGACCCAAACATATCTAGCAGCTATTGTAACTGGCAACGAAATCCTTAAATCCAGCTAGTTATGCAGAAATTTCAGAATTATCTGGTGCTGGTGAGCAAGTTGCAGAACGGCACTTCTGACCCCATCCTGCCTGTGACTGGAGGTATGTATACCAACAAGTTGTGACAGACCCAGCTAGAGTCTGTTGATCTGGCAAGAGAAGCTTGGGTGTTTGATTCTTCATCAGCTCACTTACTAGCATTGCAAAACTTCATTTTTGGTGAAGCTAGTTGGATTTTAAGGTGGGCTTTAGGATCACAGCCATAACATTGTGTTTACATGTCTGATGCAGGATCTTGGCCACTATCTTACTTGTGCTTAATTTTTCCCAACAACACATTTGCATTACATTAGTTATATTGCATTACAATGTCAGCCCCTTCCACATTACCCCTATATCCCAGGATCTGATCCCAGATTATCTGTTAATCCAGGATATCTGGCATATAAACTCATATAATCCAGTTTAAAATAGATAATCTGGGATGAGATCCTGGGATATAGGGTAGTGTGGAGGGGGCCTTAGTGGGGATAATTGAATGTGGGTAAATTCATGTATTCATTCTGCAGTAGCTTTAGGTTAATTTGCAGTTATGAGGTAGAGAATGATTTCTACCTATGATTCCTATTAAATACGTAAGACTGGAGCTGTTGTGTTGCCTTTCAAGCTACAGGTGTTTTCCAAATTGCACTTCTGTGACACAGCCCAGTGAACAAAGAACAAACCCATTACATCGTCAGGAGTGGAACCAATAATCAGGCCTTTTCTCTTCAGGTTCAGGTCTGACACGAGAAATAAATAAATTCAGGTTCAAGTGGGTATAGGCACACATTTCTCTTTTCTTAAGCAGAGACCCTATCATCAGAACCTTTTGCTCCAATACATAATTAAGCATCACCTCTTCTGTGTAGTTTCCAGAATTATGCAGTAATGCTCATGTTGTTGCATGAATTACACATGGGTTACACATTAGGTTGTAACATTTCAGTACCTATTAGAAGGGAAAAGACACTATTGTGACCACAAAGTTACTAAGTAACTGCAGTCTTCAAAAGGCAAATCACAAAGCAACTGGAAACCATGTTATCCTTTCAGTGGATTTGTATTCAAGTCAGGATATTGGGTTGCTATTCACTCTTTTGTTTTCTCATCACCCTCTCCATATCATTTCATGGGATACAGAGCAGTGCTTCCAAACTGTTCCATCCTTTCAGGTACTTCGGACAAATTTGTTTCAAAACCTCTTCCTTGCCTTCGTGTCTATTTGCAAAGAGATCAGGTGGTAGTAGAGCCAAAGACGTTACATTTATTTTTAAAGGAGGATTTCAACATTGGCATGAAGGTTCCTATTAAATTTCCTTACTTCAAGACACCGGGGATGGGGGCCTAACTTCCAATTTATCATCATTTAAACACTGTTCAATATAAAGATTCATACAAGTACATTGTACTCTTAAAACTCCCCACCACTGGTTCAACATGTCTTACTCCCAATTATGTGTTGTATGGGTCAGACTACAAACAAACTTTAGTATTCCTGAGATGAAACAACAACTATCTGAATATATGTGTATGCGTGTGGGTTTTTATAATGTACTGAAAAGAACACTCAACTACTTAACACCCAATTTCATCAGATCATTTCAGGTGGGCTCAGTCTCCAGCCTACCCTTAATGGGGCAGAAGTTCCTCCCCCCTGTACTCCAAAGTATATGATTAAGACATGTTTTATTTTATGAACAAACACACTACAGTGTCATGATAGAATGATACTGTCCATATGCTCTTAATATTAGACCCCAGTCCAGAGATAAAAGAGCCCATCATAAGCCTGCTTTTATTTTGAGGCAGTTATCCTGTTGGGTTCTCTTTCTTCCCAATATTTTTTCTATATACTTCTACAAACTATAGAGTTCTCCAGAGTGTGCTTATACCTTCCCTTAGATTCTAAGTGGCCCTGTTTTCATTATAGTACTGTTGGCACTCAGTAAGTCAAGTTTGCACATCCAGGGACAACCATCTCCACCTGACTAAGAACCCCACCACACCAAGAATTGGAAGGAGAAAAGGCCACAACTCCATTGCTTACAACTGTAGAAGAGTTGGTGCTCTATATAGGTTCTGAGTCAAGGTATTGATGAACCCACCATTGAATCTGAACTAACCCAACACTAGAAACCATAGGGTGGTCAGCAAGGTCCCCTAGCGCATAACACAGTGTGCTCCTTTTGCAACTCAGGGGGGATCTGAGGCCCTACTCCTCAAAATGGGATGGTGCTGTGCTCCACTTACACATCCCAGATCCCAGAAGAGAGCTCCATCATTCTGGTTCTCCCTAATCCCAGATTCTGGACCCATGCTAACTATTTCTGGCTGTGCCATTAAACAACTACAACCATGACTGGACAGTTATGATAGCTTACAGAAATACCAATTGTTGAATAGCAATTTACACCAAAGAGACCCCCATAACATGTACCATTGTTGTTAACAAAACATTAGAGACAACAGCATAGCCCTTCCATTCACAGTCTAGAAATAATGTGCCGGATAACAAGCATTTACAAATGGTGGGAGAATCAGATGTTAATGAAGAGGAACTGTTGATGAAGGCAAACTGGCCTCCTAGGTGATAAGAACCATGGTAAGATTGACAATGGCTGGTTCCCAGGCTCTATCACACTCCAAACCACAATTCAGTAGCAAGGTAGGTCGTGGCAGCTTCATTTATAGGAAGTGATGAGTCTACTGGCTGTTTTTTTTAATGTAGTTAGTGATTTGTCTGAGATAACTTTTTCTGCCAGTGAAAAATTTCATGGGTGAGTGCTGTACATTTAGGTACATGAGATGTTATCATACTAAGTTTGGTTTAGGAGAACAGTAATGTTCTGGCCCACAGAGATATAGTCACAGATACTCTCTAGAACAAATTAGCGAAACATTCCATTCTACAGCTCTGTAATCTCACACCTCTAAATATCAGCAGAAACTCCAAGGGCTCAATGAAAAAAATGGTGTGAAGTCTCCTGGTGTTTAAGGAATTTCCCAATATGTGTTAAATTAACTTTCTGTATGCAGGAACGACTGGTAGAAAACAGCTCCATTTGAGACAGATGGAAGACTTAAGTATCCAAGCAGCTGTTTTGCTCATGAAATCAGATCAAGATTAACACCTACCTTTGGAATGGTTGTACCGGCACTAGTGAAGTATTCTTCTTAAAAAGTGGAAATCATATCCGGGGCCTCCCTTCAGGCCACTCTGCTCAAACAATATAATTAGGGAATCAATCAACAAAATAATCATGAGATGAAAAGATTGAAAAGAGATACCTTTCTGTTACTTCACAAAGAACTCTAAGATATTTCTATATCTTTTCCCAGCTTGCTTCAAACAGAAACTCTTTCAAAAACCACTATAGAGCAATAGCATACATTTAGGGTGAGAACAATTATAACATACTGGCTGTGCAAATGCCTTTCATGAACCCCTCAGCATCTCCAAGAAACATAGAGTTGAATATGACTTCAAATGGCATCTAGTTCAGCCTCTTGCTGAAACATAGAATCATAGAATAATAGAGTTGGAAGAGACCACATGAGCCATCTAGTCCAACCCCCCTGCCATGCAGGAAATGCACAATCAAAGTACCCCTGACAGATGGTCATCCAGCCTCTGTTTAAAAGCTTCCAAGGAAGGAGCTTCCACCACACTCCAAGGCCGAGTTACACTGCTGAACAGCTCTTACAGTCAGGAAGTTCTTCCTAATGTTAAGGTTGAATCTCCTTTCCTGTCATTTGAACCCGTTGCTCTAAGTTCAGGGACCCTTCCACACAGACATATAACCCAGAATATCAAGGCAGATAATTCACAATATCTGTTTTGAAGTGGGTTATCTGAGTCCACATTGTCATATAATCCAGTTCAATGTGGATTTTATACAGCGGTGTGGAAGGGGCCTTAGTTTCAAGGGTAGCATAAAACAAGCCTGATCCCTCTTCCTTATGGCATCCTTCACATATTTATACATGGCTATCGTGTCTCCTCTTAGCCTTCTCTTCTGCAGGTTTAAAATACCCAGCACTTTAAGATGCACCTCATAGGGCATGGTCTCTAGACCTTTGACCATTTTAGTTTCCCTCTTCTGGATACCTTCCAGCTTTTCAATATCTCTTTTAAATTGTGGTGCTCAGAATTGGACACAGTATTCCAGATGAGGAATAGGAGAATAGAAATACACCATGACTTCCCTCCATCTAGACACGATACTCCTTTTGATGCAGCCCAAAACCCTTTTGGCTTTTTTAGCTGCTGCATCACACTGTTACCTCATGTTCAAACTGCTATCCACGAAGCAGGGAATCTCTTCCTTGAACCTCCCTAATTAACCTTCCACATGAAATCCTCTGCTTAACCCTCTATCTTAGAATTTTGTGAGGAGAAGGTAGAAGGAAGAAGCACCATGTACACTGCCCTGAGCTCATGACAGAAAGGGTGAGCTATACTTATGAGTAATCTATCTATACACATAATGAAAGTGAAAAATGTGTTTGTGTGTATGTGGACTTACACAGACAGCCTCCTACATCCACAAACAGCTATAGTTCCCACTGAGCAGGAGAAACCAAAGGCCCTCCCTCCACTGACATGCAGGTTATAGTGAGCAGCATGAACATGTAGCCCAAACCCTGCCAGTGCCCTTCACAAGCAGCATTCTGCCCCCCACACAAGTGAAGGCTTTCATGCGGGGACAATTTCATCCTAGATGTTCTGTTTTTCCTCAAGAATGGACATCCCAGGGTTCCTTAATTTGCATGACTCCGCCCACTGGCGCTACCTTCACCCTTAACTCTTTCCTACCCTTTCCTATGGCACACAGTTCACAGAGGAATTGATCAGCAACTGAACAAAAGGTTTAGGGAGAATTCACCATGATTTACAAGAATTATACTTGACCTACATCCAGAGAAACTGTGACCCCTACCGACAATGGACTGGGACCAAACCTGGCACAGAGAAGCCCCATTACCAACTGAACATTCTGCAGGGGTTAGTGGGAATGGACCTTGATTTTGGGAGTTATAGTCAACCTGTATCCAGAGATACTGTGACCCCCACCAACAATGGACTGGGACCAAACATGGCACAGAGAAGCCCCATGACCAACTGAACATACTGCAGGGGTTTAGGGAAATTGACCTTGAGTTGTAGTTCACCTGCATCCAGAAAGCACTGAACCCAGCTGACGTCAGATCGGGACCAAACTTGGCACACAGACCCAACATGGCCAACTGCGAATATTGGCAGGGTTTGGGAGTGATTGCCATGGGAATCTGGGAGTTGTAGTTCACCTTTATCCAGACAACACTGAACCCAGCCAACAACGGATCTGGACCAAACTTCTGAAATATTACCTAACATCCCAAAACAAACAATGCCTTCTTCTAATAATCGGGCATCGCCGGTTCCCCAAGCTAGTACATTAATAATAATAAATAATTTAGTCTTCAGAAAACTCACAATCTGAAAATTGGACACGATCGGCTCCCCTCCTTTGAGTACATTTTGATGGGGAAAACAGCAAAAATGTATCTGTCACTGTGTTTTGTGTATCTAATACAAGCGATATGTGCTTTCTACTCTGGGGTATCAGTACCTGAGTACTGGAAATGTCTCATGAGCAGTGGCCCATGGGAACTTTTGTCAGCTCCAAAATGTTCACAGTTCTCACTTTGCATAAGTAAAGACTAAACAGGCCCTGACAATTTCAGGATTTGTTCCACTTTAGTGAATGCAAATCAAAATACAGAAGAACGAACAGGCTGATGAATTCCCTCTCTGATGTACTCCCTAAACAGAGTCAGCTCATTAAAGCCTCTTGGAAGATAACACAAGTTTGTTTTCAGAAATGCAAGGCCATCTGTCCATAAGGATTTCTCACGCCCTGTCTGCAAGCTCTGGGCAGAGAATTGCAACATTAACTACACTGGAAGGAACAGTTGAATGAATAAATGATAAAGGCCTTTAGGGTAACTATCTGGGGTATTATTTTACACACCAGCATCAAATAGGTTAGAAGAACATGCTATTCTGTCGCCTGATTCTGTTATCTCTCCCTGAACAGATCAATGTCTGTAAAACAGTAAGACTAAGATTACAAAATGACAGCAAGACAAAGATCCTCACTTCTGAAATAATGAAATAAATAGGCAGGTAGAATGGTAAACCGATATCAGGTAAGAAGCAGAACATCAGTCGTAGATTAGTGAAACACAGTATAGGCAGAAACAGACTCCTGTATTCTTCATTCATAACTCTGCCATACTTTTTTGTCATTTCATACTCTCAATTGAGGTCTAAATTGCACACTATCTGCACAAGGAAGAGAAACAAACACTAGACAGCCCTTGTAGAATTCATGGGAAGCCAATAATTGCATGTGATGGAAAGTGTAAACGCTTTGCTTATGCATTCATCCTTTCACAGTCCTTTCTACCCTCATAAAAAGGAAGGGAACAACATTAATGCAAAATTCAGCACTTCTGCATAACTTTTAATGTAATTGTATAGTATTGTCTAACAATTCCTGATTTTGCTGCAACCTTTTATTCTCACCCTAGAGTGAGCTTCTTTTAAATTCCAAGACATATTGTTATCTTGTTGCTTGTTTATTTTTTTATTTATTTACTAAATATTCCAGTTTCTATATGATACTTGGGCGGCTTTGTCCAAATATTTGTACCCAAGGCAAGTCACAAGAGAATTAATAAAATAGCTTCAACAAAAAACCTAACTAGCGGCTCTTCCAGTTTCATCCAAAAGGTTTTCCTGGCTTTGCAAGGTTTTGCTGGTTGCTGTTGTCTCTGCATCCACATGTTTTGTTTGTTTGTTTTTTCTTATTTTTCAGCTCTTTGGAGCCATTTCATGGATCTGCATTCAGGTTCTTCAAAAGGTTGTTTTTAACCGGGCATGGTTTACTTGTTTTTAAAGTTATAGTTCAGCAGTTAAAAAATATATAAAGTGAATTCACAATCTCGTAACTGTAGGGGGAGTTGCATCCCACCCACAAATGTATATTTTCAGTCTAGCAACAGCTCATCTGAAGTGTTTATTGAGTGACAGAAGTCATGGAGTGGTGCCTGCAACACTCTCCCAGTTGAGGTGTGTTGAAGCAAGCAGTTGTGACAGGTCATTGAGTGGTCTCACCAGGTGCCTTTTCTCAATGTGTCCTGTGACCAGCAAAGCTCCATAATGCCCCTTTTCCCAATGTCTCAAGAACACTTCAGCTGGCATGCAGATAGATTGTGATGATAAGTTTTAGGAAGGTGGCATCATCACTATCATTATAGGTATACTCTTAATGTAGGAATTAATGCAACCATAGTGTTAAAGGCTGGTTCTACACTGTAGAATGAAGGCAGTTTGAACCTCGCTTTAACTGTCATGGTTCATGCTATGGAATCATGGGAGTTGTAGTTTGTTAAAGTACCAGCACTATCTAGCAGAGGTTAAAAAAATTAAAACTACAACTCCCAGAGTTACATAGCACTGAAAAATGCACCCTAATTTTTCAGTGTAGGTCATATTGTTTTGTAGACTTTTCTTGTATGAATTCTTCACCCAAAGCCACATTAGTATTAAGTTGATTATAAATCTTGTGTGTACCCCAAAGACAAACATATTTTCTCTTCATTATGGAATGAATATCATGAATATCATCTTCTCACTCAACAGTAATAAACGCCAGATTATATTGCCATCTATTCTAGCTATTACAATGACATTTAGGGATTTTAAGAGAAGAAATTGATCTGAGTGCAGGCTATAACAGTGGTTAAAGGTCCATTGTCTCCTCTGTTTTTATTCTTTTTAAATAGCACCAACATGACAAAATCATGTTGACTCCGAGTTCTTGACAGCTGTCAGCCTCATATCTGAAGATGATTTCATTTGCTTTGGAACTGGAGGCCTGGGCTAATGAAAGGACACACTGAAAAGGTAACATTGCTAACAAGAAAAAAAAAGACAACCAATTTGTTGGTTGCTCCAGACTGTGTCTCATATTTTGTTGGGTATCTCTCAGTTAATTATTGTTTTTTGGTCAGGTGTAAATGCTAAACTTCCTCCATTAAGCAAAAATTCAGAAGGAAAGCAATGGGCACATATATCAGGTATTCCCAGAAACAAATAACATGCAGGCTCTTGTTTTGAAGAGCCAGTGCTGTGCGAAATTTGCATTTCAATAGAGCAGAAAGCATCATTTCTCAATTGTGTTTCTCCAGACTCTCTGGAGCACCCTAAAGGCCTATTCTTGCCATTTGATTAATCACTTCATGCTTAATGCCTTTTAAAATACTACTACTTTTCACAAACAAAGATAAATGCACTGCACTTCTGAGCAAGCCTGGGTCCTAAAGGAGATTCTGTCCTCCCCCTTCTAGCCTCAAACACTATCGAGCCCATTCAATGTGCAAGGGGTTCGCTGGAGTTTTCAAGCTGTAAAATGAGATGTTAGGGAGTCCAGTCTCCATAAAATGAGAGAGGTCACTACAATTCTCCCTCCCTGTGGCTGTCAAAGTACAATAATCAAAGAAAAAGTAAATAATAAACCCAAATAATGTTGTTAGTAATCTTTCAAATTGCTTCAAAGTCAAAAACAGTAGAAGCAATTATTCCAGTAAATTGCCATTCTCCAGCAAGATATGGTCTAGACCATTGAGAAGTGGGGTTGGACTTGATGTCTACGGGGCTTCTTACAAGTCTATGACTCCATGACTCTAAATAAGTGGTTCTCAACTTGTGGCTCCCCAGATGTTTTGACCTACAACTCCCAGAAATCCCAGCCAGTTTACCATCTGTTAGGATTTTTGGGAATTGAAGGCCAAAACATCTGGGGACCCATAGGTTGAGAACCACTGGTAGAATATGATTGGGACTACAACAGTCATCACTCCAGCCAGCATGGTCAGCTCAAGTAATTGTTATCCAAACATCTGCAGGGCACCACATTGGGGAAGGCGGCACTGAACTGTCAGTGGAATTTCTTTTGTTTTATCCAAACAGGATATTTATGTCTGTGCAGACCTGAGGAAAATAAATAGGAAGTTTGTGAGTAGCGTAAGCACAAACACTGGGATTTGTGTGAATATGTGCATACCTGCACATATATGCAAATAACTTTTAGTTTTTAACTCTTAAAGCTGCAATAGGGTATCACTGTTGTCTCCAAAGCCCCTGCCATCTGACCCTCACATGAAGTTTTGAGGTTCTAAAATGGTTACTAACTCCCAGCAGTTTGAACTGGGATGCAATACCTCACTTTGAATTGTACTGATCTCCCATAGCTGCCAGAAATCTCAACAAGGGAAGACTCCTCTGAATTATGGCACACACTTAATGCACTATGGCTGGTTGGAGGAATTGTGCATGTATGGGTAATGGTGGGAACACTTTATCCAGTGGGCACAGCAGAGAACATTCAAGGAAGAGGAAGGAAAACATAAACCGTGGTGATGTACGGTCCAAGTAAAAGTTTTAAAGTAGGAATGCAAGTAGAGGAGGCACTTACTGCCTGTGGAGGAGTAGCTAACTACAGTGGCACTGGCTACTAATAAAACCACTAGTCTGGACCAAAACACAAACCTCAGCAAACTAGTGTTTAAGAGAAAACCTTGAGCAGAGATCAAAAGTAACAACTTAGAAATAATTATCTAAAATTAAATATATGAAGATTAACTCTCGTTCCTTCCACACCACACAGTTGCAGTGCCATGATTTCCCAGTAAATGCCACAGCAACATCATAGGAAATCTAGAGTCTCCCCAAACTACCAGTCGTAAGGTTTCTTAAGCCCTAGCAATTAAAGTGGATCACAATACTACAGTACAATAGAGATACTCAAACAATCTGGGAAGCATGCCATTTTCCCAAACAAGTATTGGCTTTGAGGTTCCAAATGTTGCCCACCAGGGAACTTGCAAGTTCTTCAGCAATTAATTCAAAGCTGATGTTGATGTTGGCATTAGGGAAATTGCCAGGAGCATGGCAGAAGATACATAAAAATCTTATCCAGACCAAATGTGGGTTTAGTCTAAAGAGCACCTCTGATCCACCATCTGTTCAGTGAAACCTAAGCCTCTTCTACACAGCTGTATAAAATCCAGATTATCTGCTTTGAACTGATTACATGACAGTGTAGACTTAGGTATTCCAATTCAAAGAAGATAATGTGGATTCTCTGCTATGATAATCTGGATTTTATGGTAGTGTAGAAGGGGAGTCATAGGGACCTTAACAAAGCCATATAACCCAGAATATCAAGGCAGATCATCCATAATATCTGCTCTGAACTGAATTATCTGAGTCCACACTGCCATATAATACAGTTTAATGTGGATTTTATAAAGCTGTGTGGAAGTGGCCATAGTGGTTATATCCTCCAGAGACTGGAGGATGTCAGATGGCACAAAGTGAGGCATCCTATAAAATGAAAGGCTAGTCTGTGTTGCATCTTTGGGCTGAATGACCTTTGCTAGAAATTCATGTTTCAAAAACCATTTCATGAGCCTAACTTTCACCTGCTCTATCCAAATGGGCATTTGAGTCAGTGGGTTTTCCTTTTCTAGCTTCCACTTCCACAAGCGGGAAGACTGATAGCCTTGGGTCGAGTGTGGATTGACAATAGATCAATTCTAGCTCCTGGCACTGTGCTAATGGATGCCATCTCAGGTTCCTTGACACATTTGGAGAAGGCTCACTCGCTGTTTCCATAGAAACAGGACTTTTCCTCTGAAACATGGTGCCATTATTGGGACTATGAGCCCAGAAATTAAAAATGGGAGGGGGGGTTAGAAATAGACCTTAGAAGGCAAAGACCAAGGCATGCTGTTATGCTAGGCAATGCAGAGGCACATGTACAAAACATAGATCAAACAATACTCAACATTTCTCAATCAATAACTCCCTAGGTTTATCCAAACTGTATTTCAAAGTGTGAGCAAAGTTCAATGCAAGCACTCTTGAATACTACGTCACTCTGTTCATTCTTCATGGGACTTTTTTTGCCTGGCACAGAGCTGTTCAAATCTAGAGAACTTTAAAATGCAGTTTTAAGGTTAGATGTTAAAAGAACATTTGAATGTGTTGAATTCTTCTTGGCTACAGATGGCATTAAGGGGAAACCAACGTTTTCTAAACTCATTTACTCCCTGAAAAATGGATGATGGGAGGATTTTGTTACCTTTTTACTTATCAGTGGGACTTCGTAAGTTGAAAAAAAGAGATACATATGCGTCTTTACCGCAAAACTCCCAACATTTTCGGGATTTAACAAATTCTTTCGTATTGATACTTTTACACTTTTAACAAGTTTGTTACATACAGAGAAGCAGAAGGGATGAAATGAAGGCACAACCCTGTGATAAATATGCCAAAATCCATCAAAGTATCCCTCGGTGTTTTGGAGTGAGGAAAAACTACAGTGCAGTTCTTACATTTCAGTATTTCTCATTTTCCAGAAGTGTTAAAAAGAGATTGAAAGCAGATACTTTTGAAAAAGGAAAACTATAAATTTTTCAAAAACCACATGAGACAACCAGGAGAAGTTAAGGTTTCATAGCAAGTTCCACATGAAAGACATCTGTCAGTATCATAATGTATAAATATATTCATGCCTAGAAAATCAGAATCACTTCTTCATCCAATTGTTTATTCTGAAGTAGTTCCATAGATTTCATTCAATTAGCACCAAGGAAAGGCATGTGTACTGTGGGACTGTGGTATAGAGTGCAAATATTGCCCCCAAATCTCAAAAGAAATCCTAATCTCTCCCCACTCCCCCCTCTATATAGATGTATACACACACACACACACACACACACACACACATTTATTTATTTATTTACAATATTTATACCCTGCCCTTCTCACCCCAAAAGGGACTCAAAGTAACTTACAAACTATGGCAAAAATTCAATGCCACATCATAGACACAACAATAAACATACCATATCAAATTATAAAGCAGTTAAAACATATAAACAATTAAAACATATATATACAACCAAAGAGGTTAAAACATACAAAGTGCCAGGTCTTGATTTCCATCCTTCTTGGTTTTCCCATAGTCATTATACAACTGCTAGATTGAGGTCGAATTCTGCATTACCCTAGTCCCCGAATGCCTGTGTAGAGAACCAGGTCTTTAACTTTTTCCTAAAGACCAGAAGGGATGGGGTCAGTCTAATGTCACTGGGGAGGGAGTTCCACAGCGAAGGGGCCACCACTGAAAAGGTCCTGTCTCTCATCCCCACCAGTTGCACTTGTGAAGGGGGTGGGACTGAGAGCAGGGCCTCCCCAGCAGATCTTAAATCTCTAGTTAGCTCGTAAAGGGAGTTAAATTTGGATAGGTAAGTTGGACCAGAACCATTTAGGGCTTTTTAGGCCAAAGTCAGAATTTTGAATTGAGCCCAGTAGCAAACTGGAATCCAGTGGAGCTGACACAACAGTGGTGTACACAGCTCCAGTGAGAAATCTGGCTACCGCCCATTGGACTACTTGGAACTTCCAGATAGTTTTCAGAGGCAGCCCTACCTAGAGCATATTGCTGTAGTCTTTTCGAGATATAACAACAGCATGGACCACCAATGGCCAACTCTGTATATACTTGTATATGTATATATACAGACAGATGAGAGATAGATATATTCACTGTTTAATTGTTATTCACATAATGTTTGCTTATGCTCTAATAGGAACAGAAGGAATATTCAAAATGTTTGAAAACTGATTTAAAAATAAATTTCTTGAGCATCAAGAAAATCCCATGAAACAAATTCTTGGATTCAAAGCTTATTCTGCACAAACCTTGCAAACATTTCAGACATAATAACTATGTTTTTTTCTACATATTCACTTTACTTTCTGTACAAAACAATTACGTTTAATCTCAAAATGCAAATAGTTATCAAAAATCCATAGTTGTCAAAGACTTGGTTATTGTGAAAGGAAAATTGCCAATATTACCCATTGTTTCCTTTGAGAAGAAAATTAGTGAAGAATTGCATTCCTATTGTATTTATGGCATTCTTTTCTTCATCTTTGACAGCTTCTCTGGATGTCATTGACTTGTTTCTCCCATGCAGAAATGCCACTGCAAATCTGTATGATATACCAAAAGAGAAAGCATGAAATGTTATTTATGTCTTATTTAGTTAATGTGCACATAAACATTGTACTTGTTTATCTGTACAAATATGCATGTGTTTCTGAATAAACATGCAAAGCTTTGCTCATTACTAGAGTTCAACAGACAAGAAATTGTGATACATATGAAATTGTGTTTTTGACAACCTCTTGGTAGGTATAAATTTGTGCAAACAGGAAAGAGGTGGGATATAAATAAAATAAAATAAATATTAGGGCTTCTTGGCTCAACTGCATGGAATTGTAATGCACATAGATACAACATTTAAGCAATATAAGAGATTTTAAAATGTCTGATTGGAATACTAACTGTAATGTAATGTGTCACTGAAAGATAATTTTGTATCCATGATATTGCATATCAAATAGATTTTTACAAGTCTCCTTTACAGCTCTATAATTTTTTGGAAATTCTAATATGCAATTGCCATTTTTCCCACATATGGCTGAATAGTGTTGTAGCATTATCTTATTATCTAATTGATTAAAGATATCTCGGGCTTTGGAGTTTCATGCAATCTTTTAATAGAATATTTTGGGTTATTGAAAGATAAGCATCAGACAGCTTTTTATAGTTGGAAATGACCGGAATATTATTAAAAGTATTTTAGAAAATGGGACAGATTCTGATGACAGACTGAGAAAAGTGTGGAATACTCCTTCAATAAATACCTGAACATGTTTAGATGTCTAAGGGATGGCGATAGAAGAAACTCGGGGGGTTAAGTCTTTACCAGCTTGGAAATAAAACAGAAACATATAGGAAAAAATGCAGAACCATATAGAAAATACTTGAGAAGCCTTTAAATATTTGGAAATATAAAACTTCTTGCCTTACTTTTTTTTCTTTATCCTTTATAAAAAAAATTATAGCCTGGCAAACAACTCTGCACTTTCCAGTACTAACAGACCTAAAACCATTTTCTAATTGCAATTGGAGTAAGCAAGTATTGAAAGAAATGTAGATTTATAGAAGTGTTGATCTACTGTGTAGCAGTTGACCCAATGGGGTCAGGAGAGGCAACTGGATTTAGGCTGAAATGACAGTAGAAGTGGGGCAGGGAAAGTACTCAGTGATTCTTGCTGTGCTGGACTTCATGGGGTCACACTGCATTGTACCCCGAGCTTGTCAAATTAATTTTCCTGCTGACTGATGGACAGTAACGTTTGAAACAAAGTGACTGCAGGTCGAAGGCTTGGAAACTTGGGTCAAGTGGAGGAATCTCTTGTGAACATTTGAGAGTTAAAGGGGGGGGGGGGAGAGCTTTGGATGTTCAAGAAGGACCTCTATAGCTCCCCCAAAGGAAGCTTACTCTTTTCGCACCAGTCTCCTGCTGTTGTTAGCAGTCCCAGTTGCCTGCAGATCTTGAAACAGTTTTTCTTTGAACTTCTTTCAGAAAACTATGATGTGATTACAGAGACAAGCAAATATGACTGTTTGATGATGATACTGAGGGGAAAAGATGCATTGAAGATAGTGTGTTATACCAATCCATCCCTCCCAATTAAGTTGGGAGCCAAATTGACTTCAGATTGATTGATTTGCCTAGTTGGGCACACACACACACAACACTTGTTTGCCTGATAGAAACAACAGCTGAGAAGACAAGAGACTGATAAGGTGGCAGGGAGGATAAAAAGAACAAAGAACAAAGGTGGATGAGAAATGGAGAAGCAAGAAGAAGGTTGGGGAGAGAAAGAAGCTGAAGAATGGAAGAAAGAATAACATGGAAAGCAGGTGGCTGGGGAAACCCCAGATACATTTAAAAACTGAAAAACAACTGTTTTAATTGGGTTGCATGCTATAGTTGATTGTATATGTTGTATTTTATTATGTTGTTGGTCCCTGCCTTGCAACCTCATCATATGGGCTAATTAGCATGTCATGTGCTGGTTCCTCTCCCCTTTTGCCATAGAGTCCACGACAAACATGTACTTCTGGTGGGGCTCCGTGGCAAAAGGGGAGAAGTGATGTACGCCGCAATGGTGGCAACATGGGAGGATGGGGTCAAGGGTTATTTGGGCAATAAGGGGCATGGGGCAGCGGGTTCCCCACACCCCCTGGTGAATCCATAAGTTAATGTGATAATGTGTCCTTGACCAATAGGAAGAGGTGGGCAGGAAATATTAATAATAATAATAATAATAATAATAATAATAATATAGCAACTTAATTTTATATCCTGCCACCATCTCCTCAAAGGGGAGACCAGGCCCAGAACATACAACAAAATTCACTAACCAAAATGCATTTAAAACATAATAGCAATAACAATGACAGTCCAGTTAAAATATTATAATGATTATTATGGCCTTAAAGCTGGAATGTCTGTTTTCTTGTTTTTTCAAGGAGCCACAACATAGAATGGGTCACATAATGTCTTCCCAGAAGTACACTTGTTGGAGAAGTGACCTGCTTATCTAAAGTTTCTAGCATCTCCTCAGTCAGCAGGACTATGGCCATATAACTGGTGAATTATAAGAATATTTATCCAAAAAGGAACTTTTCTAATCTCTTCCCGAAGGACAGGCTTTGGGGCGGTTGGGTAGGATTGGGGTGAATATGGGTTAAAGACCATTTTAGTGTATTTACTGTATTTTAATTCTGCTTTTACTACACTGTTATTTAATTGGTTTTAACTTTTGTAATGCATCTTTTAAACCTGTCTAGTGTGTAATGTTCGCTGCCTTGAGTCCCCACAGGAAGAAAGGATGGGTATAAATAAAGAATAATAATAATAATAATAATAATAATAATAATAATAATAATAATAATAATAATAATTTCCAAATGCTATAGCCCTGCAGAGAGCAGATGTAGATAATTCTTTTAAAGTTCACACTAAAACCCAAAGCATTTACTGTGCTACTGATGAGCTATTAATCCTCACTGCTCAGGACTACCACTATATCAATTACCTTTTAAAAGTAACTTCCCAGTACCTTAAAAAAGATTAGTACTTGTTCTGCACTAAGCCTATTGAACTGAACTTTACACTTAGCCAGTGGGAACCCGCTAACATCCTATTCACATATGCATCCTTTTGCTAATGTTTTCTTTCCTCAATAGGCACATGCTGGAGTTAATAAATCCCAGGATTATTTTCACCATTAGTTGTGTTTTAGCACATTCCGCGAGGGAAAACATTTAGGAGGAATAAACCAGAACAAAGAAACTACTCATATAAAAAAACCAGTTTTCCTTTCAACACTAGTTCTGAGACAATGGTCTTCTTGGATAGTTTTAATGAGAGATAAACCTTACATCTCCTCTCACATCTTTACAAGGAGATCACAGAGAGAAGGACCTGAGTGATGACCAATTTAAAAGCCCTAAGCAAAGATCTAAAAAATGAATCAGACACTTGATCTCCAGTAGTTTATTTTATATACTTCCTTTCCTCTGCTTGTCCCTCCAAAGATGTGTCAAGGAGGCTTTTTTGTTTCAAATAAATATGTTTCCAATGTAAATCTATCAGGCGGCAACTCCTCACCCACTCAATCTGCCACAAATTATTTTAGCGTTCAAATAGGGTTTGAAGAGACTAGAAGCTTATTTATTTTATTAAAATATTCCTTCTCCACACACTGTTGTGAAATCTCAGAGCAACATGCAATTAAAAATACAAGTAATTTAAAACTATTCCAGATATAAATGCTAAAATAATTAAAAATAAAATAAAAGCTCATTAAAAAGATCACCAGGTTAAAGCCATGTGAATATAAATGGGGGAATCACCGCAAAAACATTTACTAAAAGTGATACTTTCTCTTGGCACCTAACAGAAAGCAACATTGGTCTGCCTTTACAATAACTTTTTGAAGATTGGTTGCCGTCACTCCCATTTACATGAAGGTGAACTAAGATCCACAATTTTCTTAATTGACAAATGAGAGGCTTGAACCTAAAACTGCCTAGTTTGAATCTACATGCATTCATTGTTGTTGTTTGTCATAATTCCTTGGTTCCATTTTCATCTACTCATGGTTCGTTCAGGGTTTTTTTAATACTTACCCTGTCACAGACTAGGTTAATCCCTTAGTCTCTGAATGTGTTAAAAACAAGAGAGACATAAATTTAGGCTCCATCTACACTACCATATAATGCAGTTTCAAACTGCATTATATGGTCAGTGTAGACTCATATAATGCAGTTTCTTTGCACTGAACTGCATTACACAAGTCTACACTGACTACACAATTCAATTACAAACTGCATCATATGACAGTGTAGATGAGGCCCCAAACTTCTAAAAGTTCAATTTCACATCAACCACACCAGCTAAAATTGAGCTGCCTCTAAAACATTCCCTAACTCTGTTCTATGATGCTATCTGCCTTCTTTTATCTTATATCCACATAATTCTCATATACAGTCTACAGTGCAGCCTTTATAATCTATACAATTAGCCTATATGCACGAATTTTCACTTGCCAGGAATGTTTACAGAGTTGAATTACAAATTTCTTTACACAATCTGTGATGTACTAAGTTACCAGAATGAGGAAGTGGATCCTTATGTTTCAAAAATGTTTGCAGTGGAAGTGGTGGCATATGTGGTGGATTGTAATAGTGTACTCAGTTACTATGGTGGGAAAACAGAGTGTACAAAGTAAGTGGTAGGACATGTGGTGTATTCTAAAAGATGGGCTGCAATGGCCACTACATTGTTCATTCAGAAAATCCCAAAGCGTCTATGGGATTCCTATTAGTATAATTGGGTTCACTATGCTTTAGAAAATTGTCCTTTGACAATTGTCCATTGGTACTTTTCCAACATGATTCCAGGCCATAATTTTGAAATGGCTGGTTTGGAGTGTGGAAATTAGTTTACTGGCTTTGTGGAGATAATCTCTCCTCTTCTCCCACTATCAATCTACCTAGCTAGAACTCAATGCAACATCAGCCTTAGAAAGCCTGCTTCCATGTCCTTGCATGATGTATCACTTCCACTGGTGGGACACGGGGGGGGGGGTGTTTCTAGTAGATCTCAATCCATGGGCAGTACATATAGGAAGAGTAGGAATTCTGGAAATAGCTACCTGGAAGAAGAGTTCTTGTTTAATTTCCTAATAGCAATGGCAGAATTCTCTCCTTCTGTTGGCCTGAGAAACATGAAAGTGATACCAGCAGAGCCTACAAGATCCATGTAGCCAAGGAGGACTAGGACCTTCTTAGCTATTCTCTTCCCCAGTGCAACTCCTCAATAGGCCATCCTACATGACAGAAAGAGAGCTACATATGAGGGAATTATCTCCTATGAAGATCAGATTTTCTTGTAGGGGGGTTAATCCCTCTTAGGCTCCCATTGTACCTCTCATTGTCCTCCTGGCTTGCTGAAGATCCACTGCTCAGTGAAGAGGCCAGTGATGGATGTTGCCCTGACCTAACAGCAGCGTGGCCTCTGGGGCCTTGACCCATGCGAGTTGCAATTAGCCAAAATTAGTCATCTGTGTCCATGGCTTGTCCTCCTTTAAACACCTAACAGTGTGAAAGCAACAGCGGCTTTCTCCCAAGCCTCTCTTTCTCCTTTGCTTTGTGCCTGAGCACACCCCTCTCCTGAGGAGCCTGCTCTAGTTTTGTTCCTAGCTCTTTTAGAGCCATACCAATCATTAAAAGAAACTTAGCAGCCCCATTATCACCCTGGGCAATTCTTAACTCATTAGCCTTTAAAGCTGTGGGAGTGAAAAGGGGAAAGGTGAGAGGAGAGAGGAAGGGAGGAAATCACAGAGCGGCAACTAAGCAAATCTTAAGCTTCTTTGCATTTCTTATTTATTTTTCCTCCTATTTTCTTAAGCTGTATGTTTTAATTGTAAACAATGTGCCCAACAATTACATTTTACTGTGAGTGCCCATATCAGTCTGGTCAAAGTGACTCACAAATTTTAAGAATAGTGATAAATAAATGCTTGAGAGAATGATGATCTTTATGAGTCAGCCAATTATGATCTGCTCTGAAAAATTACTATTATTATGCATATATACCCATTTAGTGCAATAGGCAGGCCTATTGTGCATAATCTTATATATCCATTTTGTTCATATATGCCCCTGTTCATTACTGTTCATTTCATGATTTTACAAGGTTTGTTCTGGTGAAAGGCTTTTAAAATGGAGAATGTTAATGCTGAACTAACTTGAGAGATTCCATTACCTTCCCCTGACTGTGAACTCTCAACAATGGACTGTTTATACTGACAAGATGCAACATCCTGTCTTCGAAATGTACATTTCAGCATTTTTGGCAAGCAACAAGCCTAAGTTCATGCTAAACTACAGCATTAACAATTCACTATCCAATCCAATCTTTCAACATGAACTTCAAGCAAAGCTGTCCCCAATAAAAATGGTGTCAAAACAGAGAGGGAAGTGCCCTGGGGAGGAGGGGGAATTGAACCCAGAAGGTCACTACTGTATCTGTGTGTGTGTGTGTGTGATAAAATTTAGTGCCTTTTGAAAATCAGTTCTTCTTCTCCATTTCTTTGAAATTATATTAGTTGCAATGTCTGATAGGAGACTGAGTCTCTAGTTTAGGAAAAGCTAGCTCAGTATGTTTCAAGGTGCCTTTTCTATAACCTTTTGCTTAGTTCAGAAAAAATTCTCAATACAGTAGAGTCTCACTTACCCAACACTCACTTATCCAACGTTCTGGATTATCCAATGCATTTTTGTAGTCAATGTTTTCAATGCATTGTGATATTTTGGTGCTAAATTCGTAAATACAGTAATTATTACATAGCATTAATGTGTAATGAACTACTTTTTCTGTCAAATTTGTTGTATAACATGATGTTTTGGTGCTTAATTTGTAAAATCATAACCTATTTTGATGTTTAATAGGCTTTTTCTTAATCTCTCCTTATTATCCAACATATTTGCTTATCCAACATTCTGCTGGCCCGTTTATGTTGGATAAGTGAGACTCTACTGTAATTAGATTGCTAGTGGAGAAGAGGAGAGATTACCTCCACAAAGCTATTAACTTTGAAGTCAAGCCCTATGAGGGGTGGCTTAAGGGGCTGGATGTGTTTAGTGTGGAAAAGAGAAGGCTAAGATTATACATGATAGGAACATTTAAAAGTATTTGAAAAGATATTGTATCTATGATGGTGTAGGCTTGTTTTCTGCTGCTCCAGAGACTAGGTCATGGATTAATGGATTCAAACTATATGAAATGGAATTCCATCTTAACACTAGAAAAGACATCCTGACAGTAATAACTGTTTGACAGTGGAATATGCTGCCTTGAATGTGGCAGAGTCTCTTTCTTCTAAAGTTTTTGAACAGAGACTGGGTGGCTACCTACCAGAAGTGCTTTGATTGTATTTTCTTGCATGGCAGAATGGGATTGGACTAGATGGCCCTGGTAGTCTCTAATAAATCTGTTATTCTAACTTCCACACCTCAAACTAGACTTTCCACAATTGTGCCCTAAAATCATAAAGCTACCAACAGCTTCTCAAAGAGTGATTTGCCAACTCATACGGAATCCAATGGTACTAACAGGAATCCCATGCACTTCTTGGAACTTTCTAAGCAAACAATGTGGTGGCCACTACAACCCATCTTTTAGAGTATACCACATGGGCCACCGCTCCCTCTGCTAGCTTTGTTTTCCCTTCCAGATAATTTAGTACAGTGCAGATTATGTAGAGAAAATGGAATTCAACCTTGTAAATTCTTCTGGCAAATTAAAATTGGTAGAGGTAGGATGACTCTGTAGGCTGGAAAGATTGTATTATAGACTGAATTTAAGAATGATGTGGATAAAAGGTGCCCTTTATATGTATTAGATTCAATCTCCCATCAACTCCATCCAGTATAGCCAGTGTTCAATAATTATGGGAGCTGAAGAACAAAACATTTGGACAGTGTCAGGTTTGGACTAAACCTTCAGTCCTACTATTTCCTCATACTTCTCCAGCCTGTTCTAAAGCTTCAACTTTGCTTTGTCGCCCCTGTTCCTGTTAGAATTCCACATGGCAAAAAAATTATCTCTGCCAGTTTTCTTCCTTTAGGATAGAGGTACAGGATTTGTGAACAATTAGTTCACACCTCTTCACATATTTCTGCCAACATTCATAGCCTGCCAATGAATGCTGGCATCCTACATACATCCAGAAGACACTGTGAAAATTTCTCTAATTTGTGAATTTCTCTCTAATCAGTCAAGTAATACAAATTTTACTGATTACAATGATCAAGAAGCTAGTTCCTGGAATGTAAGAACAATATCCTCCAGGCAGACTAGCTGGATATGGCTGATCATCTTTCGTCTCTCATATAGTATGCACCACTTTACTTTCACAGTCAGATTCTTCTGACCTAAGACCAAAGTCTCAAGAGATGTTTTTTGAATTTCATTTTCAAAGAAAAACAAACAGGATAAGTACATATTCAGAGATCTGCACAGAAGCAGCATTTGCCAAGTCAAATATACACTTTGGTCCAGAACAACAGAAAGTCCTCACTGCATAGTTCAGAATCAGCTTGCCTTCTCCTTTTACACTGAAGAAACATGGCAGGGCAAGAAGCAAGACAGAAGTATAGAACCAAAAAAGAGCGGGGGGGGATCAAGCCCTCATAATATCATCCCAGTCCCCACTAGTGTTCAGGTCCTAAACATAACAGCAGGCTGTGCACAGTCATGCATGAAATATTTCAGACAGCAGAGGAAAATATTCATGCAGAACACAATTTTCAAAAATTGATGCCCACTAGCCATTTATGAAATGAGTGGCAAATTCATTATTGAAAGGCACATATGGAAAATTCATTTCTCTAAAAAGTACAACACTGTTTTGTTTACCATCAGATAATACTCTAGCTCATGTCTAGACTTTATTCACTTGCTTTGACGTTGCAACCTGGCTCAATGCACTTGGTGTATACGCTTGCTTGAGTTTGCAGCCTCAATGTTTGGCTAGATATAAATGTAACAGGCCTCCCCCTGTTATGTTTTAGCTTCAAAATGAAAGGAGGTGAAGGGAAACTCATTCATTCATGATGGCAGATTGAATTGCATATATCTTCCATATGGCACTTTTCTAGAATGTGCTGTTTTACCTTAACTGCAACAACATAGGTGTTCATGTAAATGACAGCCCTCTCTCTGTAATCCACTCTTGATGAATATCTGAATGTGTTAAAGACAAATACTCCAATTGTCCCAATTAAAAATGGGACAGTCCCAATTAATTCTCTGCCATACCACTTCTTCATGTTCTTTCTTTCTCCTTCTACCACTTTCCCTCTCCATCGTCTGCTTATATCAAAAGTTGCCAGGGAAGAATTTTCCCTGTCTTGCTTCTGTCTTGCTTCTTGCCCTGCCATGTTTCTTCAGTGTAAAAGGAGAAGGCAAGCTGATTCTGAAGCAGCTTCTCTGCCATCTTTATCACACTTGTGGCTTAATCATGCATGTCCCAGTTTTTACCTATGAAATGTTGGAAAGTATGTAGTATATCAAATTTGGGGGGAGGAGAGTAGCATAGGATGATAAAATAGCACAATCCAGTTCCAAAGCACCAAGGACAAAAGAACGGCTTGTTAAAGTTGCTGAGTTTGCCCAAATTGCCAAAATAACTAAAGATTATCCAATTGAAGATTTCTTTAAAGACTGGAAACTGTTTATAGACCTTTTGAGTAATAAGAAATCTGGCATGGTTATGAATACTAGCAATCCCAGTAAGTTCAAGTTAGTTGAATCTGCATAATAGTATGAAAATATATATTTCTTTTTGTCAATGTTGTCTTTTTCATTACAATTTTGATGGATGGAAAAGGATCAAATCTCTTTTGTATTTTAATCAGTGATTAGTTAGATTGTGTTTACTATCATGGTTTAGTCTTACAGTACAGTCTTACTTTAGTTTAGTTTTAGTCTTAATATGGGTTTGTATCCTTCTCCTTTTTTCCCTGTTTATTTCTTTTTATCTCTTCCTTTTATTTTTAAATTTCAGCTGTGAATTGAGTATATAAAAATAAATATATAAGTATTTATCACAAGAGCAATGAATCTGCTATAGATTGTAGCCCTGAAATCACACAAAAAATTGCCCCCCCCCCAAAAAAAAATGTCCAAATCCCCAACTAGGAGTCTGGGGGCATTTCTGTACATGTTTGGCCACTTCTGGGATATTTTGAATCCAAAAGAAGTTTTTTAAAAGAAAGGAAGTAAACAGAAAGTGGCTTCTGGGTTTATTCCTGTTCTAAACAGGCATAAAATGGCCAGATGGAACAAGTGACAAAAATGGCATCACATTCCCTAGAATAAGACCTTGGGAGTCAAATTATTGCTTTTGCAGGAGTAGCAACCATTCAAAAGCTCCTGGGAGGGTTAGCATCTGAAGGAACAATCTACAGCAGGGGTTTAGCACCTTGGATACTTCTTGTAAGGACCAACATAAAACCCATACCCAATTTCCATATATAACCCACTGATAAGATGGACTCAGGACATTAATTTAGAGATGAATGTGGTGAGTAGAGGATTCAATAAAATCCATGTGCCTCATTCCTGGCTACCTACCCTTTTATCCAAATTATGCTATTCCATGTAATCTTTTACAAACATAAAGGTGCCATCACAAAAGTTAAGGGTTAAGGCATAATTTCCAAAACTCAAATGATGGGTTGGGCTTCTGCTGTAGATACATTTCTATTAAAATTCAATTTCTAAATCTTGCTCTTAAAATTAAAAATGATGTCTTTTTTCCTGATTAATATATGCTGGGATTTCCTCCCTGGATATGGTATCACACAATTTACAATAGACACAGTTTCAGTAATGATTAATTTTATGGGGGTGCATGAACAGGGTGTGGTAGGATGGGAGGGAATCCGACAACATGTTAATTGTCCCTGTAGCATTAAAACAGGCATCCAAAGGTGATTAGTAATAAATCCTGACTTCAGATTTTTTACATGAATGGAAATTTGTAATTTGCTAATGATTCCGTTCATTAACCTTAGTCATTGTTCTTTGGTGTTGATGAGGCCTGAAACAGTGCCACAGATGAGAAAGCACTTGCCAAGATATACCTAATGGACCACTAGCATATTGCCTTCTAGTCTTCTGACTCTTACCTTTATGTCTCAGGACAAGTGTCTTCACAGTCATTTCATATATGTGTGCTTGTTGTATATAGCTTTGTTCTGCATGATGCTTTGGCTATTATATTCTCCAGAGAAAAGCAGTACCTTAAGGGCTAAAAGAATGGAATGAAAATCCTTTTCCCAGTGGTCAGCATCAGTCAGAAACAACTTGAAGGCACACAACCCTTCTGTTTTCCTAATCTCAGTCAGACACTTAAACCAAGAGTTTTAGCAAATTCTAAATCATTTATCTGTGTTGACTGATGCTTCATTCACCTCTTAAAATAGTTTACTGAATGCAAAAAGACTTCTGCAGCTCAAGTTTTCAACATATTTCCTAAAAACTCTCATTTTTCATTATCCTGTATCTCTGGGTCTGGTTTGGTACAGTGTATACAAGATTGGACCTGCTTCTTCCAAGGTTCCCCACTTCTCTTTAGAGTATTTAGTCCCATTTAATGTAGAGACTGTGAAAAAAATTGACCTTTCTAATAGCAACCATTTAGTGTGAGTTAATTTGAATTAACACTTAATCCACTGGAACATGTCATAACAGTACTCTCCAGTGATTATGTTTTTAACAGTAAACTACTGATTATGAACCTCGGAAGAGACAGAGTGAGACCCAATGAAAAATCTTTACTCCCGTTTAAATATTTTTGGAGCTAGAATGTAGAGGACAAAACTATTTATTATGGGGGAAAATCAACAATAAGGATCACACTGCATGTTAAACAAAAGTCTCAAGTAACAGATTCAACAGTTCTTACTCTCTGATTTGCATCAGGGAAAAGATAAGAGAAAATAGAAAGTCACCTCTTGCTTTAGCGTCCCACCAGTCTGAGGCTTCAGTTCCATCCGACCTGGAAAAATCTTAGCCCAGATCACTGGTAAAAGTAAAATAAGTCATAGGAAAGATGGTACCAAATAGGAAATGGATTAGTATGGAAAGAGTCAAGCCCTTCTTCCCCTTCCAGCCTTCTCTGATGCAAATTACTCCCTTCTGAGAAATGTTTTCAAGCTTCACTTTGTCACATGATACTTCAATATATCCTATGGTTTACACCTAATATTCTTGGAATCTGTCATTCCATTCAATTTATTATGATCTCCAGCCTTAACCAGCTGAAATTACTAGAGGCTTTGGTGGTCTAATTAACAACCTTTTAAATTCTCCAAATTAATTTTCCACCATTTGAAGAGCCAATCATCGAAGACATCCAATAGAGTCCTGAGCCCTTCAGAACAGTCCTGAACCACTAGCAGGATAGTTTTTCAGCTAAACCTCATAGCTCCAGCATTCCTTTTGTATTATTATTTTTTCCTGGTTACTCTCTTTGGCTCAGAAATTCCTCTTTGACATAGCCTATCCCTAAGAAAATAATTGCCTACCCTCTCATCTTATCTGTTCTTCCCAAGTACAGTTGGGTCCCCTTTGGCTGTTTGTAACACAACTCAAATGGAGAAAGATGCCATAAGCAGTGGGGGAGGGAGGGATTCCCAACTGACCTGCTGTGTCGCATGTGAGGAAACCCTAGGATTTGGAAACCTTTGTATAGAATTCACCCAGGCTGCTCTGGGCCCAAAAAACTCTAACTCTCAATGCCTCTAATCTGGAGCACTGGGGGTTTTGAAGTCTCAATTATTTATGTGTTCATGCTGTGGGTTAATGCTGACTGACACTAAAACACAGCCTAGATTTAGCTTCATAAAATTTTTATCCCCACTATGAACGGCAGGTCTTTCTCCTGTTTCAGTGGGAGGAAATGGCCTATTGTGGAAGCCTATCCAAACCCACCCTTCTGCAAGGCCAAATCTTGGGGCTCTGTTGCCATGGCAGCCAGCCATAATTTTTAATTCCATTCCTGGTTACATCTGCACAAGAGAAAATAAATTTTCTTGCTTTCATAATAATTGTCCATCTATTTGACACTAAGGGCTAGGTTCACAGTAATTCCTTCCCCTATGATGGTGTAAGATGAGAGTACATGTTGATCAGTGTTCAATCAGTGTAATGTGATGGGGAAAAAAACTGAAAATTCAACATTCTCTGTCAAGTATACATTGAAAGTTGTTTATAGCTGTAGGTGGAACTTGGCATGGAACCTGAATCAAGCAGTGGAGTAGGCACTTTACTATTACATTGTTAAGGCATTTAAAATTAAGGAAATATTCCCATAGTGCTGTTGGATGGCCACAAGAATTTAAAACCAAAAATTGATAACAGGAAAGAGAAAGTAAATTGGGGAAGGAATCTTTCTTTGTGTTTTTATTTATTGTAATTCCATTGTTGTGCCTCTTGAACCTCTATTAGTAATTTAAACAGGCTCCCAACTTATAGAATTAAATAAAACAGGCACAGATCCTAAAAATTATTTTAGGCAAGTGCCTTGTCACACTGTGGCACAAAGCTTCCACTTACCATTTGATGAGGGTAGATGTGGCTGGTGGCATAGTGAATCTACTGTAGGTTTTAGTCTGAACATTAAAAGAGCTATTCAAAATGCTGAAACCTACATGCAAACTAGTTTCAGGACCTTGAAATGCTACTTTAAATTTGGACTGAAACCCAGATCATATTCTCTTCCCCTTTGTAATTGAAACCACCAGCCATTGCTAAATGTGTGTGGATATCCATGTGATTCAATTAGAATAGTTGGTGTGTGTTTGTCTTTAGGGCACATTTCCCAGCTGTTAGCCTGCTGTTTGGCATCCATTGCTTCTGAAAAAGGAAACATCTCATAACTTGTTTCTAGATAGGGGTTTTTCCTGGGAAGTGAGGAATAACTGAAAAACAGGGAGGATTATGAGTTGAGTCTTGTGAATTCCCCTCATGCCATAAAATTCGAGTTCCTTCAGGGAGATGGTGGCAGGATAGAAAAATAAAGTATTATTATTATTATTATTATTATTATTATTATTATTATTATTATTATTATTATTAAATTCAGCAAGTGAGAAAAGGTGGTGGGCAGATGTAAGCTTCATCTGGTTCCATCCAAAGTCATCATGATTGCCACTGTTTTTTGGCTAGAATGCAAGCTGGAAAGCCATATAATAAAGTGCGTTTTCTCTTCCATACTAACAGAACCAAAGAAGATGCTACAAGAACAAGTGTTCCTGCTGTGATTCGCCAATCACTGATGAAAAATAGTAGCAACTATCACCATTGCAAGATGAAAATCTGTCTGGATGATATGAGGAACTGTCTGGAAGACCAGAGAATTTCCTAGAAATTCAGCCATTCTAGGACCAACCCAACTGACAGCATATGGAGCAGTCAGTTTCTAATACTTAGTGTTGCACTGAAACACCCTTTAACCACAAAGCACACACTGTCCAGATAATCCAGTCAGTAAAAATCTATTTAGAGAAGAGTATATAAAAATAAGCAAATCTAAAAAAGAGAATCAAAGTTCCAAAAGTTATTTCCAAGGTAGCCAAGAGTCCAAAAACCTTTCAGATACAGTCTCAAGAGACAATTCACAGATATATCCATAAGCATGATCTTCTTCTTCATTCACATAGTCATTTCTGACTCTTAGTGACCTCATGGACCAGTCCACGCCAGAGCTCCCTGTCGGCCGTTGCCGTGCCCAGTTCCTTCAAGGTCAAGCCAGTCACTTCAAGGATACCATCCATCCATCTCACCCTTGGTCAGCCTCGCTTCCTTTTTCCTTCCATTTTCCCCAGCATCATTCTCTTCTCTAAACTTTCCTGTCTCCTCATGATGTGGCCAAAATACTTCATCTTTGCCTCTAATATCCTTCCCTCCAGTGAGCAGCCGGGCATTATTTCCTGGAGGATGGACTGGATGGGTCTTCTTGCGGTCCAAGGCACTCTCAGGATTTTCCTCCAGCACCAAAGTTCAAAAGCATCTATCTTCCTTAGCTCAGCTTTTCTTATGGTCCAGCGCTCGCAACCATAGGTTACTATGGGGAATACCATTGCTTTAGCTATGCGGGCCTTCGCTGCCAGTGTGATGTCCTCCCAAGCAGTAAACGCCTTCTGATTTCCTGGCTGCAGTCTGTATCTGCACTGATCTTCGCGCCTAGAAATATAAAGTCTGTCACTACCTCCACGTTTTCTCCCTCTATTTGCCAGTTATCAATCGGTCTAGTTGCCATAATTTTGGTTTTCTTGATGTTTAACTGCATGATGGCATGAATCCAATGCAGGCACTCTATTCCATGCATGAACTAGAAACAAGAACAACCTTAGAAACTTGAATACATGAATTCCCAAAACGTAGGACCAAGAACCGAGAGCTGTTCACCTGAATACAAAGTTGCTCTCACAAAGGATTGTACCAGCAGAAAACACTTTAAAAGGTCTCCCATGACATCATTCCACACACACCTGCTTTTCCTGGGAAAAGGGATTCTGTCTTTGTTGTACACTCTGCCTCTGAAGTTCCAAACACCTGGAGCTGGACAAACATTTGTCTCCCACATTTCTCTCACCCTGTACTTCTGGCAGGTTCTCATGAGAACTGATGTAGCTTTCTCCAGTGTCATGAGAACTGCCAGAAGATTCCAAAACAACTCTCTCCAGGCTGCTTCCTCCTCTGGGCCCTCTGAATCTATCCCAGCATCCCCTTCCTTATCTTCTGAGCACTCAGAATCTGACCACGATAGAACACTCAGCAACAAACTCTCACTGCCACAGTTACTGCTCAGCACCTTCCTCTGCATAATATTTCCCAAACTTATTACCCTCCCTCCCCCCAATGTTTTAGACAAAAGTCACAGTTCCCATGACCCCCAATAACATGAGACTTAATGATGGAGATTGTAGTTTAAAACATCTAGAATTACCCTGGTTGGAGGAGGAGATACACCACCTCCTACACGTGATGGTGTAATATCACTAAGCACCGATGGATCTCGAGAGCACAAAGGAAAGGCTCACCATCAATGATTAGGGGAGGAAGAGAACTACCACTTGCCTTTCATCTGTTTGCAGAACTGATCCTTATCCAGGGGCACACTCTACAAAGAAGGGGCTACATCTTCATCCTGGCAGATTAATGAGTGGAGGAGAAGAAGCATCTTGGATTCTGATATCTTGTATTTTCTTCCCTCTGTACTTGGCAATAGCCAAGTCTGCTACCAAGCACAATTCAAAGTGCTGGCTTTAGCCTATAAAGCCCTATACGGTTCCAGTCCAGCTTACCTTTCTGAATGCATCGCCCTCTATGAACCAACATGGAGATTAAGATCTTCTGGGGAGGCCCTGCTCTCGGTCCCACCTCCGTCACAGGCACGGTTGGTGGGGACAAGAGACAGGGCCTTCTCAGTGGTGAACCCTTGGCTGTGGAAATCCCTCCCCAGTGATATTCGATCAGCTCCTTCCCATCTAATCTTCAGAAAGAAAGTTAAAACATGGCTATGGGACCAAGCTTTTGGAGAATAACTGCAGTGCAATAAATGAATGCAGAATCTGTGCAATGACAATTTCAATTGCCCTAGATTACAACTTTGGATTATGTGATTTTAATAATTGATGTAACTGTTTATTAGGGTTGGGTGAATTTTTCGTATGCCCGTTAAATTTGTATCAAATTTGGATCTAAAGCACTTTTGAAGTGTGTTCCAACACACCTGCTCACTGCCATCCTAATATTAAGAATTTGAATCAAAAGGCACCTTTTTTTGTCTGTCTCGGATGTCTTCGGATGTAGCTGTGACCAAGCCCCACTGAGAGGTGAAGCCAAACATGTTGGCATGCCTCTCAGCCAATCAGGGATGACAGAAGAGGGAGGGAGAGGTGGGGCCATTGTTCTTGTAGCCTTTAAAAAAATGTTGTTTTAAAAAACTTTGAAAATTCCTAAAATATCAGTGGATGGGTCAAACATTATCAAGCTTGATAGGCAAAGAGTGGTAAATATTTTCTGCGATTCTGGTAAATTTCATCCCAATAGCTTTAAAAATGGAGGAGAACGGAGCCTCTGAATTTTCCCCATTTATTTAAGGGGAAGCGAGAAGCCATATGCCTAGACGAAACTACATTTCCCAAAAAGCATTGGGCTGAAGCAGAAGATTCCCCAATAGTACTATGCCTGCTTTAAAACTACAATTCCCAGATGTCCCAGGCTCTCTCTCCTCTTAACATTCCCGACCCCCTTTTGTCCTCACTTGACCATCTTGACCAAACTTTCATATGTGAATTCTTGGAAGGTATGAAAAGTTTCGAGAGAGAGAGGGGGGGAAGGAGAGGGAGAAGGAGGGAGAGAGGGAGGGAGGGAGAGGTTTGAGGGTTGGATTCCAATTGTGGCTTGATTCCCCACTCAGCCATGGAAACCCACTTGGGCAAATCACACACTCGCAGCTCCAGAAAAGCCAATGAAACAGGAAATAGCACTTTCAAACCAGGAACAGATTTCTTTATTCAGAGGCTGATGGCCCTCTGTCAGGAGTGATTTGATGGTATACTATGATTTTTGTTCCTGGGTGATAAATGTCATTTTCTAATTGGTTCTGTCATAGAAACATGGCTAAACTTTATTACACTGCCTGTACTTTGTCTTTGTGCAAGGGACATGGTGCTATGATAGCACAATATGGTTTCTTGGAACACTGTGTCCACCAATTTCACTGAATTTCAGCCACAAAAACAAAGTTTCTGAAGTATAACAATGGCTTTCAAAGTAAAGACAACCCAAAGAAACAGGAAATAACACTTTCACACCAGGAACAGATTTCTGCAATTATTAAAAAATTGTTTTTTATATAAGCTATGAAAATTATCCAAAACTCAGAGGATAAGGGAAACGTTCTGAATTTTGGTGAGATAGCAGTGTTAAATATGTTCTACCACTGTACCAAGTTTGAAGAGGATAGCTCAAAAAATGAGGGCAGGAGAGTCCTGTAAAGTTCCCCCGGAGCTGTTTTTGGCTACTGCACATGCTCGTCCGCCATTAACAAATTAATTACGAATATTCGTTAAGTTTCAAAACTTTTTGGGCCAAATTTTAGAAGTAGCTTCAGAAACAAAGCGCCAGCACCCCCTACTTTAGAAGCAAGTTTTGAACCATTTTTTTCATGGATCGCATATGCCTACTGTTTATATATGTTTTTATTCTCTGTTTTTAATGTAGATGTTTTACCAATTGTATGTTTTTTAAGGCATTGAAATGTTGCCGATATGTGAGGCTGTTCTGCATGCCCCTCGGTTCTGAGAAGGGTGGGGTACAAATGTGACAAGTAAATAAATAATAAATAGTTGTTATAAATATGGAAAAATCCTAAATTGTATTTAAATTTAGGTTTTTTAATGGAGTTTAGCCTAGGGAGCCCAATTCTGGTGTCAGCTTCAATGGATTACATCGTTTTCACATTGAAAATATTGATTAAATATCCACAGCATCACATCTAAAACAGCTCAGCCACAGTATCAGTGCCCATTCTAAATGCTGGCATTTTTTGTACATAGACCTTAGGTGGTAACTTAAAGGCAGGCATTCAGTCTGAAAAGCGATTCAGCAGCAACACCAGATCTTTTAGTGAAGATATATATACAGCAGCAGACCCCTGTGGCAGTGCCAAAGGCCATCTGTGTCACCATGTTCACTCTGGCAACACTGTTTCACAGCCAAATGTCAGGTCCAACATCAGCAGTTCATACACCTGTTCATCTTCAAATGTGATATGCATCAACCTTTGACAGCAGTATCCTACTGCCTTCTACACAGAAGACAAATGACCAATGTCTATGCAATAGTATGTAGGACATAAAACTGACATCCGCAAAGGCAATTTAAAAAAAATTGGGGAAATGCTGTTTCAAAACAGTCTGACTTTAGAGCAGCTTTTCTTAAGATATTTAATCTCTAAAGTGCCTCAGTATATTTTCTTTGTTTCCACTGCAAAGTCAGTTGAAAAATGTGTAATGAGTTGAGATCTGTTGTATTGAAACACCTTCAAAGTTTCTTTTTTAATTCTCAGTGCCCAAAATTTCATAGTGATGTGAGAATTAAGATAAGTTGAAATCCTGGAAATGTTTTTGACCTTTTGACTGTAACAATTGAACATGTAAACACCTTTTTAAAAGAAAAAGAAAATAAAGTAATTTTTGTTAAGGTAACCTTACTATTCTGTGGCAGAATTTTTGCTTTGAAATGAATGTTAAGGATAAAGTCCACTTCAATGATTCTGTAACTTTTCCCCCTGCTCCTACCATAATGCATAATATTGAAGGATCGTCAAGTTTTTTGGATGCCTGAAGCAAAAAAAAAACAAAACATACAAATGTTTCTCAAACAGCATATGATTAGAATTAAATCTATTAACTAGCAAGGCTGATGTACTTTCATGAGACACAACATTAGTTTTCAAAGGTAGACACTTTGTCTCTTGGGCTAGTCCAGACATTGCTTGTCATTCACTCCTTTAGCAAATGTATAGGTAAAGAAATTCTCTATGATTTGTACAACAATATTCCATATTTCCAGAAACAGGGGATCCGATTATACTTGCTGTTGTTAATCTCTACCTTGATTTTAACAATGCCAGTTAATTCCAATGCATTGCCTACAGTTCAACTCTTACTGATCAGAGTGTGATTAGCCTCACACTGCCTTGCCGAACACAGGAGTATTAAAGGGAGAAGGACTGTGTGGGTGGGGGTGAGGTTCTACAATTACAACAAAATTAATTTTAATGAGTGCAATTAGTGATGTTCAGACATTCCAGAAAGAATGGAAAATGTGGTTGCAGCTGCTAACTGGGAGGGAAACCTAGCAGGACGAGTGACTGAACACCTATTGCTTTTAAAAGCAGATCACCTGAGGCTAGACATTAGAAGCAATTATTTACATAAAAATATATTGTGGCTTGCTGGCTGGCCTATGCTGGACCTGAGGCAAACATTGTGCAGAAAACACATTTGCCCACTTTTTTAAAAGGTTGGCAAATAGTTTCATTTGCATTTTACTTTCTTTCGCGTTTTACGGGTTGGCATCCACAATGTTGTCACATCATGGAAAAACATTCAGAAAGGGGTCTTTTGTGTTTATTTTTGGGTGCCTGTTTCTAGCTATATTTTCCATTTGGCTGTTCATTGTGGGTTATTTTCAAATAAAGAAGTATAGGTTCAGGCAAACTGCACAACAGGCAGCTTCACCTAGTATCACGATTTGTAGTGGTGTGTTATTTATCATGGTTTTGTTGCACAACCTTGTGAAAAATCTATCCCTGAGCTACCCAAAGTGGCTGTCCACTGAATGAACAGCCTGCTGTAGTTGGTCAGCCTAACACAACCACATAAACAAAACACACATTTACATAGACATACACAAACTACACAAACTACACGAACAAACAGACAAGTTTATAATTCTACAAAAACTCACACTCACTATCTGATGGTTTTTATATCTCTTATTATTCTGCTCCTTTAGATGATGATACATAAAATACACTTCTATTTATGGTAACACTCTCATTAACACTCCATAAATCTTACAGTTGACATTTGCCACCATTGGTGTTGTGAAAAGATAATAAAAGAGTCCCGATCTTACTTGAAATTTATCAAAGATATCTCTATAATTACCATAGTTAGTTTATCCATCTCAGCTTATTCACACATCTTCATCGGCCATTCTTCTTACATTGATATCACTGGCTGCTTCAATCTCTGAGCATGAAAGATTATTATTATATAGTAATAATCTTCCAAATTATTACAGCTGGGCTGTGGTGCAGGCTGGTCAGCAGCCTGCTGCAATAAATCACTCTGACCATGAGGTCATGAGTTTGAGGCCAGCCCATGGCGGGGTGAGCACCCATCAATTAAAAAAATGAAAAATAGCCCCTGCTCGTTGCTGACCTAGCAACCCAAAAGATAGTTGCATCTATCAAGTAGGAAATAAGGTACCACTTAAAAAGTGGGGAGGCAAATTTAACTAATATACGACGTTGGAATGAGGAAGTGCTGTCACGGTGGATGATGAAGCAGCTGCTCCCCCCGTGGCCAGAATCGAACATCCCCTCAGGAGAAGGTTAAATTGCCTCTGTCTCTGTCTCTGTCTCGGGCATTGAATGTTTGCCCTATATGTATATAATGTGATCCACTCTGAGTCCCCTTCAGGGTGAGAAGGGCAGAATATAAATACTGTAAATAAATAAATAAACTCCTTGTTCTGACAAAGCTAGCAACTTTGCAAGCAATCTGTGCCAGGGAGATGCCAGTAGAAACCAAATTTTCCAACTGTGTGGAAGGAAAGTTAGCAAAAATGACAATGTAGTGTATACTTTTGTCAAAAAGTCTTTTCACTGCTGGATACAGATGAGTGCAAGTAGGACACAAGGTGGGAGTTTTGACACATACATATACATACACATACACTGCGCAGATATAATAATTCAGAAAGGCTTTTGTACGTCGCGCAGTAATAGCCAGCATTTCCTGAAATTAAGTATTTTCCTTGGTTCAAGTCAAATCAGAAATCATTTGGAGGCCTCTAGTGTAGCATATGTCTGGCCCAATGCAGAACCTCTATTTCAGCACAATTTACAGCCTTGGAGGGTGAGGCAGAGCAGTTATTTAGTAACTTCCTGGTTCAACTGCTTGCAAGGTCAGATCTCTTTGTTACTTCCAAAGCTGGGCATGCTATAAACTACAAAAGTGGTGGGTGACATGCAAATGCAGAAACATTGCCCTGCACCTGCCCTGTTCTGCATGATTCACAGCATGATAGGCAAAGTTGTATGTGTGTGGGGGTATGTGCATGTGTATATCCTTCCCTACCAAGATGGTGGAAGGGGGAACCAAAGCCACATTCCTCAATCTTCCAGGCTAAGAAGTGTTGGATTAAACCAGGCAGTGGTACTGTGCTGATTGGAGAAGTGAATGAAGAATGGCTGGAAGAGAGGAGAAAGAACAGATATTGGAAAGGATATAGGTCTTGTATAAATGCCCTGAAGAGGGGCTGTACACTGACTAGAGACAATAGCCAAAGACATCTTATCTATGGTCATATGAAGAAACGGGTCTGTTGCTCAGTGCACAATAAAGAATTTTTATGCATATTGAGCACCAGATTAGTAAATGGCTCCACCTCTATAACTCCATGGGCTCACAGAGGGCAGAAACAGGAACCCAGAGCTTTTCCTAAACATCACATTGTGGGCATTAGGCAAGGTGGTGCACTGCCAGGAAACCTCTCATAGATAGAGGTCTCAGGCCCCAGCTACATTGACCATTTCGTGCATTTTGAAGCTAGCTTTAAACTGCAATGGCCAGACAACAAATGCCTACAAAAGCATGGTTTAAAAAGTTCTTCATGTGCATTAGTGCTGTATGGATTAAAACCATTAACAATAATCCATAAAATGCATTACTCAAGCTTAAAAACATAATTGATTACTTCCATTCTTACTTTCTTTTCTTATAGAACAGTGTTTTCTAAACATTGGTCCACCAGTTGTTTTGGAATTTAATTCCTAGTCACCCCGCTTTGGCCAACAGTGAGCAATTCATGGAACTGAAGTCCAAACAAACCTGGAGGACCAAAGTTTAGGAATCACTGCTATAGAGGATAGGAGACAATTCTCCTTAGGCCCAATCTACACCACTATATAAAATCCAAATTATTTTCTTTGAACTGGATTATATGGCAGTGTGGACTCATAATCCATCTGAAAGCAGATAATGTGGACTATTGTTTTAATAATCTGTATTATATGGCAGTGTAGAAGGGGCCTAAGAGAGATGTACATCCCATTATGTCTGTCACCACTAAGAATCAGAACTGCCAGATGTCTTCCACTCATGGCAGAGCTATTGGCCAGCAGTGCTTCCTTGAGCATGATGTTTGTTCACAATCTGGTCTGCTCTGGCTGGCTGTCTCATTTGGTCACTTTCTCTCAGCATATCACAGGCTCCTGAATGCTTAAGCAGGCAGAGGTATAGTAAATTTAAACCACATACTTTAGCAGGCAGTGCACACAGGCACATGCACATGCACTGATATTGCTCTGCTCATGCAATGCATAATGGCTACTCCATTGTCACGGGCAGTAACAGGCAACAGGTAGAAGAGTGAACCAGTGGCAGGGACATTTTAGAGGACCAAGGCTGCATCTACACAGTACATATAATGCTGCCCGAAAGCTGGCATACCTCCAATACACATTGTTGTATACATTAAACCCAAAATCTAATGTTCAAAAAAACCTCAAAATAAAGTCTGGAATAAGTCAGTTAATGGAGCCTCCGGTGGCTCAGTGTGTTAAAGCGCTCAGTTTCTGAACTTGCAGACCGAAAGGTCCCAGGTTCAAATCCCGGGAGCGGAGAGAGCGTCCGCTGTTTAGCTCCAGCTTCTGCCAACCTAGCAGTTCGAAAACATGCAAATTTGAGTAGATCAATAGGTACCTCTCCGGTGGGAAGGTAACAGTGTTCCATGCAGTCATGCCAGCCACATGATCTTGGAGGTGTCTACGGACAACGCTGGCTCTTCGGCTTAGAAATGGAGATGAGCACCAACCCCCAGAGTCGGACACGACTGGACTTAACGCCAGGGGAAACCTTTACCTTTACCTTTTAAGTCAGATAATGTGTTGCAGCTGACCAGAGTATATCCCATGAAGGGCTTGAAACTGGGATGGAAAAATGCAGAGTATTTGTCAGGACACCGCTAGGGCTAATGTTTTTTAACACTCTAACACAACTGGCTGGAAGATTATTTATCACTCCCTTGGGAGGGAAACCGCATCATTCCCTTGGGACTCTTGCTCTCCACCCCTTTGTTCTCATTTCCTCTGCCCTGCCATAGTCCAGCACTAATTCCCAATTGACATGGTAATGCACATTAGCTCATCTCAGTGTACTGGTTAAGAAAAAAACATTCTTGGGTTCGGTTCTGCTCCACAGTTAGTGGATGCTGTGACCACTGTCCAGCCTCAAACCAGGTCCTGAAGTGTTTGTGTAGGCATTGCACAGCAAAACCAGTTTGTTTTAATTCACCACCAAACTCCAAAGATCTGAGTTCTAGTTTCTACTGAGCTCCATGGGTGAATTTAGATTAGACTCCCCTTCCCCACCCCTGGGTTTTGTGAGGATAAAGTGAACAGGAGGAGTGCTCACCATCTTGACTTCACTGGGGGGAAATAGAAACAATGCTATCAATACATTTAACAAAATAATAATAAAACCAAACAGTTATCTCCAAGTTTGAAGCAGAAGATTATCATTTATGGAACTAATTCATTATTTCTTCTTTTACTAATACCAGCAAGAGATCCCTGTCTATCCCTTGTACTTAAAAAAAAGTTTCTCCTTTTTGAATGAGTATGGATACATACTGGATGATCTGTGCAGTGCATACATGTGACTGTCTGTCTTCCTTAAGTCTGCTTAAATCATGAGAAGGAGGGATAAAATTAAGCCCTGAGCCACTGTTCAATTCATTAATATGTTTATCTGTCATTTGACTTGCAAAACCAGGCTCATCCTATGGCAATGAAACATGCTTTGAGTTCTCTTTTTATGATTCCAGTTTCAGAACAAAAGTGAATGTTACATACACAGGCAGTTTTTACAAGCCCTCCTAGCTTATTCCTCCCAGATATCACCCACTTTCCTTGGATACTCTTCTTCTTCACTTTGATTGAAGAAAACAGTGGCAGATTATTTCTTTATCGTGGTTTCATGTGTCAGTTGTATTCTTCTGTTTACCTAGGTGAACTTGAGCATAATGCAGATTCACAGCCCAGAGAAACTTTCATTGTGCTGCTTTAAAAAAAATCAGTAACAATGAAAAGATTGTTGCCAAAAGCCTGGAAAAACAAAGTTATTGATTTTATAAACATCAGAAGCAAAGTTGGTTCCATTCAGACAGATTCACCACTGAGTCCTGATTTATTTCTAACAGACTTATACCTCTCAGTGTCCTCCATTTAGAAATATGTTTTCCTTTCTGTCATGTGGCTTTTGCCTTCTATCAGTCCATCAAGAGGTTCTAAAAGAACTGCAATAGCCCAGCCCTGATCTGAGCTGCACCCCAGTATCTCCTACTTCTCTGGAGCCTTTTTCAATACTTCTTTCATATGGAAAATCCTCCAGAAATATAGCCAGCTCCTCTTTAGACCTTCTCTAAATGTGTGGTGCACTGGAGCATGGAGCCAGGTTAGCCAACACAGCTCTATCAGTGCCTTGTAATCATGGACCACATCACACTAGAGTTTGGATCCACCTGAAATCTGCTGTAGGGAGGAGCCTTTAAACAGCTCAGCCAGACAGGTCGTGGGCCTCACCAAACTACAAACCTCAGAATTCTGCAGGAGGCAGAAAATGGATTTTCAGTGGATTCATGTTCTGGTGTGATGAGGCTGCATATAAAGTTCCTTGGTAGAGAATAACCCAATAAAGAGACTGATGCCGTTTATTTAGAGCTTTCCACCTCTCCACTATCATTAGAAGAATAAATAGCTGGTGGTATGCCCAATGACACCAAAGAAATTGTTTCAGGAGTAGGTGTGCCAGTGCTAGAATACATTGAAGTTATCAAAGATATAAATGCCATGGCTGGGGGCTGACCTACAGGTGACTTGGATGGCATTTTGTAGATTATTTCTACCTAAAGACAACATGGCCACATTTTCTAGTCACTTGGCTATGCAATAGAAATGCAATGTACCTCTCATAATCACTGCAAATGAGAAAGCCTGTTATTCTTCTTCCTTGTCTCTACATGGTTCAGTTAGGCTGGCTGTCATGATTTTATTATTCAGCCCCTGTGTTCTTGCACAATTGAAACAGGACCCTAGTAATGGTGTGTGAACTTCAAGGTCACCCCGTGGAGAGTTGTCTTTAGCTCTGCAGCAGTTTACTATTTAGGAATAAAAATGACAATTTGGCTCGAGTAAATTACATCGTGGGAGCACAATAAAATTCTGAAAGGGCAATTGGAATGATCTGATGGTGGATTTAAACTTGGAATACATTATCGTGCTTTTCTGTGGTTGCTGGCTAAGATGGCCTTCGGTGATGCATAGACATTCCAACCCAGCACTAATGGCATTTCCTTTATCTGCAGGTGCACTGGTTTATAATTAGTGTTGAAGGGTAAGGAGGGGGAAAGCCATCTCTGACCGCATTGTATATGAATAAACGATTCTGTTTGCTGTAGGATTTCCTGGATAGGCTCTACAAAGAAAAGGGAATTCAGTTCTCAATAAGCCATTACCACAAGCAGAAGCAAACACTACATCTAAGCTAAGCAGGCAATGAAAGAGCGACATCAAGTTTGCATAACTGACTATATTCTGGCAGAGAGTGGCAGCTGTGATTCCCTGGTGCATTTCTCCTTTGTATAGTATTGTGTACCTGCTCTGTTGCTTCCTCTCAGGCTGGACTTCACAGCCTTCATATACCTCTTCTCTATTCTCTCCCTCTCTCCATCTCTGCCCCCACCCCATCCCTTTAGGCTTGTACCCAGTAGTAGCAAATCCTCATCTTATATTATCCCAAACGTGTATTTCTTATTGGAAGCTATCTCTGCACTAAAATGTTTTTTATGTTGCTAACTCCGAGTAGCAACTCTACATAAGCCTTAATAGAAAAAAGTATATTTACAAGACCATAGAATAGAGTTCCTTTCCTTTCACATTGCTGATCCAGTAAGACTGGCATAACATACAACCCTCAAATACACAAACACATGCTACAATTTAAGGACTTGTATTGTAAAACAATAAGAGATATTGGTGATGTTCTGCTCTCCTCCACTGATATTGGTTACTGGATCCATGGTTGTACGTTCAGTTTGTAGTCAGCTACTATTGATGTCTGAATTATGTATGCTCTTCAGTATTATTTATTTATTTATTTATTTATTGCATCATTTCTACCCCGCCCTTCTCACCCCTCAGGGGACTCAGGGCGGCTCCCATGTGTCATGAATATACAATAATGCCTTGACATATGAGTTCAATTCATTCTGTGACCAAGCTCATAACACATTTTGCTCATATGTCAAATCAAATTTCCTAATTGAAATGAATTGAAATGCTATTAATCCATTCCAGCCTCCCAAAAAAAACCACACCAAAATTTTTGTTACCTCCCTCCCTTCCTCCCTCCTCCTCCTCCTCACTGGCAGTTGATGAAGGTGCCGCTGCCTCATGCACATGTCCCCCCCCCCACGGTCACGAGCACACTCCCCTCTTCACCCCCTTTCTGAACTTCCAAATGTCACTGCCTCTCTTTTGCTTGAGGGAGTCACCTAAAAGCCCCCTCTCTTCCTCCTCTTCTTTCTGCTCTCTGGCCCGATTTCTGCTTAAGCCCATTGTCACCACCACCACAACCCCCCTGTGGCAGGAGGAGCCTTGATGCTCTCAGACAGGAGGTGAGGAAAGAGCTAGGCTTGGGGTGAGCCGTGTGCCTGATGGGAGAGGAGGCCCCATTGAAGGCCTCTGACACAAGCGGGCCCTGTCCTATGTCTGGCTGAAGAGGAGGCTTCTCTCTCTCTCTCTCTCTCTCTCTCTCTCTCTCATTCTCCATTGCCCCCCCCCTCACTGTGAGCCATGTACCTGGCAGAAGAGGAGGCCCCGCCATAGATCGCAGGCTCACCTCAGAGCCTGCTTACAGTCCTCGCCGGGGCCTCCTCCTCCACCACCAGTTACATGGCTCTCAGTGAGGGGTAGGCCAACAGAGAGTGGGAGAGGGCGAAGGAGAGCAGCCCTGCTTCCACTGTGAGAAACAAGGATGAAGAGGGATGTGGGTGGAGAGAGAGAGAAGACATACAAAAAGATTCTTTACAAAATCTCAGAGAAGGGTGTTTTGATTCATTTGTGTTTGACAGGGGTTGACCTTGGGGTCATAAATCAAGTCACAATTTTATGAAACACAGTTTATGGCCCTCATGATTTTTTGCAGAGCCCTAAATGGGATCTTCGCTTGTATTTCAATGGCTTGTATCTAAAAAAAAAAACCACAAGTTGGGCCGCTCGTAAGTCAAGGTATCAGTGTATGTGATTGGACATATCTGGGGCCACCCAAGTTTGGTTTCCTTCTGAATACAATTTCCTAAACGGTCATGTTTGAAGCACCTTGTTTAAGATAGGAAACACAATTGAGTTGAGAAATGAGAACACAGGTGCCCTGATTTTCTTAAAGCCCTTTCCCTTTTCTTATAAGAAATGAAATGCAGAAGAATATATGAAACAAACCAAAGGCTTGTATGATTTGCCACTGTGGCTACTGATGCCTATGAGAAGCCCAGAAGCAGAACATAAATAGAATAGCACCTATCAAGCTGTTTATCTCACTTATTCTATGTAAGCCAGTCCCCATTCGCTTTCTCTTCCTACTCTACTATGTAGTATATTTGTACAAACAGTGTAATGACTGGGATCCTACTGATTTTTTTTAGGTAAGTGTAAGTTATCTATGCGGATTTGTTTTTCCAGATTTTCAAAACATCAATAAGGGGTAGTCAAAATTCATAATATACAGAGTTGACAATCAGGACACAGCTATTAACAAATTTGTGTTCTACCTAAATACCAAACTCAAAGTATTAATAAGTTAACTTGTATTTCTCTGTAAAAATTAGTTTGCTGGCCACAGTCATAATTTGGGCCATCTTGTTGAGTCTAAATAAAAGAAAAAGTTTTCCATCCCGCAAATAAAGAATATTGCTATATAACAAAGGGCACCTGGGAACCTTGATGTGGGTATACATTTTCATTTCTTGCCTGATGGTCACATTCAGTTTACAATTAAAGAACTGAGTTACCCAAGGGTAATTATTGTGTAAGTACATACATATTTTTGGCAGTTGCGTAACAATTTATCTTGCTGTATTCAACACTGTAGTAAAATTTATGCAGACTCTGAAGAGGAATCTGTGCATATATATCAATGCACAAATTATTTCACATTAGTCAATATAGCAGCACCTAATTATAGTGTTAGAAGAAAGAGGATTTCTGACAAGATACCAAGGAAGAGCAGTTATGTATTAAGAACAGTAGTGCCCTTCTCACTGGACTCTCAGGCTACTGTGGTGATCCTTTGAATAATACACTAAAATGCAACTACTTTTGCACATTGGCTATTACACAGAATGAAACATCATGCACACACTGCTAAAGATGTAACCCATTTTACTGTGTTGCCATTGTTATGTTGATGGAATTACACCATTACTGCAGAATTCCATAAGTAGTAATTTATTCTATGCAAACTGAAAGCAGGGCAATGTGTGATACTCCAAAAACTTGACCATGTCAATTCTCAGTGGTGTTCACTGACTCAGTTTTCAGCCATAGCCTGGCTACATTTTTTCTCTAATGCTCACAACTTTGAAAATTTGTGGCAAATAGACAATTTGAAGATTTATCTATTTCTGAAGGAATTTACCTTGTTTTCAGACATGCAAACTCTATGGAAAAGGAGCTATCAAGCTATAAAGGGGATGGAATGCCCCAGTCTTTAATTGGCTTAGTTTAAAGGTTAATTTTGGAGTAGTTTCTTTAGAGCAAATTAATAATTAGAGTAATGCAATATTAGTACCCACTAGCATTTAATCATTGTATTATTTCCATGAATATATTCGCGGAGCTATTCAGGTTGAAATAATTCATGTGAAGGAGACCTCCATTGATGAGATAGTTAACATAGGCTGCGTAGTGCGTACATTAACATGCTCCTTTCTGCTTGATGAAAAACCCACAAGCTAGAAATCCAAGAGCTAAGGCCATGTGTTTACAATGAGATGGAAAAATTTGATATCTTTAGTTACTTTCTCATCATGTGGTCACACGAAGATTGAAATTATGTCTTCCATTATGACAGCATCTTTTAATCATCCCCATCATAGAATTTTTTCCTCTTGCCAGGCACATTTCTGGCAGGTCCTTTTTTTAAAAAAAAAAAAAATAGGTTTATAGGAAAATCTGTGCTTCTTTCCAAATCATTTCATTTAATTCCATTTTGTCATACAAATGCATAAGCTTTGCTATATAACAAAATGCCCAGGGGAAATTTAAAGGAACATGCATTGAGGAGAGTTAGTAATATAGGCATAAAATTGTAATCGCCCTGGAATTAGGGTGCTGAGTATTGAGTAATCTCTACTTGAGCAATGCCTGAAAGGAAAGATTCATGTTTTCATTCCTGATTAATATAAAGACAGAAATGAGTAAAATCCCAACTCCTGATAGATAAGGTTGGTTCCAGATTGGCTACTGTGCTTTATCACAAAAGCACCAGAGATAAAGGCAAATTAAATGGAATACATAACGGCACATCTTACTGTGAGGCAAATGTCACCCTCTACATCCTAGGTAAATAAGGATTATCTCTGTGAACCTATCACTTTACAAGTCTTTTCCACCATATCTATCATTTTTATTACTCATTGATCTCTGAATAGTTTTGTTAGAAGCCTGACACAGAACTCTACCCTGCTGGAGTCCCTTCAAAGGTGAGAAAATACCTACCTCATGTAAACTCCTGTTTAGACATGTGATAAGCAAACATGAGCATAATTTGTCAAATGTGTGCACAATAGAAAGCAGCAGTTTTATTTTGAGTAGAATAGAATAGATGCACATACAATGGTGGAGCCAGATTACATTCTATACAGTTTTGCCACCCACATTTGCGACTCTTCACCAGACAAAAAGCACAAAGAGGAGGAGAACCAGTAGAAACCTATTAGTCAGATACTTGAAGACCAGCCAGCCCTCTCTTCTGCAGGCAAGACAGTCTCAAGTCTCAGCAGGACAAGGAACAGCCCCTTGGCTTCTGAAAAAGCAGTAGGCAAAAGCAATTGCCCTAAACTTTCTCCCTCAGAAGCAGTGTATAGCTACAGTGAAGGTCTTCTTCAAATGAGTCCATCTACCAACATTGTGTCTAAATACAGCTGGGAAGCTGGGTGTGGCTGACCCACAATTTGAAAAACCAATTTTGCAATTCCATCTTTTTTAAAAAAAAATAATCAAAATCAAGGATGTTTTGCTTCAATAATACTGAGAGGGAAGGGGGGAGTGGGGGAGATGGAGAATGCCACCCCATGGCATCACATCAGTGCCAGCACAGAAGCAGAATGGCCCTATCGCATCAGGCAAGTGATGGGAACATGGCATAATCGATTGCTATTCATGGATTTTCCCTTCAATAGCAGGGAATATTTTTATCATGGAGTTGAGGAAGCCATCAGCAGGAGGTTTATTTTGCCCCCTTCATGCATATATTCTGATGTGGCCCTCCAACCCTGTGGCTGTACTACAACTTACCCTACCAGCTACGCCCAAAGAACCCTCCTTACTATCTTTCAGCAAGTACATAAGTATGTTTTAATTCTAGCTGGCATTTGAAATTATTTTCAAGGAAAACATTTATTATTGTGGTTCGTGGTTTTAGTTAGTTTTATTTTTATGATGTTTTAGTTGTTTTTTAATTTTTTATCTATGCTTTTTTCAACTTGTAAGCCGCTCTAAATCCTATACTGGAGGAAAGGTTGTTGTGACTGCGCCTTCGGGGATTATGGTTGATGGTGATGGAATTCGAAGAGGAAGAAAAAACCCTCGTGATGAGGGTTCACTGGAGGAGTTGCGCAGGAAGCGACTTAGAGAGCTATATGGGGAATCTTCTGAGGAAGATTCAGATGGGGAGATGGATGCTGAGGAACAGGTGGTGGCTGGGGAAGCGGGCACTGAATGGGCACAGCCACCTGAGATGTCTGGGGATTTGGGGTCTATGGATACTTCTGAACCTGGGGTTTCTGCAGGAGCTGATCCCAATTGGGATGCTTGGAGAAGGGAGGATGGTTCTTTAAGTGTTCGTGGGGCTAAGTGTGGGCAGGATGATTGGGACTCCGACGAATTGCTAGGTACTCCAGATCCACGAGCTCTAGCTGTGTGGAGTTCAGACTCTGAGTAGATTTGGGACACCTGGTGTTTGGGTGTGAGTGTTTGGTCACCCAGGAGGAAGGGGAATAAAATGGGAATGTTTGGCCACTGCACTTTGCATGTGGCAAGGTGTTGCTGAGGCGCCATTGGGATCTCTGTGCTTTCGTGAAGACTGGACTTGGACTGTGATTCGGATCTGCTGATACCATCTTTGTGCCTTTTCGTGGACCTGGTTTGGATGACTGCACCCTCTTCGGACTCTGGATTGGTATTTGACCTGGCTTCTGTCTTCGCCCTCTGACTGACTACTTCTCCCGGCTTCTGACTACTGGTTTGTCTTTCGGAATTTCTGCTGCCTCCTGACCTGACCTTGGATTCTTCTGACGACGGCTATTCATCATCCCTTTGAGGCTCTCGGCTTAGCTGCACTGTGGAAGCAGTTTTACTGCTTTTCTAGTTTGTTTATTTTCCAGCAATTAACTCTATTTGTTTTCCAAAGCTGAATTGAAGCGTTATTTAGTTTTTTATTGAATGCCAGCATGGGAAATTAACGTGGCTCGTTTTTGAGTTACTATTGTCCAATCTACTCTCAAAACACTGATAAGTGAAGTGTTTCAAGGATATTTCCTGTGTTTATGTTATTTTTTGGCTTATCTTCGGAATAAACTCTGTTTTGTAACTGGCGTCTGACTCTTGACAAAGGTAGAGGATTAATAAAGAGAGTCTGTATGGTGCAGCGGTTTACGCATTAGATCGTAAATGCGGAGACCAGGGTTTGGATCTCTGCTCAGCCACCAGAATGACCTTGAACAAGTCACATTTTCTCAGCCCCAGAGGAAGTTAAAGGCAACATCTCTCTGAACAAATCTTGCTAGGGTCATCATATTCTATGGCATATAACTTTCTCTTCCTAATTCTTTGATATGATATAGGCAAGGAAAAAGATTGTGTGACATGAGGCAAAGATGAAAGGGGATTTTGCTTCTAAATGCCTCACAGTTGGCTACGTGAACATGAGATCAAAAGTGAAATGTTCTGTACCAAATGAGCTTTAATGTATATGACCTAATGAAAAACTGGACTGGCTAGGGGTGATGTTTTTCAGGAGAGGACAAAATATTGTTGCTATTATGCATATTATGCTATTATGCATATGATCATTAGCAGCTAATATAAAATGGCAATGGCCCTTCAACTTGCCCCATCCTAGTAAAGATTGTTGGCTTTGAAACAGTTTAAAAATAGCATTTAATAGGAGAAAGGTTGCTGCCCAGCCTACTAAAATACTTTTCAGTTCTGTAAATAATGTAAGTAAATTAGCGAGGGAAACAGACTGTAATGAATAAAACATTAGTACCTTTCCATTTACTCTGAGGCCCAAAGGATTTAAAAAAAATGAAAATGACTCAATTTAATTCATTGGTAAAACTGGAAGTCAAAGTAACATTGGGGAACTGGAATTAACACCAAAGGGTTAATTTCCTACACAGTTAAGGTAGTAAAGGACATTTAATCACATGATGCTGCTTCACACACTCTGAAAATCAAGTATGTTTGAAGAGGCCTGCCTCCAAGTATCTTTCACATATTACACAAGCAGTAAGTAGCAGTAGTCCAGTTTACTGGCTTGAATCACCCTAACTTAAAATCCAAGGCATTATAGACTATTTTTTCAGGCTCCTGCCCCATCTATGGATTACTGTTCAATTTCTAACCATATCTACACACACACACACACAACCAAGAATTGTGTAAACATGAAGAATATATAGGACTTATATTCACAGGCATACAGCTTAGGGGAAAAGTTCCTTTTGGGGACTAAAACTTCCTAATGTCACCATG